>NC_061135.1:6533714-6853083 GCF_905220365.1 Vanessa cardui
TAGTCGAATATTATAAACAACTAGCTACCCAATCCGGCTTCGCACGGGTGCAATACTGATACTAAATATACTACAGAATTTGTTTATTTACGACATCACATCGCAAATTTCTAAAACAATCAGTTTTTCTTTACTATATTGTTCATGTATTATATACTCAAACCTTGCCCTTGATTACACTATGTATTAAAAAAAACCGCATCAAAATCCGTTGCGTAGATTTAAAGATATAGGGACAGAGAAAGCGACTTTGTTTTATACTTTGTAGCGATGGAACTCCTATACGGCTCACAGTTAGGGTGCGATATGGGGCAGAATTTCTTACTATCTTTAATTAAATTTTGTGTATGTGATGTGATGTCATATGATGTACGACATATATTAGCTCTTTTTCAAAGTTTTTTTGCTGAGGTCGATTACAGCTCTTTCGAGGGATCCTTGTAGTTTATGCCGCATGACGTATTAAAGCCGCATTTTCGAAAGTCTATTTTTGCTTTATTCGCAAGTTTCACCTGACATTGTCGTCGAAGTAGTTTCTGACTCATATAAACGGAACGCTTAATCTATCCTTATTAAGAAAAATTAATTAGTCAACATCAGCTTCACTTAAAATCAAAAAATAAATAAAAATTTTAACAAAAAGAAAACCCGACTTCAAACAAAACACTATTTTAAAACAAATAGATATGCACTAAAAAGTAATAAAAATAATTGCGTATTCAACATATTTTTTAGAGTCTTCCTAAGTAAAATTAAATGAAAAATATTAAACTACTTAAAAGTCGATTTACGATTATATAACGTAGTTATATATATTTGGAGCCGGTGTCAGTTTTTGATAATTTTTTTGTTTATTGAAAGTGGATTGTACCCGTTCTTAGTTTCAGCTGTAACTAAAATAAACAAAATTCATCTAAGGGCATCGACCCGTAGTGAATCGGCTTAGTGTGTAAGGAGTTGCTATCATTATTTATTTTCAAGATATCGAAGACGAGCTAAATGATTACCTAAATACACGTATAATAAATAGCAGATAGAAACTTTCAAACAATTACACACAGACATACTCAATATCAAATCATAGGGACTCGAAACAGTTTCTCAAAGATATAAATAAATATAGGAAGTATTTGAAGATTTTAGCAGCAATATTGTTTTAAAAAATATTAACATTTTTGCAGTTTAAAACTGTAAAAACATGGCTTTAAAACTTTTCTGTATCATGTTTTACTTATGAGATAACGTACACTGTTATACAGTGAATTTATTTATCAAAACTGTAATATTACAAATTTGAGGAAAAATCGGAAACCTTTCTTCCAAGAAATGTAAATATTTGAAATACTGGCATATATATTTTTTTTTAACAGAGTGACAATTTACATAAGTCATTTTATAAATGGCTGCTGTTGCTAATCAGACATTAAAGAAATCATTCTATCATACCGAAATGACATTACAAAAAAATATAGGTTTCTGTCAAAATTGTATGTCTTTCTCATACTTTGAGTATTATTTTAATAATAAGCTATTCAAGCGATTGTATTTTAAATAAAATGATATCATTTATTTATAGAACTTTTTTGTATTTATCAAAGAAAGGTAGCAGTGTAACAGTACATTGGAAGTACGTTGCAAACTCCAGACAAAGTTGCCCTCACGACATGAAAAATGCATTTATTCTTAACTTTTTGTTGCTTATTGCAAAATTTCACTCCTTGACTAGACCGTCGCTAAGGAAGATCCTTTTGTTACCTAGATATTATTTTGAGTATTGGCTCTTTTATGAGCAAAAACTCAAAACTCAAATATCTTTATTCAATATAGAAGCATTACACTTTCTTATTGATGGTCAATTGAAACACTACCACCGGTTCGGAAAGAAAATACCCTGACCTGAGAAGAACCGGCGAAAGAAACTCAGCGGGTTTTTTTTTGTTTGTCTTATGTATTATATAAATAAACAATTTAATATGAGATGAAATAGCCAGGAGGCGATCGTATCATTCCCAAGGTGTGCTATCGATCATAAACTCATTAATTGTATAATAACCTTTTGCACACAAGCGTTCCTTAATATTTTTTTTAAATTTGGCAACAGAGGCATTTTGAACGCTTTCTGGGATCCTGTTGTAAAACCGTATACATTGCCCCACAAAGGAGTTACTGACTCTACGCAGTCGAGTAACAGGAGTAACAAGTTTGTGTTTGTTCCTTGTACCAATGTTATGAGTATCACATTTTCTCATGAAATCATTAATATTTTTTCGTACATACATAACATTCGAGAATATATATTAGAGAAATTTATTCCTTAACGATTCTTTAGCTCCTAGGTTGTAGATTGCGCGAATAGCCCTCTTCTGTAGCACAAATATGGTATGGATAGCGGCTGCATTGCCCCACAGCACAATACCGTATGACATTATACTATGAAAGTAGCTGAAATATACTAAGCGAGCCGTATCAACATCGGTACATAATCTAATTTTTTTGACCGCGAATGCCGCAGAACTCAGTCTACTCGCCAATCCGTCAATATGGGGGCCCCATTGCAACTTGGCATCAACAGTAAGGCCAAGAAACTCAGTAGAGTCAATTGGATCCATCGATTCCCCATTGATGAGTACATCGGCTTTTACATTTTGTACATTTGGCGTACTAAATTTCACAATTTTAGTTTTATTACTATTTAGTTTAAGATTATTTACGCTAAACCAATGTACTATATCAGCTATAGCATTGTTTACGTCGTCGTACTGTACCTGTTTTCTATTAATTTTAAAAACTAAGGAGGTGTCATCAGCAAACAATACTATATCATGTTTGTTCCCAACAAGAAAGGGCAAGTCATTTATATATGTGAGAAACAGAAAAGGTCCAAGAATTGATCCCTGAGGGACCCCCATACCAACTGAGACCCCAGGAGACCTTTTTCCTTTAACGTCAACCCTCTGAATTCTATTGTTAAGATAGGAAGTCAGAAGGTCGAGCGCACATTCTCTAATTCCATAGTGATAAAGTTTCCTGACCAGAGTCTCATGTTGAACACAATCAAAGGCTTTGGATAAGTCACAGGAAATCCCTAAGGCATCCCGTGACTCTTCCCAGGCTTCATAGATATTCTTAATAAGCTCGATACCAGCGTGTGTAGTCGAGCGACCCCTCGTGAAGCCAAATTGTTTACTATGAAGCAGATTATGTTTGTTAAAGTGTTCTAATAATTGATTTAGAATTATTTTCTCAAATATTTTGCTCAGGGTAGGTAGAATTGAAATTGGCCTATAGTTGTTGGGGTCTGAAGAACTACCAGATTTAAATATTGGAATAACTTTACTATGTTTCATCAGGTCAGGAAATATACCACGTTGGACACAACTATTAAATATTAAAGCAAGATATAGGTGCAATCACATCAATAATCGAATTTATCACCTTTAGAGAAATACCCCATAAATCAGCCGTTTTCTTGATGTCTAATGACTTAAAGGCGCGTATTATGTCGTTGGGGTTTACAAGGGTAAAATTAAAGTTAGATTTGCAAGCTCTTACATTTTCTTTCATCAATGACTCGGCAACATCAGGAGAAGAAATAAGTAACTTAGTCGTGAAGACTGGTATGTCAGCAAAAAATATTTCAAAAACTGTAGCAACTTCCTTTTGACTATTTACTACTTTACTATTATAATTCAGGCTCAATTCGGAGTTGCAACTGTCAACTCTACCAGTTTCACAATTAATAATTTTCCAGGTCATTTTTATCTTGTCATGTGCATTCTTAATTTTATTTTTTATAGTTAAAGATTTTGCCAAAAAGCACACTTTTTTAAATAATTTTGAATAGTTACTTACATAATTGGCAAAAGTGGCACTATGATTGTATGTCCTTTCATTGTAAAGCTCATACATTCGTTGCCTACTTTTATGAATTCCAATAGTCGCCCAATCATTGAATTTTAAAAAGTTTTTTGTATTAACTGTTTTAGAAGTGAATATGGATTTAAAATTGTTTCTAATTAATTTGAATAAATTGTTATACAAGACATTGGGATTGTCACTAAAAGATAGGTGAGGGAGATTAGCCATAATATTACTTCTAAACTTCTCAATACGTCTTGTGGTCAAAGGAACAAACATTATCTTTTCAGCAATGGTATCATTGCCAAATCTACCCAGATTTTATTGTTACTAATTCCCTTGCGTAAAGATCCGGATGAAAATGTCCTATCGAATATTCGAAGTATAATTGTTTGTATTATTATCTTAAACCGATCAAGATGCAATTTCAAAGGTATTCAATGTATTCATTGCCATCATATTTATTGTTCTTGGAAACAAATGTATATAAATGTCGATCGAACTTATTTACTAATTTGTATATACATACAGGCATATTTCTAACACATTTTCTATAAAAGAATATCAAATTCACATAATATTGCCATAGAAAAGTCTTTTAATATAGCTTCGTATATTTTAATTTATTCATATTTCGTGATAATCAAAATAAACTAAGCGAGGAGTATGAATATCAGTGAGCTGTCAAACTTTTTAGAAACAATAAATTAGGATTCCGCAGATGTTTCGAATTTAGTCATTATTAAAACACTGTATAGCATCACTTATGTTAAATATTATATTATGATTTCACCCTACTGCTCCTTTGAAGGCTTAGAAGTTGCACGTTGATAGAATTTAATATAAAACAAAGAGGTTTTTTACAATGTTTCCTTTCAACGCCGAGCCTGAAATTAATTATTAACAATTAAGCACGTCATGAAACTTACACAGTAAAGTTAATATTTGTAATCATTAAAATTCTACCTTTTTCTAAATGAAACGAGAAGCCAGAAATAATTTATTGTATCTTTTTTTTTAAACAAAAAGGTTAAATAAAATTGTAATACCAAAAAGGTTATTCTTTCGGCAAATTTTCAGATAAGAAAATGATGAAGTTATAACATTCCAGTTCATAATTGTTGAATTTCACATTTTAGGTCATAATAACATCGTTTCGCTATCGTAGAAGTTTCCGTACGCGTCTTTCATACGAGCTCGTGATTTGTGCCTTTGTACACAAGATCCCTTAGAGACAAAACTTTACAAAGTTCCAACGGGATATTGGAAAAGTGTACAGTAAATTGGAGTGGAAATACGCTCCAGAAATTGAAGCACGGAATTAATTTTGCGACTTCCAATGCCTTCTGTTCGAAGTCTATGCACTGTTAAGATTTAATAGAGTTTATATTTCAGAAATAAATCTGAAATATATATTTTGATTATATTATACTCAGATCTTTATATATTGAATAAAATATTTTTTTAAAAAAATAACACCATAGTGATCACTAAAAAAGTAATAAAATAATTTGATTTAAACACGTATTATTGAAATCGGCCGATCGTATGTAAATATTTCTACATTTTGTTTTACACTCTAAATTGACCAACTTATTTTTTTTAATATTTTATTTTACTCTCTTTAGTGTTATTTTCTCAAAATATAAATTAAAAGTCCTTATGCAACAAATGGTTATTTGTTGATTTTTTCAAATAGCGCTGAACCTATTTCAGTAAAACTTATATCTGGAGCATGGTATAAGAAACAATAACATAACAAAAGAAATGTTTAGTGAACCTGTACTTCTCTTCATAAAAGCTACGAAGAGGAATATAAATCCATGTATTAATGTTCAAAGAACTATTTCCTAACTCCTAGTAATTAAGGACTTACACCTTCCATCATCAGCTCAGCTATGTAATATTGTAATTGCCAGAAGCAAGTGCCAATATAACTTCAGAAAATATGTAAAACACGGTACATGTGCCTATAAAATATGAGGGTTCCCCTCGATTTCTCCAGGATCACATCTTCAGAACCTGTTCTAATTAATATGGGACCAACTAGAAGGTGCCACCTTTCAGACAAAAAAAGACTTTTTAAAATCGGTCCACGCGTCTTCGAGAAATCGGGGAACATACATAAAAAAAAGATTCCGACGAATTGATAACCTCCTCCTTTTTTGAAGTCGATTAAAAATTACAAACTGGGAATATTTTTGATGATTTAAATTTACGTAATACAAAATATTGTTTTAAGAGCCGTGTGCTCTTAAAACAATATTTCTTAATTCTATATTATACTTTAATTCTATATTATTCTAAACATTATTTAATTCAATGTTGTCACGTTAGTGGTCTAAATTTAAAGCGGATGAAATGGTGATGATAACAAATCAGTTTGTATATTAAATAGTTCGTAACAATTTTTATTGTATAATGATATAAAATTTGATTTATTCTTTTTTTTGTTAGAAAAACATCACATTTGTTATATGTAAAAAAATATTTTAAAAGGAATGTTTTTTTTACGTTCTTATATATTGTGTGTTATTTACATGTGTTATGTATAATTATCTATTCAACAATTATGCTGATAGTTTAATAAAACATAATTATAATAATAAACTCCTGAAATTTTTACGATTTAAAAATTATGTATATAATATTTGGTTATTATGTATATTTTAGAACATTAGCACAATGTACTCATAAGAAATAATACAAAACAATTTACAGAAACAGTAATATTTAATGCTTTTTTATTATGTAGTTCACATTCTTTCAATACGAATATAGGGACATAACATCATCTTGTTCAGAGTGTATAGAGATCGTTTAAAGCGTTTGCTAATTGCCATTTTCTTAATACAGCTAATTATAGGGATAAATGCCATCGCTTTCTACATTATATTTCCTTTATACTCTAATTACTATAATATACTTAATTATATTTTATCGATTATAAAAGATAAACGTAAATTAATTTCATCATCAGCGATGTTGTGTGTCAGTTGTTTCGTGAAATGCTCCTCACTTAATTGGGCATTAACCGTTGTAGACTCGCCGTTTTTGGAGTCCGTGCCAACATTTTCTTGGCAAACCACTATCTTAGGCCCGAGATATCGTGTGCGAGAATATTGCATTATGGAAATCTGATCAAACGAAAAACGGACCGAACGTGATGTCGTTATTATTTAAGCATCCGAATAAATGACGCATGTAGTTGGCATTCACAGTCGGTAAAACAATATAAGGTGAAAAGATGTTTAAAAAAATAAGGAATGTTTTCCAAATACAAGTTATGACAAAAAAAAACTCGATCCACATATTTGAATAAACGGCAATAAAAATCGTCTTCAGCTGCGTTAGGCAGCCCATTTATGGAGAAAGGTATTATTAATATTTATTGACTAGCCATGATTCATCGATGTGGAGCAGTAACATTTATGGGCAAAACCGGCTAGAACTAGAATTTCGGATATCAATAATAGAAATGGTAAACAAGATAGCACAAGCAAACAATAATTCTATAAACTAATAAAAAGACAAAGGTTTCAAACAAAGCCTTCAATATATTCCATATTTTCAAGGATTAGGATTTTGCTTTGCAATTACATATGCCAACATAATTGATCTTAATCACGAGCTGTATAATCCAGTCTTAAAACATTTAGATTTTTGAAAAAAAAGCGGGTTAATGACCTATATAGACGGAAATTCATAGTATTAGCAATATTGGATGCGCGACAAAACTATAAAGTAGAACAAAGGCTAAATTTAATTATATTAAATTAATATCTGACATTTAGACATATACAACCTATACTTTTTTATTCCGATGAAGCCTTTATGAAAACATGTAAAATATAATTGTATTTAGTCAAAGGAAATATACGTACAATTTAATGTTCGTCCAAAAAAGTTAAAATAGGTAATCTTAAAAAGGATGTCGGCATAAAAGGACCAAAAATTAAATTAGGATTGAGGTACCTGAACTAGCTAATAGGAAGGTAATTAAGAATTTAATAAAATTTTGTCTGAAACGAGCATTATTCTGTCTCGCGGGAAAGCGGCCATTTTTTTATTGACGTCAAATTTATTCCGAACCCTTTAAATGTTTTTTTTTGGTTACATTTTTATTTCTGGAGTTATTTGTTTATTAAAGAGTTAAAGAAAAGTCTAATATTATTTGAATGTTAAATACATAAACAAATAACTAATTAATAATTATATAATTACAATGCTTTATTTAATATGTATCACATTAATATAATTATATAATTTATATTATTAAGTTTTATTTCCAAAACATTAGACAGGCGGACAATTATTTAGCTATTTAACGTAAGGATGGTAAAAAAATTAGTATACATTATAAGTATGTTATTTTTCATGTATTAATTTTATTTCACCTTTTATGTGCTACTTTTGAAATTACATTCCACAGTACAGTTTTAGTACATACAATAAATTGGCACATAAAAGAAGTTTTTAATTGAGTAGTATTAGAAAAAAACTTTAATTGTATAATTTTTTCATTGTTAGTTGTTACTAAATTAGATGTAGAGGTTGATAATCTTATAAATGTAAAATTTATGATATTAAAAGTATTTTCACGTTAAGCTTTATGAATTCACTTGAAGCGGCTAATAAAATCATTTTCAATCTCGTGCCCGGAGACGGCAATACATTTACCTAATAAATTTATTTCCAGTGAAATGAATTGGATTAAAGACTTAATTAATATGAAATTTGAGTTCCATTAAAAACCCTCAAATCTCTGGCGAGAACACGAGTGATGCTTTGAATGAATTTTATAATTGGATTTATGTTAGAAGGAAACTCACCAAACTCGTTGCATAAGTCTTCTGTAATTTTCTAATTTCTCCAAAGAATTACTATGCAATCGTAACATACTTAATTACTAAAAATATTCATGAATTGAGAATTCAATTATACATTGCTTACATATAATTGACGTTAATTATTTCATACATTGAGTATTATGTACAAAATTATATATGTACGACAGATTTAGATTTTAATATATCTGGTGTAATTTATTCTAAATGGAGAAATATTAAATATTTGTCATACTCATTATACCAACATTAAAAATATTTACATGATAATTTCGTGTAGTACAATTGTAATGTACATTTACACGACGCGGTAAGTTTGTGTTTTTAATGTTGGTAATTTTTATATTGCAGGGCAAACATACTTTTTAAATGAGTAACATACCAATACGGCTTATTATGTTAATGTAGCTGTAGAATAAACAGACTGAACATCCAAGCGAACACTGCCAAAACTCATTGAGAACCACAGAAACTATTTTTTTAAATAGGACAAAAATAAAAATTCAGCGTAAAAACAATAGCAATGTTAAATTACAGACTTGTCTGTGTTATTACCACTAACCATATATTCAATAATAGCAATACATTGTTTACATGTTTCGGTTTGAAGAATGCATAAGAAAATAAGACACAAGGGAAATAGAACCTCAGACCATGTTGCTTACGGTACATATACGAGAGAGTGTTTAACGGAAAGGCTGAAGGTAGCCTTTTGTTTTTACCAGACTTACCTCTTAAAATGTTTGAAGCTGTTTAATTAAGTTTTGAATTTCGAATTTTTACAAAAAATAATTCAAAAAGGTATCTATACAAATGTATATATACTTGTAGGTTTTATGCGGTGTATCAATGTGTGTGTAACATGATACATACATGTTTCATGTTCTCACATAGATCTTTTACTTAGTGGTAGGGCTTTGTGCAAGCCCATAAAAACTACATATTTTCAACCGCCAAGTAATAAATAATACCTATTATTATTGTGTTGCGTATTGAAGAGCGACTGAGGAAATGTAATTTCACAATAGACATAACACCTCGGTCGGTCGGCTGTCATTGAAGTTGAGAAGATGATATTATATACACAAGGAGTTAATTTTCACTGCGGTTCCAATATTTGTGGATAGTGGTGATCACTTACCATTAGCTGACCGAATTCAGAAAAAAAAATACATTAAGATGAAGAATGGTAAAATATCTTAATCACTCGTATTTGCGTATACATAGGTCTATGGAATAGGTAAAGACGCTAATAGCGCTCCACTTGGACCCGTAATTAGTTGTTCGAAGAATTTTGTCGTCTGTCTGTGTTTACATTGTCAACCTTTGCTTCGGTAATGTTAGACATGCGCCGTTATATTTATCGCAATTAGTGAAACTTTGGGAACTTTATCAAATAAATAGCAAAAGATAAAAATATTTTCAATATAAGACTAAATACTTTGATTATAGAAACCCTCTCTATAAAATCTTAACCTACATTCTAAATTGTTCTTAACAGGGTTCAGTGCACTTTTTTCTATTAATACTTTGAAAGTGTATGAAATGTATGTAAAGTGTATGTGCTTTATAAAATAATATACTATAGTCTTGTATTTAATTTAATTTGTAAGTTATTGTTATTGTTATAATATATTTGTCGAACATTCTTCAATTGACTTAGAATTTAATTAAATATAATACAATCTTTAAAAAGTTATTAATTACGGGATATTTACCATGTTTTTTTTATTTTTGGTCACGTGAACGAGACATTTGTAGATAATGCAGTCGAAATATCGAGCCCCACCGAACAAAAATAAAAAAAACATGGTAAATATCCCGTAATTAATAACTGTAACTAATAATAAAAATAATTACGTTCATTTAAAATCTTATATTATTAAAAAGTTTTTATGCTGTAAAAAATTAAAGTTATATATGTTTTGATTATCTTAGCTATGTAAATCAGTTACGATGTATTACAAACGGTCCCGACATTCGATTATAAGTTATAAAAGGCGAACTAGAGCCATCTGGTAGGGAGATACTAATGAGCTTACTGAGTTCCTTGGCAAGCAAATATCTCACGCTTAAGCTGTGTTTGTGTGTGAGCAATCGATAGTACTGAAGAGAACAGTTTGTTTAGTTGGAGTTGAAATATTACACGAACACATGTATACATCAGTACATATAAGCTTTTGTTTATGTGTGTGTTAATCTATAAAATAAATTATATGGAATATTACAAGTACAAGATTATGACTACTTTTTTTAGATTTAAGAGTTTGTAAATACTCAAATGGAAATTATTGTTATAAAATCTGCATGTGCTGGATGAAAATCGTCCAAATTTGTATATACCAGTATGAATTGGAATTGATTGCTGGAGTAATTTATAAACGTTCTTCTAAAGAAGAGAAGAGAGCAGTTCTAGAAGAGGAATATTTACATGCAGTTACGTTATTTTGACTCATATAAAAACGCACTTAGTAACTCTTTCATATGTTTGCAAGTATTCATGCTTGTGCTAATTAAGATATGCATATAAGCAATCTGTCTTTCCTTATATTTCGCAAATGTTTATCAATTAAGTACTTTATAGTTTGCCGATCGTAAAATCTGCATTGCTTAATGATTATAACATGTTGAACCTAAGCGAGGGAAGCGCTACAGTGATTAAACTTTCGCGGTATATACATAATCCATTTCATATCAGGTTATATTGTAATATAGTTACTTTGTTATAATCAGGTCGAGCCAGCGATAGTTGCTAATTCCTAAAAGAACTTAGGACTAAGAGATTATGGTAATGACTGTGCTCTTCAGGCATCGACTAAGTATCGTCTGGTTCCTGGTATTTGCCCATCTCGGCAAACGTAGTGTAGGACGTCATCAGGCACGGTGGGGTGACGATTTACGCAAGACGGCCGGCAGGAGCTGGATGCGAGTAGCCGGAGAAAGACCACAGTGGCGTGCACTTGAAGAGGGCTATAGCCAGCAGTGGACAAAAACGGGCTGATGATGATGATGATAGTCTGTGCCTATGGTGGATCTTTAATTTTTGTTTTCTTTAGTGGGTCTGCATATTTTTGCTTCAAGGCAGGATAGCATTTTAAGTTTGAAGATATTTTAGTATATTTAGATCGAAATATGGAATTCATAATATGCAATATACATGTCTGTCTGTCTTGACTGTCTCGACGACCTCCGTGGTCGAGTAGTGCATACGTAGATTTTATAGGTTCGCTCCGAGGTACCGGGTTCGATCAATCGTTTTCTGTTGCATTTAGTCTGGATGTTTGTTATACCGTCGTTACTTCTGATTTTCCATAACACAAGAGCTTTAGGTACATTGGGATCAGAGTAAGATTTGTGATATAAATGTGATAAGCATATTTTTGTTTATAAAATTACTAAAATATATGATTTCATAAATATAACCCATATTTTTTTTATATCTTGGTTGTTTTCTACATAGCGAAAATCGATAACTGTAAATATCGCTGGAATCTATCCAGTTGTTCAAGTTTTACGTGCTCGTTGTAACGAAAAATAACACATAAATTCTTGTAATTAAAAAAAATAATTACATGTATATGTGAACAGGAAATTTACATTCCACCACTAGGTTCTACAAAATCTGACGACGCAATGAAATTTATAAATTAATTTTGTATTTTTTATCTTTAACTGTATTTAATTTTCCAACTTACTTACTTTTAAAACTAACTATGGCTGTTGAAGGTATAGTAAAAGGATTGACCAAACAACTTTAATGTAATTTTTTTATTAATAATATTCTTAGTTGAAATAAAATTAATAATTTTTGTGTTGTTTGTCCAGATTTAAGCTATCATTGTAAAATTACTTAAAAACAATTAAACTAGAAATTATATTGTTACTATAAATTTAAAGGAAACACTATCGGACTGTGACAGACTGAGGTCACGGGGTATCTCATACGGCAAACTCGTTAGAGTCTCATTTGAATGGCTTGTCAAATCAGACCAGCCTGACGACTGGTTTCCCACGAGGAGGAGGATTATAGAGTCGAGATGGCCCAGTGGTTATAAGGCGTGCATCTTAACCGATGATTGCGGGTTCAAGCCGAGGCAAGCACCGCTGATTCATGTGCTTAATTTGTCTTTATAATTCATCTCATGCTCAGCGGTGAAGGAAAACATATTGAGGAAACCTGCATGTGACAAATTTCATAGAAATTCTGCTACATGTGTATTCCACCAACCCGCAATGGAACAGCGTGGTGGAATATGTTCCAAACCTTCTCCTCAAAGGCCTCCTCTCGCCTTTAGCCAAGCAATGGGAATTTACAGGCTGTTGTATAAATTTGTAATGTAACATGATTAATCCTTAAAATAAAAAATCAAGTTTAGCAGTTTTGCTTTGTTGGGTACAATCTCTACATACTCTTAATCGATTAAATAAGAATATTTGAATTTTAGTTCATAGTAGGTAGTGCTCAAAACTAAGTGCGTTGTAGAGAATTCTGTTACACTCATACATAACATTTACTTACCCGTTTCAGAACTTGAAGTTTGCAATAAGTTTTGAAACTTCGACATCATGCAACTGAACGACGAGATGAAGTTGGTTTAGTAATATGTCTTTATTAACTGGAGTTAGTATTTTATTGCTCTTCGTCAAGTTCAGTAACAGATATTAGCAACAATAAGTTTTGTTTCATCCAAAAACAAAAAGGGATTGAGTAAATCAACGAGCTGAGGTGGCAGGAGACATAATACGTTTAAGACAAACGAACGTCACAACTTAGTCACAACTCCGAATTACTACTATAAGTAATTAATGATGTAAGTGTTTCATATGATTTTATTTGATTATTTATTGTAGATTATAAGTCTAAACAGTTAAATATGTTGATGTTAGCTAGCTATATTCCTCTGTGACATTTGCCGTCAACAAAAATATTGACAGTTTTAAATTCCAATTGAAATAGCTATTGACAAGGTGTAAAAACATCAGGCAGCCTGTAAATATTTTTACACAGCGCTAAAACCAGAGACCCACTGACAACTAAGTGAAACCAAAGTATTTAAAAAAAGTGTTAAATTGCGTTGCTAAATCAGGAGCAGAAAATAACATTTCAATATTAAACGATATGAACATATAATCGTATGCAAAATATATCATACTTACTTATCAAATTTTGTATATATTTAATACACATAGTCATTGTTAATAAAGATTTGCCCTCAATAATATTAGCTCTTAATCTTTTCCTCAAAAGAGATAGGAAACCTCTTTAGTGAAAAATTAACAAGATACATCTTCGTTTTCAATATTAAACAAGAAAAAAAATGTTTTCCAAACAAGTGTCACATCCAATCAAATCGCGGACGAGCCCATTAAATTTCTTCGTAATTCTGAAGAATGAAATGATAAATAATTCATCTTTCCCGCATTACTTAGACTAAGTACACCATATTTCACATCGGTGGCGACCCTTCCCTGAATGCGACATAAAATACAGTCGAGGTAATCCTATCCATCCGTGATTTATGCCGAAGGATGGACTCGTATATGACATTTTCACATGCAAAAATCTTACATTAATATTTATGATTTTTTTGATACTATGAGATTATTTTCTTAGGTATAATAAATATAATAATTTATAAAATATATCTAATTTTCATTTTTTTAAAAGCTACTGCAATGAATTCATTTAAGTGTATCAGCTAATATTTTCAAGAATACCCCAAGAAAATTTGTTATAAAAATTTTAGTTGAATCGAAGTCGTTTTGTCTGTTAAATCTTGAAATCTTGATTTAAAATTCCGTTGCAATATTTGAAAAAAAAAATCATTAGCTTTTTCAATCATTTCCCTGATTTATTAATTAAAAACAGAGAGAGAAAACATTGAAATAATGTTATTAATACTAAAGTTATCGCGTATTCAAATAACGGTACTATAAATGTGGTCATAATAATAAAACAAAATAACTAATACCAAATTATTTCTTATATAGTAAAGTATATTTTGAAATTCGATTCCAAAATATCAGATAATTGTAAGCAAATCTCTTTACTTAGAAGTCATTTATAAAAGTACGGCTAGGTTTACAGTTTCATATTATATAAACTACTTTACAATAAAAATACCATCAATGGTGTATTTTATGCGAAGTATCTCATCAATCGTAATTATCATTTGTGTGTCAGTAATTAAATAATGAAACATAAATGTTTTGATACTTAACGGACCTTCGCCGTTTCAAATGTCCATGGTCGGTTGTAGTAACTTCCCATCAGGTGAGCATCCTGCTTAATGGGCCAATTACTCTATAAAAAAATATTTTCACTATGTTTTGTGTACTTTATATTATTACTAGCGAACCAGAACTGAACCTGCAGATTTACCCGCGCGAAATTTATAAAACACTAACTCCCAACCTCCGTTTTACCCCCTTAGTGTTAAAGTTTCTTAAAATCCTTAAGTTCTTAGCGGATGTCTACATCCTATAAGAAACTTCCAAATTTCAAATTTGTAGGCGCTATAGTTTCTGAGACTTCATAATTAATCTGTGAGTAGTATTTCGCTTTTGTATGTAAACTAGCGACCCGCCCCGATTTCGCACGGATGCAATACTGATACTAAATATACTAGAGAATTTGTTTACGTACGACATCACATTAAACACTTCTAAAATTGTTACAACAGTGTTTGTTAACTATATTGTTCACATATTTAGTATCAATATTGTACAAAAACCTTTCTCTCATAACATTCTATCTTTTAAAAAAGACCGCATCAAAATCCCTTTCGTAATTTTAAAGATCTAAGCATACATATGGAGAGAGAGCGAAAACTTTGTTTTATACTATGTAATGATTATAACATAATTATGTTTGTTATCCTACGACGTGTGTTTTGGTCATATCATTAAAACTGGATACCGCTTACGAAATATACTAATAAAAGTAATTGAATAAAACCGTTTATCCTTCTGCGAAGCTGTTGTATAAACAACAAATTTGATACTCGACGTTCAAACCAGTGGTATGATGGTATGCTGTTTTGATGCGTGTGACCTTTGAATATCATAATTATCGTAACCAAAGTCGCTTTTCACTTTTTTTTTAAAGTATATTTTTATCTTTGCACCTATTTTTCATAATAACTGTACCAAAAGCAATTCGCAAAGAAACGTAACTCGATACCATTAAATTATTTATCTAAAGAATTAAATTTACGTTACGAAGAGTATTCTCAATCAAAATATTGTTGTCTTGTCGTGAGAAAATGATAAATTAGAATCTTAATTAACTTTGTGATTAAGATGGCTATTTCTGTAATCAAATCTACGTTGAAAGTATTGACGCTTTTAAGAATAAGTTTGTTTCCTAATCGATCAAAAAGACTAAACTTATACATAACTATAAAATCTATCCTAATTTTTATAAGAAAATCTATTGTGATTGTCAGTATATTCAAAATGTAACCATGTTACTTTTTTTTAATGTATAGGTTGACGGACAAGCTGATGGTAAGTGGTCACCATCGCCCATAGACAATGACGCTGTAAGAAATATTAACTATTCCTTACATCGTTAATGTGCCACCAACCTTGGGAACTAAGATGTTATGTCACTTGTGCCTGTAGTTACACTGGCTCACTCACCCTTCAAACCGGAACACAACAATACTGAGTACTGTTATTTGGCGGTAGAATAACTGATGAGTGGATGGTACCTACCCAGACGGGCTTGCACAAAGCCCTACCACCAAGTTAAGAGTATTATTATGAAAGAGCGATCTGATATTCATATATCTCATGTAATATAAGAAATCATAAATCACAATATATCTGTTTATATTTTTAAAAAAAATCTCCATTGACATAGAATACCTTCAATGCGGAAAAAATACTACCGTCAATATATTTGTACAAGTACAGGTATCTTATCTTATTGTAAATATATTACAATATATTTACAATAAGATACCATACGCATATACCAGATACCATAGATATGTAATATAGATAAATAAATATAAATATGAGACAACATCACATACATTACTCTGATCCCAATGTAAATAGCTGAAGCACTTGTGTTATGGAAATCAGAAGTAACGACGGTACCACAGACACCCAGACCCAAGACAACATGGAAAACGAATGGTAATCTACATCGACTCGGCCAGGAATCGAACCCGGGATCTCAGAGTGGCGTACCCATGAAAACCGGTGTACACACCACTCGAGCATGGAGGTCGTCAAATGATATAGGTAGGCAAACGGGCAAATGAACTATCTGATGGAAAATGGTCACAGCCGCCCATAGCTATAGGCGCTGTAAGAGTTTGACCATGAACTTCTGGAATTGAAATAGTTCGTTATGTCTGTAGTTTCACTTTCTCATTCACCTTTTAAATCGGAATACCACAATACTCAGTGCACCTCTTTGCCGAAAGAATATTTGATGGGTGGTATCCTATCCAGATGTTTGACACTTGCTTGTAAGTTATGTTGTATGTTTGTGTATTTTGTCTTAAAAGAAAAAACGAGTTTTAGCAAAACCCGTCGTAAAGATTTACTAGTTTTGCTTGTGATAGGAAAAGATGGAAGGACTATTAAGTAAAGTGAAGTGAAGTGTCCTATTTGGCCATCGACTTTTTATGCTTTGAATTAAATTGACTCGCTACGTTTTATACCAGCAAATCGTTATACACTTATTTGTATTTCCCATATAAATATACAAGTTTGTAAAAGTGTACAGTAGGTACATGATTTTTTACAGAGATCTTAGTTATTATACTTTTGTTTACTTTTTAGTCTTCATCAATTGAATCCCCGTAATCTGGAAGTAAACTATTCAAGTAAACAATTCAATCTGGTATTTAAAAATAACGTATAACACGTTATATAGAATTTAAAAAAATAAAATATATGATATGATATTACCCAGCATTTCTTTAATGAATATAGATTAATAAAAACTTTTTTTTATATTGTATTGATGGCAAACGAACAGGATGGAACTCAACAACAACATCAACAACAGCCCGTAAATTCCCACTGCTGGGCTAAAGGCCTCCTCTCCCTTTGAGGAGAAGGTTTGGAACATATTGTAACGGACTATACTATATACATGAGAATGAATGTGATTGATTTAATACATTTTTTTTTTTTTAAAGTATGTTGTAGAGCAACTATCCGGGTTCAATATAAGTCGTCGGTGAACCATATAAAGCACGTATTAAAATGTAATCAAAATTGGTCGCGTTGTTTTGGAGATATTAAAAACATGCATACATACATACATACACACATAAATACATATACGGAAACATAAAAACATACATAGAGATTACATTGCATAGTAATTGAATACATATACATGTAATAAATAAGGATGATAAAAGGAATGGCATTATAATAAACATACTTTTTTTAATGTACATTATTGTGGATAACGTTCGTGTAATAAATAATATGTTTCATGTATTGATTTTAACGTTAGACCGCGCCGAATGTCATACTCATCGCCAGGCATATAGAGGGGCTATGATGCCCAGCGACTCGGTGCAATTTGAACGCGCGGAGCGACGCGCTCGCTGCACCGGCCGCGTGCAATATAGGGGCTATGATGCCCAGCGACTCGGTGCAATTTGAACGCGCGGAGCGACGCGCTCGCTGCACCGGCCGCGTGCAATAATACAAATTATTATTACAAATGACGGTATGGCAGGCCGTCATATAAATGAATGTTCTCAATGAGACATCATATATATTATATAAAATTTAATAATGATATCAATATGATATAAAACGGTTTGATGGTGGCCGTATTGAAAATATTTAATTGCAAATACGTATGTACGGGGCGATACATACTGATGTCAGAGGTTTACCTCAATGACTATTAATTATGGAATATACTATATTGAAGAGTTTACTCTTCTTGTAAAACTGTGTCGATCGACGGACGCAAGTTCGTAAAGCGGTCGTTCTAAGAAATCTATAAATATTGTCAGTAAACAGATTGCATACAAGCATTGTTTTGGTACGATCACAGGTTTGCTGTGATGAATGACGAACATAAGTTCGTGTAACAATTAAAATCTAATCTCTTCATGTAAAACTGTGTCGATCGACGGACGCAAGTTCGTAAAGCGGTCGTTCTAAGAAACCTATAAATATTGTCAGTAAACAGATTGAATACAAGCATTCTTTTGGTACGATCACAGGTTTGCTGTGATGATTGACGAACATAAGTTCGTGTAACAATTAAAATCTAAACTCTTCTTGTAAAACTGTGTCGATCGACGGACGCAAGTTCGTAAAGCGGTCGTTCTAAGAAATCTATAAATATTGTCAGTAAACAGATTGCATACAAGCATTGTTTTGGTACGATCACAGGTTTGCTGTGATGAATGACGAACATAAGTTCGTGTAACAATTAAAATCTAATCTCTTCATGTAAAACTGTGTCGATCGACGGACGCAAGTTCGTAAAGCGGTCGTTCTAAGAAATCTATAAATATTATCAGTAAACAAGTTTGCATACAAGCATTGTTTTGGTACGATCACAGGTTTGCTGTGATGACTGACGAACATAAGTTCGTGTAACAATTAAAATCTAAACTCTTCAATGTAAAACTGTGTCGATCGACGGACGCAAGTTCGTAAAGCGGTCGTTTTAAAAACTCTATAAATATTATCAGACATATGCATAAAAGCATACTTATTGGTACGATCACAAAGATGATGATCTATTTGTTTTAAGATTATTATTGTTTAATAACAAAACCTTTATAATATATTTGTATTGTGCACATGCATAATGATCGCGCACGAATACTGTACTGCATATACTCTGGTGGATTCTTGATGATTCGACGCTTGGTTTGAGGCTGTGCGGCTTGATCGCTGCATTAGTGTCCCTCGTGGCGATGTCGTCTTGAATTTGCTTCGGTGATACAGTTGCGGGGTTTGAGGTTACTGTATAACGTCTTCGGCGATACGGTAGTGTCCCCCCTTCTGTTGCCGAGGAGGCTGCCTATGTGAGATGGTTTCGGGGTTCGAGGTTACTGTATAACGATATGGTAATATCCCTCACTCTGTCTTACTGGGTTGCTAGAGTAGTGCATGTACTATGTGGTACTGAGCTATGGCTGGTTGACGTTACGATGGCGTTGTTGATGTCTTTCATCAATCGGTAGTACCAGTATCACGACCGAATGCTGCAGGGCGTTGCGGAGGCTGTAATAAGCTGAAGTGATACGTTCATGCAGTGACGGGCTCAAATAATGGATTTCATCCAGGCTGCAATAACTATATACACAATCATGGCGCACTAATCGTTTTATACGAGAAGTGTCGTTTGTAGCAAAATGTTCGTCCTTTTAGGGACGCCCCTTTAGTTTAGTGTTAAGAATATCATACGAGACATGAAGTATGACACCTAATTTAGTTATAAGTCTGCATATCACATTGAAATTGATTATCACATGCAATTAATGATCTGTGCTTTGTGCTGGTTTGGGTAAACTAGTATCGGGTGTGTGCCTGTTGTAGGTTGAAGTTAAGTTTTATATCCACTTTAGGTTTAAGTAAAACGAAATATGTGAAGCGTATAATAGGTTTATAAGCTAGTTAAGGAAACGTACGGTTTAGATATAAGTCTTAGTTTTAAGTTTTAGTTATAAGAGAGTACGGCGATAACGATCACACAACTATACGGTTATGATGTATATATTTATACTTTATAATCTACTACGGTAGAAAATATAACAAATTGTGTTATGTTCACTCGTATGATTCCTACGCGGTAATCTATGAGTTTCATCGAATTTTATTCCACTATGTTTGGAATTATTACGTATTATATATATACGATATAACAACACTCTGCGTTAGTGGATATTTGAACGAAATACGTATTCCTTACATTAGGCCGCCTGACAGTGCGCTTGAACTGGTATGAGAGACAGTGATTTGATGCTGTGATAAACCAGGGTTGAACCCATGGCTACAGTTTTCCTCAGCGATAACTGGTTTACTATTTATGAGACTTTGATCCTCACATTGATTATTATTTTTGTGGCATTGGCTACTCTTTATACACCTCAGTTACGACTGTGAAAACTACCGAACCACGGTTTAGTTTATAAGTAAGACTATGAGTCTTCTATACACCTCAGCTACGGCTGTGATATCTGCTGGACTACGGTCTAGTTTATTAATAAGACAATAATATTTTATACACCGCAGTTACGACTGTGAAAACTACCGAACCACGGTTTAGTTTATTAGTAAGACTATGAGTCTCCTATACACCTCAGCTACGGCTGTGATATCTGCTGGACTACGGTCTAGTTTATTAATAAGACAATAATATTTTATACACCGCAGTTACGACTGTGAAAACTACCGAACCACGGTTTAGTTTATTAGTAAGACTATGAGTCTCCTATACACCTCAGCTACGGCTGTGATATCTGCTGGACTACGGTCTAGTTTATTAATAAGACAATAATATTTTATACACCGCAGTTACGACTGTGCAAACTACCGAACCACGGTTTAGTTTATTAGTAAGACTATGAGTCTTCTATACACCTCAGCTACGTCTATGATACCTGTTGGACTTTAGTTCCACTTTATACGTATATTATTTTACAAAGTGTGTGCGCACTATAAAAGTGCACGTCCCATGTTCGAGGAAGGTTCGCCGATCAATGGTTGGAATCTACTGTTGATGGCGGGCGCGGGGCCAATTCAACCTCCCCCCCACTTTTATATTTTTCAAAATTAGTTAAATATAAAATGATGGGTTGGAGCGACATCCTTCAGCTACTCGTAAGAGGTGCTAAAGGAAATGGGACCGGAATCTCATACATCTGATTATTTATTATTTTTTTTAATTAAACAAATTATTATTATAACACGTATTTAAATGATTAACCTAGTTTTATTTGACTCCGCTATAGTCGATTGAGCATGTGATCTCTGACGCTCTAAAAGAACACGGTTATTACGCATACATAACGTATATTGGGTCCAAACCATCTAGACGAAATCACGAGCCAAAACGCAATTTAAAATAAAAACGTAAAATTATATATTAATACTTTAGGTAGGGATTAGTTACAATTTGGTGCCGTGACCAGGATGGTCAAAACGGCTTATACTTCATTTTAAGAGTGGGCGAAAGCCTACAATTTGTTGTCCGTGAATTGGAAAGAGTCTAAAGAGATTGATATGTTCAAACAGGCTTTATAACCTTTACAGTCTGGGGGTTGTAAAGTTTAAGGAGTCTGGGGGGTTGAACGAACTTTTCTTTTGTTTTAGGTACATATCGATTTTAAAGTGTAATCATAAAAATAAGGATCATAACTAACAATTGAAACTTATTGTGTATAGTGACAATTGTAGGACCAGAAGAATTGATAAAAGTGCAAAAATTTTATACTGACGTTATTGAAATAACAATAAATTATTATTTAACTTTCTGGTTTAGTTAAGCTATTAAGATGGTAAGAAAAAGAAATAGACAAAATGACAATAATGATATCAATCAACCGCTTGCGAAACGTCGCAATCAAACCCAGAGAAGTGCAAATGATCGCAATATAGAGACAATAGAACCCACACAAAGCAGCAATGCTAGAAGCATACAACCTTCCGTTGCAAGACGACAAAAACTTATGACATTGTACAAGATAATGAAACGGTCAACACGTGTGATGGAGATGAAAATCAATCAGTTAGAAAGGGAATTACAGCAAAGAAATGACAGAACTGTAGAGTCGCAGCAACCGGCGTCCTCTTCAAATATAGAAGTTGAAAATACCGCTTACAATATTTTAAATATAGCAACAGAAAAACCAAAATTCGATAAAAATAAAAATCATCCCGTCACATTTTTAGAAGACTTAACCGCATATCTCAGAAAAATTCCAAGTAAAGGCAAGGAATTGGATTTAGTGTATGAATGTTTGCAAGGAGAAACGAGAGATTGGGCGAGACTATACTCTCCTCGATGGAAGACACTAGATGATTTCAAAACTGACTTTCTTCAAACTTATTGGGGAGAGTCAGAACAAAATAAAATAAGAAGGGACATTGTATGTGCAAAATGGAATAAGGCACAACACCCCACCATGCTAAGTCACTTTTTAAGCTTAACTAGCCAAGTCCGAATGTTGTCTTTCACCATACCAGAAGAACAATTAGTTTCAGACATGATTAGGCATTATCCGAGACATATACAACAAATGTGGGCAATGTCTAAAGGAGATACAGTTATCGAATTAACAAATTTTCTGAGAAATCTCGATGACATTAATAAGCAAGATTTAGATTTAACGCCACAAAATTCTAAACCAAAGAATATTAAAGACTTGCATTTCAACAGAGAACGCAATGTCAATCGAAATATTCAAAATTCATATAAAAATTGGCAGAATCCAGATTATAATAAAAATTACCAGCGACAGAACCTTCAAACAAATTTCATTCACAATGACTATACAGACTATGAGTATGATTGCAATAGAGACCATATCCATGCATCTCAGCACAATAATTTAAACTAATTAGGGCTGAACAAAACGACCCCGTCTCAGCTGTAAAAACAGGGGGTAAAGCTTTGTGCATGATGTTAAAAACTGGTTGGATGCCTGGTCAACCACTAGGCAGGAACAGCAAAGGTAGCGGCATACTCCGCCCAATACAAGCTGTTGGACAGAGAGATAGAAGTGGATTGGGCTATTATAAGGAAGACATTGAAAATAAGCTAGTTCAACTGTTTATATTAAATTGTAACAAAGAAAAGTATTTTGTGAGACATGAAGTTCTAAATGATTTTGAGGATCACGAAAATTTAGATTTAAGTGATACGAACATTAGATGTGAAATTCCCATTAAGTTAATTACGTTAGAATTAGATGCATTGCTCGATACGGGTAGTGATATCACTTGCATATCGGAATTGACTTATCTTGAGCTTAAGCATTTTAATTTGCCTATGATGCCAGTCAAAGCAATAAAAATTAAGGGTGCAATAGGTACTAGCAGTTCAAAAATACAGCAAATGGTAATGATACCAACCAAGATAGGAAACTTAACTTTAGACATAGGTTACTTAATTGTGCCTAATTTGTCTCGGTCAGTTATATTAGGATTCAACTGGATCAAACGTGGTGAAATAATTTTAGATTTTAGGAAAGAACATATGCAAATAAAGTTAACAAAGAATAATATAGAGTACATTATACCTATCGTAAATCGCAATACATGGGTAAATAAGAATGTAATGACTATTGATCAAGATAATTTCGATAATGTGTTAGATAAAATTAAATTAGGGAAAGATATTTCTTACGATGTTAAACAGAACCTTTTACAAGTGCTTTATAAACATAAAAACGTTTTTACAAAAAAATTAGGACGTTGTAATTGCTATGAGCACGAGATAATAATGACTAATAATAAACCCATTGTGAAAAAATCATATCCTATACCTTACGCTTATAGACAAAAAATGGAAGGAAAACTTAAGGAACTTGAGGAATTAAATATTATTTCTAGGGCTTCAACGCCCTATAGTAGTCCTCTGACTTTCACATTAAAGCGTGACGGAACCATAAGAGTTCTTTTGGATGCTAGGGAAATTAATAAGAATATGACAGCTGAGACTGAAAAACCGCCATTGCAATTAGACGTTTTAAACTCATTTCATGGGTGTAATTATATTACCACAATTGACTTAAATAATGCATATTTTCAAATACCAATTAGCTTGAATAGTAGGAAATATACAGGGTTTTCTTTCAATGGGAAATCATTTGTATACAATGTATTACCACAAGGTCTGAAGACTTCAGTAGGCAGCTTTAGTCGAGCAATGGACAAAGTGCTAGGCCCGGAAGTTCGGGATTTTTGTGTTAATTACCTAGACGACTTAGCCATAATAACCACTGGGACTATAGAAAATCACTTAGACCACATAGACATTGTTTTGTCGAAGTTAGAAAAGGCCGGAATGACATGCAATATAGAGAAATGTGAGTTTCTTTGTGATGAAGTCCAAATGCTTGGCTTTATCATATCAACAAAAGGTATTCGTACGGACCCTGATAAGATATTGGCTATACAACATTTTCCTGTTCCGAAAAAGATTAAGCACTTACGAGCTTTCTTAGGTTTATGTAATTTTTACAGACGCTTTATTCCGAATTACGCATTATGTACCTTACCATTATGTGAGTTGCTTAAGAAAGGTAAAAAATGGTCATGGACAGACAAAGCACAAAAAGCGTTTGAATTGACTAAAAAACAATTTATACAGACTATAGAACTTCAACATCCAGATTTTCAAAAACCGTACTATTTACAAACTGACTCATCTGGAATCGGTTTCGCAGGGGTTTTGTATCAGTTAGGAAATGATGATGAAATTAAAGTTTTGGGTTTCCATAGTAGAGCTCTAAAAGGAGCTGAGTTAAATTGGACGATAACAGAACAAGAATTTTTTGCAGTAATTTCTAACTTAAAAAAATTCGAAACATATTTAAGAGGAAGTAGAGTCATTATAAAAACAGATCACAAAGCATTATTATTCATTAAAAATTGGGATTTATTTAATAGTAGGGTTACAAGGTGGATATTTTATTTAGAACAATTTAATTATAAAATAGAGTACATAACAGGCAAAAGCAACATAGTTGCTGATATTTTATCGAGGTATCCTCCAAACACTCATCAAATACAAGAGGCGAAAAATGAGTTACCGCAGATTTTCTATCTCGGTAAAGACAATAAGTCACTATTATTAAAGCTCAAACAATTGCCTAAACTTCAGAGTGAAGATAATGAAATTAATGAAATTATTAATGGTCAAAATAATCGTTACAAAAATAGAATTATCTTTAAAAACAATATATATTATTATAAAACTAATAAAATTGATGTAGTTTATATGCCAGCTATATTAAGAGAAGAAATAGTTAACCAGGTACACGAAGAGATGGGTCACCAAGGCGCTTATAAAATTATAAAATACATAAGAGACAGAATGTTTTGGAAAAACTTATCTAAGCACGTAAAAGACATAATCAGAAAGTGTCACTTGTGTCAGCTTTCGAAAAGTAATAATATAAAATATGTAGGTCCTTGTCAGTCAATCGTTACGAATGATGTAGGTGAAATAGTCATGGCTGATCTCTATGGTCCCTTACCAGCAGGTACTTTCGGTTATACATTTATTTTAGTTATACAAGATTCCTTTAGTAAGTATATAAAATTATATCCACTTCGAAAGGCTACCGGGCGTTCATGTTTCACAAAAGTTAAACAATTTGATAAAATTTTAAAAATTAAAAGCATTATGACCGATAACGGATCACAATTTATTAGTAGATTATTCAAAAAAGGTCTTGAGGAACTCAACATAAAAACAATCAATACAACTGTACGCAATCCGAGACCAAATACAACGGAAAGAGTTAACAAAGAGTTAGGGAGACTTTTCCGTACATATTGTCACCACAAACATAAGTCGTGGGTTACAATGCTTCCAAAAGTAGAAAATCTTTATAATAATACACATCATGATAGTACAGGTTTTACACCAAATGAAGTGCTGTATGGTAAAAGACCTACTTTATCGATTGACAAGCTATTGCACAGTTCAAAGTCAATTATTGATATCGAGACAGTACGACAACAAGTTCGCTTAAACATTAAAAGATCGAGCGAATCAAGGCAAATTAAATTCAATAAAACACATAAACTTATTCAGTTTCATATAGGAAATTTAGTTAAAATAAGAAGATCGACACGATCAAATGCTCAAAAGAAAGAGATAAGTAAATTCGAATTGTTATACGAGGGACCATACGTAGTCGCAGCCGTCCCTTTTGAAAATGTGTATACATTAATGAATCCAAAAACAAAAGAAATTCGTGGCAATTTTAATGCAATCCATTTATCTAGATATTACATTTAGTACAAAACTGTGCCTTATTATGTTTTAAATAAAACTAAGAAAGTTATACAAAAATATGTTAAATAAGATGTGCTTAGGGCATTTTAAAGATATATTTACGAAAAGAAAAATATGAATAGTAATTTTGGAATTAATTATATTTGATTATACTAATATCTTATTAATATTTGAATGAAACAGATTATAATAACTTTAAAAGAAGGCTGATTGTTGTAAAATTACGTTATCTATAAATCGTATATGATTGTGATTTACTCAATAAATGTATTAATACTAAAATAGTTGGTCGGGTCGGTGATGGCTCAATTACATCTATTAATCTAAAACAATGAAATGAATACATAAAATGTTAAATATATTATAAACTAAATAATTCTTATCAAGATACGATTGGAAATATTGTTTTAATTACATAGATTTAGTTGGAGGGGAGATGGGCGGCCATCAACACATACCTTATTTATTTATTTTTTTTACATAAGTGTACATAAAAAATAATATTATATAAGGAGTTAGTTAGTAAATTATATTCCGATAAACTTCATATAATTTAGGGGGTTGGATGTAACGGACTATACTATATACATGAGAATGAATGTGATTGATTTAATACATTTTTTTTTTTTTTTAAAGTATGTTGTAGAGCAACTATCCGGGTTCAATATAAGTCGTCGGTGAACCATATAAAGCACGTATTAAAATGTAATCAAAATTGGTCGCGTTGTTTTGGAGATATTAAAAACATGCATACATACATACATACACACATAAATACATATACGGAAACATAAAAACATACATAGAGATTACATTGCATAGTAATTGAATACATATACATGTAATAAATAAGGATGATAAAAGGAATGGCATTATAATAAACATACTTTTTTTAATGTACATTATTGTGGATAACGTTCGTGTAATAAATAATATGTTTCATGTATTGATTTTAACGTTAGACCGCGCCGAATGTCATACTCATCGCCAGGCATATAGAGGGGCTATGATGCCCAGCGACTCGGTGCAATTTGAACGCGCGGAGCGACGCGCTCGCTGCACCGGCCGCGTGCAATATAGGGGCTATGATGCCCAGCGACTCGGTGCAATTTGAACGCGCGGAGCGACGCGCTCGCTGCACCGGCCGCGTGCAATAATACAAATTATTATTACAAATGACGGTATGGCAGGCCGTCATATAAATGAATGTTCTCAATGAGACATCATATATATTATATAAAATTTAATAATGATATCAATATGATATAAAACGGTTTGATGGTGGCCGTATTGAAAATATTTAATTGCAAATACGTATGTACGGGGCGATACATACTGATGTCAGAGGTTTACCTCAATGACTATTAATTATGGAATATACTATATTGAAGAGTTTACTCTTCTTGTAAAACTGTGTCGATCGACGGACGCAAGTTCGTAAAGCGGTCGTTCTAAGAAATCTATAAATATTGTCAGTAAACAGATTGCATACAAGCATTGTTTTGGTACGATCACAGGTTTGCTGTGATGAATGACGAACATAAGTTCGTGTAACAATTAAAATCTAATCTCTTCATGTAAAACTGTGTCGATCGACGGACGCAAGTTCGTAAAGCGGTCGTTCTAAGAAACCTATAAATATTGTCAGTAAACAGATTGAATACAAGCATTCTTTTGGTACGATCACAGGTTTGCTGTGATGATTGACGAACATAAGTTCGTGTAACAATTAAAATCTAAACTCTTCTTGTAAAACTGTGTCGATCGACGGACGCAAGTTCGTAAAGCGGTCGTTCTAAGAAATCTATAAATATTGTCAGTAAACAGATTGCATACAAGCATTGTTTTGGTACGATCACAGGTTTGCTGTGATGAATGACGAACATAAGTTCGTGTAACAATTAAAATCTAATCTCTTCATGTAAAACTGTGTCGATCGACGGACGCAAGTTCGTAAAGCGGTCGTTCTAAGAAATCTATAAATATTATCAGTAAACAAGTTTGCATACAAGCATTGTTTTGGTACGATCACAGGTTTGCTGTGATGACTGACGAACATAAGTTCGTGTAACAATTAAAATCTAAACTCTTCAATGTAAAACTGTGTCGATCGACGGACGCAAGTTCGTAAAGCGGTCGTTTTAAAAACTCTATAAATATTATCAGACATATGCATAAAAGCATACTTATTGGTACGATCACAAAGATGATGATCTATTTGTTTTAAGATTATTATTGTTTAATAACAAAACCTTTATAATATATTTGTATTGTGCACATGCATAATGATCGCGCACGAATACTGTACTGCATATACTCTGGTGGATTCTTGATGATTCGACGCTTGGTTTGAGGCTGTGCGGCTTGATCGCTGCATTAGTGTCCCTCGTGGCGATGTCGTCTTGAATTTGCTTCGGTGATACAGTTGCGGGGTTTGAGGTTACTGTATAACGTCTTCGGCGATACGGTAGTGTCCCCCCTTCTGTTGCCGAGGAGGCTGCCTATGTGAGATGGTTTCGGGGTTCGAGGTTACTGTATAACGATATGGTAATATCCCTCACTCTGTCTTACTGGGTTGCTAGAGTAGTGCATGTACTATGTGGTACTGAGCTATGGCTGGTTGACGTTACGATGGCGTTGTTGATGTCTTTCATCAATCGGTAGTACCAGTATCACGACCGAATGCTGCAGGGCGTTGCGGAGGCTGTAATAAGCTGAAGTGATACGTTCATGCAGTGACGGGCTCAAATAATGGATTTCATCCAGGCTGCAATAACTATATACACAATCATGGCGCACTAATCGTTTTATACGAGAAGTGTCGTTTGTAGCAAAATGTTCGTCCTTTTAGGGACGCCCCTTTAGTTTAGTGTTAAGAATATCATACGAGACATGAAGTATGACACCTAATTTAGTTATAAGTCTGCATATCACATTGAAATTGATTATCACATGCAATTAATGATCTGTGCTTTGTGCTGGTTTGGGTAAACTAGTATCGGGTGTGTGCCTGTTGTAGGTTGAAGTTAAGTTTTATATCCACTTTAGGTTTAAGTAAAACGAAATATGTGAAGCGTATAATAGGTTTATAAGCTAGTTAAGGAAACGTACGGTTTAGATATAAGTCTTAGTTTTAAGTTTTAGTTATAAGAGAGTACGGCGATAACGATCACACAACTATACGGTTATGATGTATATATTTATACTTTATAATCTACTACGGTAGAAAATATAACAAATTGTGTTATGTTCACTCGTATGATTCCTACGCGGTAATCTATGAGTTTCATCGAATTTTATTCCACTATGTTTGGAATTATTACGTATTATATATATACGATATAACAACACTCTGCGTTAGTGGATATTTGAACGAAATACGTATTCCTTACATTAGGCCGCCTGACAGTGCGCTTGAACTGGTATGAGAGACAGTGATTTGATGCTGTGATAAACCAGGGTTGAACCCATGGCTACAGTTTTCCTCAGCGATAACTGGTTTACTATTTATGAGACTTTGATCCTCACATTGATTATTATTTTTGTGGCATTGGCTACTCTTTATACACCTCAGTTACGACTGTGAAAACTACCGAACCACGGTTTAGTTTATAAGTAAGACTATGAGTCTTCTATACACCTCAGCTACGGCTGTGATATCTGCTGGACTACGGTCTAGTTTATTAATAAGACAATAATATTTTATACACCGCAGTTACGACTGTGAAAACTACCGAACCACGGTTTAGTTTATTAGTAAGACTATGAGTCTCCTATACACCTCAGCTACGGCTGTGATATCTGCTGGACTACGGTCTAGTTTATTAATAAGACAATAATATTTTATACACCGCAGTTACGACTGTGAAAACTACCGAACCACGGTTTAGTTTATTAGTAAGACTATGAGTCTCCTATACACCTCAGCTACGGCTGTGATATCTGCTGGACTACGGTCTAGTTTATTAATAAGACAATAATATTTTATACACCGCAGTTACGACTGTGCAAACTACCGAACCACGGTTTAGTTTATTAGTAAGACTATGAGTCTTCTATACACCTCAGCTACGTCTATGATACCTGTTGGACTTTAGTTCCACTTTATACGTATATTATTTTACAAAGTGTGTGCGCACTATAAAAGTGCACGTCCCATGTTCGAGGAAGGTTCGCCGATCAATGGTTGGAATCTACTGTTGATGGCGGGCGCGGGGCCAATTCAACCTCCCCCCCACTTTTATATTTTTCAAAATTAGTTAAATATAAAATGATGGGTTGGAGCGACATCCTTCAGCTACTCGTAAGAGGTGCTAAAGGAAATGGGACCGGAATCTCATACATCTGATTATTTATTATTTTTTTTAATTAAACAAATTATTATTATAACACGTATTTAAATGATTAACCTAGTTTTATTTGACTCCGCTATAGTCGATTGAGCATGTGATCTCTGACGCTCTAAAAGAACACGGTTATTACGCATACATAACGTATATTGGGTCCAAACCATCTAGACGAAATCACGAGCCAAAACGCAATTTAAAATAAAAACGTAAAATTATATATTAATACTTTAGGTAGGGATTAGCTACAATATTCCACCACGCTGTTCCAATGCGGGTTGGTGGAATGCACATGTGGCAGAATTTCTATGAAATTTGACACATGCAGGTTTCCTCACGATGTTTTCCTTCACCGCCGTCTTTGCATATAACAAAAAATATATATTATTGTGGCCTAAGTTACTCCCTTTTGTATCAGTTATCTGCCAGTGAAAGTCCCGTCAAAATCTGTCAAGCCGTTCCAGAGATTACCCGGAACAAACAGACAGACAGACAATCACCGACAAAAAATAATAATAATTTGCTATATGTACCGAGTATTAATACATATGCATTGAATAAAAAAATAGTGCCTGTTTAACATTTTTTACATTTTTTGTCTGTTTGTCTGTCTGTTTGTTCCGGCTAATCTCTGGAACGGCTGGACTGATTTTAATTTTACTCTTACTGGCCGATAACTGATATAATAAGGAGTAACTTAGGCTACAATATTATTATTTTTTTGTTAAATTCAAACGCGTACAATATCGCGGGCATAGCTAGTAAATAATAAGCGTTTTTAAACTTGATTCCGAGTATGTTTTATATAAAGTAGGATTTAATAACTTCCAAACGATGCAATAACTGAATCCTTCTCGTTGTCATAAATATTTAGTAGTGGCGAATCCATAACCGTTTTCCTTTAGTCGGCGTTAATATCAGCCTATAGACGGCATTTTCATTTTCACCCTGCGGCTGCAATACGTATTCAAATTGTCCGGTCGTTCAGGACAAACGAGTAACGTAGATTTCCACATAAGTTCTTTTACGTGCACTTTTCATCCGTTTAGGTTTTAGTGTGGTTAGAAAATTAAGAATAAAAAGTTTCATAATTATAATTTTTGGATTTGTTTAAAAATGGAATAAATTTTCGAAATTCGAATTAATGTTATCTTTATATAGTATTTGATTGAGTTTTACGCTTATAAAAGCTGGGATTTTTATACAAGTGGTTCTTGTATAAAAATCCCAGCCGAAATGTCACTTACATAAATTTTGATTGCATACTGTGCTAAGTTGGTTTAATTTTCGTCTGAAGTAAAAGTAAAGTAAAGTAACGGACTATAATTTTTTAAACTGCTGGGACAAGGCCTCCTCTTCCATTAAGGAGAGGGATATATTCCACCACGCTGTTCCAATGCGGGTTGGTGGAATGCACATGTGGCAGAATTTTGATGAAATAAGACACATGCAGATTTTCTCACGATGTTTTCCTTCACCGCCGAGCACGAGATGAATTATAAACATAAATTAAGCCCATATATGGTGTATGATGGATTTGAACCCGCAATCATCGGTTAAGATGCACGTGTTCTAACCACTGGGCCATCTCATCTCAGCATCGGAGCTGAAGTAAAGCTGAAGTATAATCATGTACGCAAACAAACGGATAGACAGCTGATGAAAGTGGACACCACTGTCCATAAACATTGGTGCCTTTAGAAATATTAATCATAAACCTTGTGCACTAAGAAGTTGTATGTGTTCTTTAGCAGTAAAATAAGTGATGAGTAAATAAATTGTTATATTATTTATATGTTATAATAGCGACTCAATTCGACTTATGTATATATATATATATTTTTTAATATTTTCATTTTCCTTATTCCATAATAAGGACCTTCAGTACTTAATGATTACATAAATAATTTTCAGTTATGGAAAACGATTCGTTTGTTAGAAAAGATCAGAAATTGATTTTGTATTTCAGTTCTTTGATCCGTATTGTTATACACCAATGTTATTTTTATATACAAAATGTAGATACGACCATGTGCTATCGTCACGATTTCATGATTTTTTCTGTACATTTTTGCATACTACAAACGATTCGTACAAAGTTTTATTGTTCAAAAAATAACTTCTATAGTTTTTCTAGTCTCCATATCAATGCTTTTTGTTGATAATAGAATACACGGCTGTCATTGTCGACTGCCTCTCTGGTTTAGTGGTTGGCTTTTAAGGCATTCATGTCGCGGCAGCTACCTGGATTGAGAAAATGTCTAGCAATATAATACCTCTTTTTTAAAAGTATATAGAACCCATGGTCTCGTATTTGATCATTCTTAATCGCGTCGGATTATTACTCATTGGGCTATTAGTGAGGATATTATCTATCTAGTATAGATATATCTTTTAAAAATCTTAGTCTGGAAGTCTTAGTATTTTAATAATAATTGGAAGCATCTTGCAAAAAGGGCGAATGCAAAAATAGGCCCAGAATGAGAAGCTATGTAATCAGACAAACCAATAGAGCTCTCTGGTGTAGACGTATAAGGAGACCCGACCCTGGCTGAACTGGACACAGGGTTTGGACAAAGAAAAAGGGTAATGATACGGACTCACAAATGGTTCAATTAGTAAGTTTATTCGTGGGTAAGAAATAAATAGTAGTATTTTGATTATATAAATAAAATATACGAATTTAATTCGAAAGTCAACGTGTTTTAATTCTACTCGTATAAACGACGCCGTGAAAAGATTTTAGTTATTTCATTTAATTTTATTACGAACTGCAAGGATCTTTAACTCATTCTGGATTTTCATTATGCTCTTTTATGAAGCTAGAATAATTTGTTTTATATGAAAGGTTTATGTAATGCTCAAAGCAAATACGGTAGGAATTAAAAACTTATTTTCAAAAACAATAGCATAGGTACGTAATATAAAAAGTATTATTTAGTTTAATTTATGTATGACTACTTGGTGGTAGGGCTTTGTGCAAGCCCGTCTTGGTACCTAACCACCCACTCATCAGTTATTCTACCGTCAAATAACAGTACTCAGTCTTGTTGTTTTCCGGTTTGAAGGGTGAGTGAGCCAGTGTAACTACAGGCACAAGCGACATAACATCTTAGTTCCCAAGGTTGGTGGCACATTGACGATGTAAGGTATAGTTAATATTTCTTACAGCATCGTCAATGAGTGGTGGTGACCATTTACCATATGCTCGTCCGCCAACCTATACCATAAAAAAAATTAAAGTAGAAAGAGACCATAATTATAAATTCTAAACTACATCGAGAACTCAATCTATGAATGTATGTATTCATCGCGGATTCAAATCTAGGCTAACCTTAAATCGAAATATCAGTTCAGAAACACATTTATTTACAGTTTGTTAATATTTAAAAAATACATAAGATATATACACAAGAAAAAATATATAAATATATATAAGGTAAAATAATTTAGATCGAACGATCACTTATTAGGAAACTTCGTAGTGGATACATAATATTCCTTAAAATGTAGTGAAGCTAAAGAATCTGTTATTGAATTCGCTTAAAATATGCTTTCAAAAGTATCCAAAATGTCACCGCAAGTCGCAAGAGTGCACTTTACAAATACAAAACGTTCGAGGTTACGTTAGTCTACACAATAAGCGAGACCATACTTGCGTTTGTGGGATGCAGTTTATTTTCTTTTGCAGCAAAATGCATATTAGGTAAATTTGCGTTTTTCGCGACAGTCGACGTTCTGTTTTTGTATTTCGTTGAAACGTATATCTGCCATGGAACAAAAATAAATAAAATAATTGTATTGTCGTCTGTCTGGCGGAATACACTGAAAACACTTTGTAATTCGTTTCATTGAAAATTTTGAAAACATTGTTCGCGGTAAAATGTAGAATAGCGCTGTCAGATGTAAATCAAGAATTTGTTAAATAATAGTACATTTTGATTTCTGTTGTACTAAAATTTGATTTAAGATCTTACGTAATAAAATACTAGTGTCGTTAATTTTACCAAAAATAATATTAAGTATTTAATTCGAAGATTCAAGAAGGTTGGTGATTAAGTAGAAAAATTATGCAAGTGCGGTTCTACTCAAAAGCACCACACAACTTGCTTTTATAACTCTCCTGACATTGCGATCCATATCCATTCCATTCTCGCAATTCCGAACCAAATTATACTATCCATTGCCAAACCAATATTGGATAAAGTTGTAATAAGAAATCTTTACATAATACTATTCTATTTAGTATCTTGAGGGTAAGAAAGTTATTTTTCTTAAATCATATTTTCACGAAACATATAATAAGGTAGTAAAAAAATCAATCAACAGTTACTTATATTTTAAATGTATAAAACTTGTGAGTAGAAAATGCCGAACCTAATAATCATTTCAATATATGCTACCGTTTAAAATATATTAAATGACTGCATTAAAATCGATAAGTTCATTTGCCTTTTAAGTATCCCATTAGTAACACATTCTGTTTTAAACAACCGTAAAATGATTGTTTTTTCAATTGATTTAAACAAATTGAAAATGATATATGTTACGCGTATTAATAGTCACACTACAAGTGCGCGAGTCTTGTATGTAAAACAAAATATATAGATACTACTTTATATACTTGATCGTAGGGCTTTGTGCAAGTCACGGAAGGTACGACCCACTTAAAGTCAATATCAAACCGCCAAATAGCAGAACTTAGAATTGTCGTGTTCCGGTTAAAAGAGTGAGATTTTACCGGTACTTGAGGATCGGACATCGGAACATCTTAGTTTCTAGAGATGGCTGCTTGTGCACTGTGAAAATAATGGCTTATATTATTCACAGCACCGATATCTAAAGGCACTCTTTGACTGTGATCGTTTATAATGAAGTGGTCAATTTGTTCGTCCAACGACCTAGGTTGGCTTAAGTTCATTTAAATAGTTTATTTATACTTATTACAAAGAGGTCATTGTTTATAAAAGTGATCCCAAAAAACTACTAAACCTATCCCAATTTCATTATTTAAATAAAGTTCATGCAGTTCATGTTTGTAAGACTATTTTATCATCATTATTTATATTTCTAATAATATTGCTTACTTTGATAGAACCAGCGACAAACGTTGTACGAACACGAGAAGCGAAGATAAACTTGGTACACCAAGTTTTTGACTCTGCAAAGTCAATAAATCTTTCTTGGGCAAGGTTCACTTTTAAAATAAAATTTATTTAAGTTTGCTAAATAAAATTTAAATCACATGTTCAAAAATATACTGTATAATGTAATCAAATTACAAGTTACAAAAAAGTATGAGCATGAGTATTAGTATTTATTGCTTATCAAACAGGCTGTACAATTATTTTACTGTATTTAATTGATATATCTTTTATGAAAACAATTGAGTGGCAGATATTTTATGTTTAAAATTTACATACGAAATAATTGTTAATATTGAAATTAAATCAATTTTCCAAAGTTTCAACTGAAAAGGGTAAGAGCCTACTTAAATAAATTAAACTGATGTTAACTTTAAATATTTTTTATTTCAAAGCAACTGAAATTGGTATTTAACAAAACGTAAATTTGCTCTTTGAGTGTCTCGCAAATAGGTTAAATGAATACCTAACCAGTGCAAGATTCTTCGCGTTGTTTTCATAATCAACGGCTACCAGATGTATCAGTCTTAATAAGTCCGAAATTTTTAATATCCGGGAAACTCTCTTTAACGAAGCACAGCACACACAGCATGGTCAACTGTGCATAATGCTCTTGCATGGAATCCTTCTATCCTTACCATTATCCTCCGGAGCAAATTTTTCACGAATATTACCTTAAAGGAGAGCTATTTTTTGTAGACTCGTACTTAATGCGGATTCTCTAATTTTTCTCGATATTTATTATTTCATTAGTGACGAATAACCTGTATTTAATCGTTTTTTAAATCAGAAGATAAAATAGATTTTGATCGATACTTTTAAAAAAAACGTATTTGAAGTTGCATATATATGACTTATTTTGAAAAAAAAAAACGTGATAAGTCACAAATGCTTCATTTTTGCTTCATGCATATAGTGATTCAAATTATTACAAATAGTTACCTCTATTACCTCCTAACTGGATTACGCCGCATTACCAATAACCCAGTTTTATATATTTTTAAATGTAAATATGTCTTTTGCACAAACTATGACATACCTAACGACAAATTATTTTCCAGTGAGCCCTAAATTAAACAGATAGTGCAAATAATACAAAAGAGAAAAGTGAATGAACACACATACAAGTTATAACAAAAGACAAAAAGAAAACTAAACAAATGAACTCAACGGGGGAACTAAATGAGAGAAGTAGTTGTAGAGAAACGGTCGCACTTAAATGACTTTTTAGTGCTCGCTTTTCTTTATGAAATGGATAATTAGACAGAACAAATAGCAGTTTTATTTCATTTTATTATGATAATATTGACTCTGTTTTGAGTGGAAGTGGCTTAGCCATACCACAACAATCAATCAAAATTAACCAAAACAGTGTTTATTTAAATCTCGAGCTCGGCGGTAAAAATTAAAGAAATGAAAGAACATTGTGTGGAAATCTGTACGTTTCGATAAATTTTACTAAATGTTTTCAAATTCGCACTAGCCAGTCGTGATGATGGTAAGAGACATGGTGAACTGATATTGGTTCCCTGGGAACGAACGGGCCCTGGTGTAGGACGCTACATGCGTTGACGCGCTGGTCCCGTCTAATATCCGAGAAACAGTATTAAGAGCCGATGACGCTGCGAACAAAGTTGAAGCAAAAATCCAATTATTCGTGTCTTATATCAAATTACTAATCCCAGAGGATCGGAATTGCAATTCAACGAGGAAATGCTGCTAACATTCTTGTCACCATTCCACGCGGTCAAGATTTATATACTAACTATTTTAGTTCATATTTGTAAATACTTAAGGACTTCATGTTAATAATTCTTGTGAATCGTTCGTGGTTCTCCATTCGTGGAACAATTAAAATGCATTATTCAGTTTTACGAACGTAAACACATAATTCACTTATTAATAATATAAAGGGGTACGTATGGAATAAACGACTATCTTCTGGCGCAACTAGAAATTAGTGCAGCTTCCGTAAAATACCATTAACTGTGATTTGTCATGATCTGGGAAAGGTTACGTGAAATTTCTCAGTATGCAGAATTTTAAAGGAGAATGCCCAATAATAGTATCGCAAAAAATCTTCTTGTGTCTCTTTTTTATAAACTTGGTTATTATAAAGTAAAATTAAACAAATTATTTTAAATATGATGACATTATAATATCTCCGGATAACTTCAAACCAAAAAAAAAGTAGTTGTTTCGTCTACATTGTATATTTATAAAATCGATCAACTCAGTCCGATTATGATGACGTTGCGAGTTTCGATTCTTATTTTTAAAATTAATTTCCAATATACATATAATAGATTTTTTTACATTTTATCTAAAAATACTTAAAATATGCATAACACTATTATAATATATGCAATATGCATTAAAAATACTTTTTGTTTATTTAGATACAATATATAAACAGATAATAAATAAATAATCGATAACTAAATCGATAATAACTTTTACTTCTATCTGGCAGCACGAGTAATATGTCACTCAGTAACTGTTTTCATTGTTTGTTTTCAGCTCGTGGTAATATTTTAGTACGTGTATAACAGCATTGGTGTTAGTATAAGCTAAAGTGATTGTGAGGCTGAGACTCCTTTGCTTTAGTTATACTTTTAATCCTTGCAGAGTTTACCTTGTGACTTATAATTTAACCACAGTGATTGTGAACGACGTGAAAACCCACCTGTCACTTCATCAGAGAAACGGCAATTAAACCAAGAGATCAGCAGGCGCGTACGTTTAATGATGTAAATGCACCAGCCCAATTTTTAGATAACATTTTGGAAGAATATTGTTATATTTTTGAAGAATATAAATGATTAATATGAAATAAAATAATTTTTGTATATTGCCTAATTGTTTTATTTCTCTCTCTCTCTCCATCTGACTCTTTCTCTTTCATTCTTTCAACAGCTGTCACTGCTGGGCTTATTTTCAAACCATAGCATACCTTAATATAGATTTAACAACTACTTTTATTTTATTAATAATACTTTTATATTTATTAATTCCGGAGTTTTAGCCATGTTGTTTTATTTTTATATGTTTCTGTAGCATTATCACTATAAAATAAACATGAATTAAAGTTGACACAAAAAATTTTGTGGCGATACTAAAGTCCATAGTATTTTGGGCATTCTCCAAATCTAAGGCATTCAAAATATAAATCAGTTTCAGAGAATTAAGGCCTAGAGTGCTCCTTTTATTTAATCTTATCCTCTAAACGAATATTGCCATGTCATTGTTTTGTTAAGTTAAAAAATTACTTGAAGGGCTTCAGAAAGGAGGTTAATGATGAGAAAGTAAACGATTGCAATTATGTTAAGCTGGCTGCATTTAGACTGAATATTATTATATTAAGATGTTGCTTGTGAATGTCGTCCGACAGATAAGTATGGAAGGAGAAGACATGCTACGCCGATCTCAAATAAAATTGGGAAAAGATGTGACCATAGAGAATAATATCGCATTTGTATATTAGTGCGTTAATATGAAAGACTATTATTTAATTTCAATGTTAAACCAAATTGTTATTTTACTTGATGTTGTCAATGAAGTTTAAGGATGTTTGTTTTTAATATCAGGTTACTTAAGAATCTATTCTATGTTTTCGAATTTCAAGCCCATCATTACTAATTGAAATTATATCTATGAGTCGAAATTTCATTTGCAAGTTAATTTATTAAATAAAAGTAATAAAATAAAAATCTGTTTTCATGTATATGTTCTGATATAGATTTTTGTTTAAATTGTAAAGATTTACTTAAGCTTTGGATGATATTAAAATAAAAGTAAAATTAGACGAAGTAGTCTCGTGAGGCTTTGTCGGTTTAAAGCCCCTGTGTTTCCAGCAATGCTATCCGCCATTAATTAAATTACCGACTTCCTTCCCCATAATTAACGGGAAAAAAGTAAAAAAAAAATCCCTTACAAACTCGGAGATGATTAGATGGTAATCTTTATTTCAAAAGGATTATAATTTATTCGTTTTATGAATCTTTTGTAATGAAAATGTACGAAGAATTTAATTTTAGATCCGTATATTAATATTATAACCAAGTTTTTTATATTTAGGTTAGATTTGTGAACGTCGATTTGTATTATATTAAGATAATCTATTTTTACTTTTTTATTTTTTTATTTGATAAATTAATAAAAATAGGTCTTTGCTTCTTAACACTCGGTTTAATAAGGGCGTATAGTTCATTTGGAGCGATTTGACACATGATTTGAGGTTTCGTAAGCATCTAAATCATGTAGGTATCATGTCGCCGTGAGGGCGTCGTAGAAAATGTTTTTTCTTGTATTTTTATAAGGCACGGAAAATAAAAATAAAACGCTATTGTATACCTATTAACACTTGGAAAGAAAAGTTTGTGTCTCAGGTCTCGTTATATCTGAAATTAAACGTCCACGCAGGCAAGCGACGAAATGTAATTATTTACGCAACTTTTGATTACCTTCTTGTTTAGTTTGTTGACTTTCCTCAGGTTCGAAATAGAATTATATTGAAACTTTTTACATTAAATACTTGAAGGCTTGAAAAGGTTTTTGAAGTGTTGTTTTATGAAATTATTTTCTATTAGTTTTAAATTTTATAACTTTCAGAATACATATTAAAATTAGAGTCCATATTTGTTTTAATAAAACATAACAAATTGCGAAGAATATGCTTTTAAATTATATTTGACATCAATTGCAGAAATATCACTTTGTTGCTCGATTCAAAAAATGATTTTAAAGTCACCTAAAGTTACCTTCACTAGCTGTAGCTATGTAAGTCTTATTTTAAATTATTTCTTGATTACATATTATTACGTAATATTCACTTCCCTTTTATAATTCTGACTCGAGGCTGTGTAACAATCTGGCAAAATGCACGATTCAATTTGGTCTTGATAGCTAATTTATTTCCCCTCCAAGATGTGCTCATTGAAATGCATAATTTATTATAAATTTTAACATTTCCCTTGCATATTTTTATCACGCCTTTTAGTCAATTCTATTTTTAGACGTAGTAAATAACTAATAAAACCCAAAAATATAATTTAGGTCAAGTGTATCAATATTGATTAAAAAAAACTGTTGTTTTAGGATTTTATTGTACATAATGATTTAAATAATAATGTAAATTATTTTGGAATCTTCTGTTTCATGTACATATTTATAAGGATTATATAACTACCATGCTGGCAAAGACCAAGCGTGTGAGGTTTATAAATTTTAAATTGACAACGACGATGTGAGGAACTCTCGGGTGAGACGTGTGGTGCATAGTAAGACTACTTTTTGTAAGTATGAAAGCAGACATGGACATTTGGAGAATGTTCAGATTAACCTTGAGTGTTTTGGTTAGAGAGTAACATTTTTACCGAGTTTATGAACCATTCTTTATTTCTACTTTAGTAGCTAATTTTACGCATTTCATAACTATTTTATATATTGTATTAGGTAGATGATTAAAAAGCGTGGAGCTCAAAACCAGTTAACTTCCAGGCAGGAAATATTAAATACATACCACTTTGTATTTTACCGGTCGAATCTATATTCTGAACAGTTGTAGCTAAACTTGATATGGTTTGTAAAATTACTATTCAAAAGTATAAACTATATTTTGAAATTGATTTTGACTTTTTTTAGTTTACTGGGTTCAGAATACGTCGTAATAGGTTGTGTATGTTGCACACTGCAATATTGATTTATTTTTTATTTTTATCTACTATTGTCTGGGCTTTTTAATGTATTGTTTTGTCGGCGATGACGGTTCTGCCGCAATAAATTTTATATGTATTATTTTCTAGGACTTCACACGACTGGTTTATATTACGCTTCATTATTTGTTCTGTTGTTGTATTATTAATTTATATCGTTCAGTTGGATTTTGGTGAACTATTTTTGTCACTTAGGCATGAAGCCTATGCTAGTAATTGTGTTTGACGATTTACTCGAAAGCAAATCTAATGTGCTGAATAATTTCTGGACTGCTGAGGACTATATAGACTTGGGGGTAAATTGGGTGTGCGAGTATTATTATTATTACTTATTATTTAACGATAGAAAATGAAATCTCAGAAATAAGATATAACAATATTAATAAAGATATCATTTTATAATGCAATAGAAATAATCGTAAAAGTCGCGATCCGGGCTATAAGTATCGCTTAACTGATATTATAAGACGAAGGACGCGCAACAGAAGAGAATGAAAATGACAAATGTTCTCAGGGGCTCACTTTCCCTAACTTTGGACGATCACCAAAAAACTTTTTCAACTACATTTGTTGTTTCACGGTTGCTTAATTTTTCATAATTGACACATTTATAATATCTTATAATATTGATATTTATTATATTTTACTAAAATATTAATAGTATATTATAAATCCTTAAGTTAGTTTATTTATTTATTATCTTTTGAATACACCGTTAATACATCATTATTAAATTTTGCATACATGTCAAATAAAAGGTGTAGCGCGTATAAGCGAAGCACCTAGGGTAATATAAATTTAAAGTATCTATTAACAATTACTTTACTATCGCACCTCCATGATTTCAGAATATTCCCATTGCTGTCATAGTATCGGAATTCTTGGTCTCATTCAGTTCCACAATCATGTGGAAAAATCAAATTGGCATAAAAAAAGCTTAGCAAGGAAAGACGGTACATCACCTAAAATAACGTTTAAAACTATAAAAGCTCACACACCTGAGTCGCTGTTTACTAGTATCAGCTTCTTCCATTAGATAGTATTTATCGCAGAGTATCTGAAATTATCGAACCTCTTGTTCCTTTGGCTTTACGTACAGATGTTGATTCACTTTGCATCTTCTACTGATCTTTTCATAGAGAATTATTTGGATTAATCCCGTCTGCCTAATTTCATCGTCGGACATTGCATCAAATTTCCAAGTTTCATCCGCAACGCAAAGTGTCCTAAAATACGTAAATATGTGACTTTTGGACACTTGGGGACCTTCAAGAAACAGCATACCTATGTCTTAAAGATCTGCAACAGACTTGTAAACACCCAGCGTTGCAGATATCCATGGGCTATCCACTACCACAGGTAGTCACTTTCTATCACGTGATCTTGCTTTCTCTTACTACCTACATATATTATTGAAAAACATTTACCTGTTAACAAACCAAATTTTATTAACAAATTAACATTATGTGAAATTAACTATTATTTTCACATAAATATTACTTAATTTATTGTTTTTGTATTAATATATTCCACATAAACAGAGGATTCCTTCAACTTATCAAAACATAATTTATATTTCAACTGCGTGTAGTCAAAACAAAAACATCTTTTGATATAATAATTATTGTCTGTTGCCAATTCAGCGACAACAACTGACATGATTATAGGTACATACTCGTATGTATTTACATTTTATTTTGTTATAAATATTTAGGAACTCTTATAGGGCAATGGGGGAATGAACTTTTAAAAGAAAGAGGAGAACATTTCCCTTTTCGAAGCACAAGAGCTTTATACTACCTGGCTTAGCTTGTTCAAAAGGCCATGAGTGGTCGCAGTCAGTTTCCACAGGGTGAGACTGCTGCTCGTTTACCACCTATGACATAAAAAAGTATATATTGTATTTAGAAAATTATTATGAACTAGCTATACCCGCCCGCTTCGCTGAGCATTAGTCGTAGAAAAATATTTTTTTAATTTTTTTATTAATTACTAAATGTACAAATAATAATCAAATAATCAAGAAACATGCGAGATCTAATCAAATACTTAAAAATTAATTCATTTAATATTCGTCCATGATGTTCTCGATAGGCTGCAGATTGGTCATAACACCCATAAACTTATTTATCAAGATTATATCTTCTTTTTTTTGAATCCGGAAACAGATATGATTTATGTGAATGTTTTTATTGGTGTAATCTCGATGTAAAGTTGGTACGATGAAAATTTTAATTAAATTTCACCAAAACGTCCTCTATTATCCGGTTCCATCAAATATCGATGTTATTACATTTGTAACCTTGTCATCTATATGTATCTCGTAAATAAATGTACCCTTTGGCTTGAAGTTTTGATTGGTTGCATCGAATGTAGTTTAATCGTTCGTTCTCAACCATAGCGTACATGTCAACAATGAATTGCTAAAACAGTTGACGATACTTCAGAATATGGTTAGATTAATTATCTCTAATCATCCATTATACGATACGCATAAAAATCCAACTCTTCGATGTCACAGAGCCAGTCGTGAGATTATTTCGATACAGTCCGAGATGATATCCATCTTCTGCTCGCATAATCATAATTGGATAATCGTAATATTTGGCATACGATTGATATTTTTCACCGACACCTTGATTGTTTTTGTGTCGCTTAGTGATAACAATACCTCATTTTGTAATTTCTGTACCGACAATTACAGCTGTGACTTCAGGAGCTATGGAAGCTTTAATACGCCTTTTATGCTCTGCGTTCTATCTGCATTGATAATTACTTTGAATCATTTGTTTTTTCACTTTCTAGAGCAGTTTTAGGCATAATCCTAAATTTAGCGATTATTTCTCGATTAGTTGTGGTACTGAACATGCATCGAAGATCAATCTTTTTCTACGTTGTCCGTGAAATAAATGTCCAGAAATTGGGTTTTTATTTAGATACTGGAAGAAGTGAACCAATCATATGATACACTTTAAACGTAGACGCGAAATTATTGTATTGTACAATATTTGTTACTCCAACAGATGTCATTTAAAAGCATGAATTGTAATTTCTAATATACTGAAGGAAATATTTAGACTCCTTAATAGTTCCCGTAACGTAGGTAAGAAGAGGTTCTGGTGGTTCAACCAGTTGTCGTAAATACATTTTACCAGTGGAATGATGGATACCATCAGTTTATTTAGCGTGACAATATGGGCATAATATATTCATTGAACTAATTATCACACCGGGATTCATCTTGTTATCGTAACCTATATAGTAATTGAAGGCTGATTTATTGAGATTGGTTCTAGTTCTTGACTTAGTCTATTTTAATCGTTCATCATCCAGTCATTGGACTTGTCAGGTTTATCAGTATCTCTCGATAAAGATGCTTGTTCGAAGATCTGGAACTTGATCATTTTGTTGACTAACTGTTTTGGCAGCTCTTAAAGTAGAAATTCGGATTCTATTTGTTTCTAAACGTATTTCTTGTTGGTGTGTTGTTTCTGTAGCTCTTTTGGACGACGCTACGCATATATTGTTGATATTCCGATCTTTTGTTTCTTCAATGGCATGGTGGTTTCTATTTATATAAATAAGTTGTTTTTTTGTGGTTATGTGTCTTACGTTTACATTTTATACTAAAGATTCATTGTTATTGGAGTTATGAGTATACTTACCTACCGATAATGATTATTGTTTACTTTCTTATAATCAGAACAGCTAATCAATTCTTCCCATATATGTAATTTATAATAATTATCCCATTTTAAAATGACAATTATTATTGTTGTGATTATTTTATGTTTATTGGCATATGACGGAAATTAAGTTAGTTGTTATGCTATTTGAATAGATTTTCATTTTTTATTTCATATTTTATAATTATCGGTTGATCGGAATATAAGTGTATCCTTTTGGCTATCTATATATACTTTTGTATGTATAGATCGCCTATGATTTGCGCAAGTACATGTTTTTCCTGTATGCCAGTTTTTATAAAGATACAGACACCCAAAACTTTCAAAAATGGAAATTAATTAGGAAGGTAATTAAGTCAGTCAAAGAACACATGACGAATTACGACAAAAATAAGTGTACAGACAGACTCTAGAGATTTATATAATAGTATGGATTTAGTACTCACGTGCGATAGCTTTATTATTAGCGTATTTTATGTATAACTTTGGTGTTTCTATACCGACTTCTATGATTTTTTTTATGGAATAGTTAATACTGTTAACTTTTGTAATTTGGGATGATTGAGAATGTTATAAACGTAGGAATAGACAAATATAATCAGAAAGCTTCGAACTACTACGCTATTGGGAGTGACACGTGTTATTATGAGTCAACCATAAAAGATAGACATAGGCTGTCATGGGATATTTTTTGTATAATTTTAAGGAGAACATTTCCGTAATACATGATTTCTGTGTAGCTTTAACCATTAAGGCTAAACACGCGACGGAAGCTCAAAATATGGGGTAGCTTCTCCCGTTTTTCAGACATTTCCCTTCACTGCTCTGCTCCTATGGACTTTAGCGTGATGAGAAGTATACTATAACCAGCTCAGAAGTATGAAAAATAATTGTACCAAGTTTAGTTAAAATCCGTCGAGTAGTTTTTGTTTATATAACGGTTATATGGACAGACAGACAGACAGACAAAAATTTTACTGATTGCATTTTTGCCATCAGTATCGACCCCTGATCATCCCCTGATAGTTATTTTGTAAAAATATTTCATGTACAGAAATGACATCCCTACAGATTTATTATAAGTATAGATTAATAAGAAGTAGTCAGTATTAAAACTGATTTTTAAAGGGTCTCCTATAAATGAGCATTATTCGAAGCTTAACCATTCAAGCGACCCTATTACTAATTGAAGGATAATATCTTGAAAATTAAGCAGATAATCCTATCTAAAAAAATTGTATTTTTCTTTAATCCCATTTATGTAGGTATATAAAAATACTAGCTTCGAATAACACTTATAACCGGGCTTAGACTTTATAAAGTTTACGCGATTTTCATATGAGCATGGAATTATAGATGCCATAAGGTTTTCTAATATATGGTCAGAGGAATAAATTTAACAGCAAAGTCCACCACAATATTGTTTGCTTAGTATATAAGAGTGTGCAGCGCGTTAAACAAAGTACGTACATATTTATGTAAATTGGTTATATTAAATTTACATAAGAACCTGCTTGGTATATTATACGCGAAGCACCTACTATTCAAAGTACGCGCCAGGTACTTTATATACAGTTTTCCTAATGTTTAGAGAATAAACTAAAATACTTTGGAATTTACGGAAGGTATAAATTTTACATGTGGTAACTATTATTATAACATAACAATACGTAGAATGTATGCGGAAACAAAATTTCTAAATCAAGTGGCTCTTCCTTTTTGGTTTGAAAATAACTGCGTGTATTCAGTTTTAATATAGTTACTTGTAAAGTATCATAACAAAACATTTATTCTATTTTGTGGCTGGGCTGTGCCAGTCTGTCTAGGTAAGTACAACCCATTTATCTATATATAATTTTATTCTAGCTTAAAGGGCCTTGTGAGCCAGTGTAACTATTAACACGGGGGACGGAACTTGTTAGTACCCTAGTTTGAAGGCGCGTTGGCTCTGTTAGCGATGGTTAATGTTTCATACAGCGTCAATTTTTATGAGCGGTGATCGCTTGCCATCAGGCGGCCTAATAGCCAGTGATATCTATAATATAAAAAATTACCACGAGAACAGCTCTTACTAATAAAATATAAGGCAATACATGTGAGTACTATTTCAGCATTGAGTTTATAGGAGTTTGTACAGTACTTATTCAGCGCTGTATAAAATAGGATTCAGCAGAATTTAGCATTTGACTGCCTGACCCTCTTGGGGAATGCTGGTTGGTCGGTTGTTGGGCACGGGTGGTTGAAGCGCTTAAAAATCTCGTTGGTATTGATATATTATGCGCTTAACAAAAAGTATTTTAGTCGATTTTAATGACTCCCACGGGATACGATGGCTTTATTGTTCTCCAGCCACAGAGTAATCTACATCAAAATGCGTAAAGCAAAATCGTATTACGGTTTGAGCCTAAATAACATGCGAAGTTAGATGTGACTCTACTGTGACTCACTGTGATTGTGCATAGATGAAACCTTGGAATTTGTTTGTCAGTTTATGCTTTGTAACCAAGCTAATAACCACATGTAGTTTATTTCTATTTCATAATTAAGGCAACGATAGATCATGAACATATTATTTAATGGTATTTAAAATAAAAAATTGTATTGTATATCGTGTATTTACTTACAGGCTAATTCAACAGGCACTTTATAAAGTAATAGGTACTATGAAATTTTTTGCTCTCAAATTATAGAAAATAGCTTGAAATATTTTATTTGCCATCAAAAATTACGCTTTACTTGTCACAAAAATATCACGATTTATTGAAAAACTGTTTTATTGAAACCTTTTTTTTTACCTGCATCAAAGACACGTGTACCAACGGAAGGCACGCCGTATGGCCAATTAACATTTCAAGGAGTGTTTGTTGAACATGTATTGTAAAGTAAATTAAAAAGTTATATTTAGTATCGTAGAAAGTATATTATATTGAGTAGGTTATCGATGTGTGTAAGGCAATAAACGATAAAGCCGCGCATAGTTAACCGCCATACAATTTGCTTATATTACCAGTGGCAGATCCGAGTTTGGAAGTTTACATTGCTAAAACTGGAGCCTCAGACAGGAAGTACAGCCATTATATATATATATAATATATGAGACAACATCACATACATTACTCTGATCCCAATGTAAGTAGCTGAAGCACTTGTGTTATGGAAAATCAGAAGTAACGAAGGTACCACAAACACCCAGACCCAAGACAACATAGAAAACTAATGGTAATCTACATCGACTCGGCCGGGAATCGAACCCGGGACCTCGGAGTGGCGTACCATTGAAAACCGGTGTACAGACCACTCGACCACGGAGGTCGTCAAATTGTTTTGATCTTGAATTATTTCCAATCGGATTATGAGTGTGTGTGAATAAAGATATACTTACGTTAGAGCACACACTTGTGCAATGTATTGTGTGCTGAGAAGTTGCCTGGACTCCCATGAGACTGGCAGCCGTAGTTAAAATCTCCGTGGAATATCTTCCTCGTACAAATTTACTACTTTAAATTAATATGAAATGCTAAATAGTAACAAATTACTATGAAACTTTGCAATATAAAGTACTAACTGTTATGTATGAGGTATTTCCGAAGGTGCAGGAGATTTGAATACGGAGCTAATAGAGGATTGAATATTAATATGTCTGAGTTACAGAGAACTTGTCAAGCGTATTACTTCATCACCTAAGTTTAGGGTGCCATGAATTAATAAGATTTTATGATAGTTACTGTAGAATAAATTAGTAGAATTATATTTAATTACTTTTAATAAAATATTTTTTTAATAAAAATAAAAATTAGGAAACTTGAAATGATTACGGTTTTTTTTAATCTTTAAAAACGAATAGTCTAAGTTAAATATAAGCGTGTAATCTTATTATAAAAACTAATAACGTACCCCACGAAGGATGTAGGTATTGACTTTCCCTTTCCCCCTCGTCTCCATACAACGATTATCACCATTTATCATAAAAAGATCTATATTATTGTGATTATACTTAATATTGTTGTAAACATATTATACATTGGTATACCCACTTAATTAAAAACAGCCCGGAATAAGTCTCGAGCTCCAAGATTATAAATAGATCTAACTGTTTTTTTTGCAGCATGAAAACAGTTTTAATATCCACAGCGTTATATAAATTATTGAAGCATTATGCCGTAATACATAATGATATGAAAGCAAAAAAAGGTATACTAATCAAGCATTATCTACATCAGTTAGATGTCTAACTTTTCTAACCGCGTATGCTGCGGAGCTGGGTTTCCCTGTCATGGACAATATGTGAGGATTCCAATGAAGTTTTGAATCTAAAGTAATTTCTAGAAATAATGTAGTCGGCTACATTAAGATCATTAGTATTTCAAGCTAACTTGAAATTATGTTTTTTTGTGTCAAGTAAGACAAACACTCATTTTGTTTTTTTTTTTTTTTTAGTATTAACAACTGAAATATTTTTTAAAAGCTAACTTCGTATCACGGATAAGGCATTGTTTTTTATCTTCATTGGTAATAAGATTGTTTTCTATCAACTTTTAAAACCAATGAGGTACAATCAGTAAACAATACAATATCACAAATATCCTTAACATAAAAAGAAGAACATTTCACAGAAATATATAACAGAAAAAAAGGACTCAAAATTGATCCTTGTGAAACGCCTATTCTTGGTACAGATACATAAGCCTTTTTATCATTAATAGAAACCCCTTGGTTTCTTTGATTAAAGTATAAAGCAATGAGATCTAGACCTTTACAATTTACATCGTAATTTTTATCTTGTACAAAATCATTTTGTGCTCTACACAAGCAAATGCTTTGGATAAATCATATAACACACCAGCAGCATTATGAGACCTCTCCCATGCTCGTATCTCAACATACAACCCATAAAGTCGAATTGTTTACTATCCGCTATTCCACTTGTAAAAATAAAAGACTTTTTAAAAATTAAGGCTATACAAGCAGGAATATCATAAATTATACCATTCAGATCAGAAAGAAACTTGTTTTAGTACAAGAATGAAATAATAAATGCCATCATAATTTTAACTTGATAACCTATATCACAGCTCGCTATATTTAAAAGTCCGTTTTGTATTTTATAGGGTTTCTCTTAGGGCTTCACTTATCTTCACTTTTACAAAGCTAGTTTTAGAAAATCCACTCTATTTTTATCAGATTCTACTTACTTATTTGTTGGAAAATGTGGTACTTAATGGAATATTATAGATTCAGACTCAGTTGGTCACCACTGTATATATTTGTATTTAATTCGGCTTTATAATGTATCTGATCTTCTACACGTGTATTCAAAAACCCACATAGTAGCTTGGCGGAGTAAGCATTAAGCCTATACGTACAGTTAGAGTAAGAAAACCTTCGTCAATTTTCAATTTAATTCCTTTAAAATTTGTCTTAAACTCTTAGTACCTTTCGAATATAAACATCAAATCATTGCGACGCAATAATTATGCCATTCCCAATCGGTAAAGCAGATTATCGCTCATACTGAGCACACGAAAATATATCTTAAGGTAACGAACCTTTTCTTAATTTATACTTTAAGATATTTATTTGTTGAACTCCTTTTCTCGAAGAGACTTTCAAAATTTTATGCGACATTTTAGAATTATTAAGTAATATCTGAAGCGTGTCTGGATGAGACAGCTGTTTTAGAGAGAGAGCTGCCCTTTTGTACTTCATTATCTTCTTTGTCAATATTCTTTAAACTTCATTGATGTATTGTATTTGTAATCTGCTAAGTATTTTCAGTGTTAATAATTGTCATAAAACCTTATAATAGAACACAAGGGTTGTAAATTGAATTGTAAAAATATTTTTATTAACTTCCGAAAATTTTATTAGATACATAATGTTTTTCTACGCACTGATATATATTCTAGTTAAAATACACAGAAATTTTATTTTGAATCAAATAAAATTTGCGCAATTATTGTTGTTAAAAAAATGATTCACATTAAAGTTGTAGGGCCAAAAATATTTTTATTATTCTCGTGGTAGTTTAGGAGAAAAATATTTATTTTTTTACAAAATTGAATAGTTTCGGGACTCTACAAACAGCGCTGAACCTTTAAATATTGTGTACCCACTCCATCGTAATATCGGTGATACAAAGTTAAATCAAGTAACCAGCATAATTACAAAGCTCAACGACGTCAAGAGAAGGCGGTTAGAATATAACGTCGTAAATTGTAAGAGCGGATATAGCCTTAAAATCAAAGTTGACAATATTAAAACGAGAAGTTTTTCACAATTTTTCACTTCTACATACATGTATTTCATATATAAAATTTGAATTGGCACAAATCGTGTTCCAAAGTGTGATCTTTTATTTCATCGATGAGGTTATTGGAAGCCCTATTTGATCAACCAATACTAACTAAACCAACCAACAAACTACAAGCTCATTTTTAGTACCAGATAGCCCAGTGGTTAGAACGCGTACATCTTAACCGAAGATTGCGTGCAAATCCAAGCACGCCAGCACTAATGGTTTTTTATGTGCTAAATTGATGTTTATAATTTATTTTGGTACAAGCCGCGTTGGTAGTGTAATTAATAGTGTGTGTAATTTTCCTAAGCTTCTCCTCAGAGGGAGAGCCCAGTAGTGGGAAATTTACAGGCTGTTACTATTATATTACTATTACAAAATCAAAGCTAAACGTAGCGCATATCTTAAGAGCAAGCACGCGGAATAACATGTACTCAATTGAATTGAGTGACTATTCTGCGGTTGATTGCACGTAATTCAATAGATTCCGTGTTTAAACTAAGCTAATGATAAATTACTTTGTAAACAGTAGATTGTTACAATTAATTAATTATATACTTAAAAGCTTCATACATGCCTTCTATCTCCAGGCCTGTGGGGACCCCAGGTTCTTCTTTCTAACAATAAGAGTTCGTTTAGATAGTTCTCTAATTCGTTCCACCCTCGCGTGAAATAACCCAGCATTTACTCAAGCAATTCCTGTTCTTTCCGAAGGAAGGATTTCTTGCGAAAAGCGTCGCTCTGTCCATGAACTGTATGGTAGACACATATTGTTATGACGCTCTGCGGTCTCAGCAGCAGAGCATTATTCAGAGCTTTACACATATATCAAATAATATACTTTTGAATAAATTATCCTAGTAAAAAGAAAGTATCTCATAAATTACTAAATCATTTTATTTAAAAATCGTTGCATAGTCTTTTTTCAAATACCAAGTGAAAGTATTTAAATTATTATACTTCACCTGATAATGTCATGCATATTGATGATTTGTTTATATAGAGATGTAGTACGATTATTTGTTTAAATAGCTAATATACTTGATGGCATTTTAAATATGCAACACACTGAAAATTAACAGTACTTCTTAATATTTTTTTGCTGCAAACGTGAAGTTAGTGATGAAACTAAAGCCCAAAAATATCTGCTGTTTTTGATCACTAGGTATACCAAATACGACTGAAATATTTAGATATGATATGTACAATCTCAAATTAAAAAAAAAAGTATCTTGTAAATCATACCACGTAGAATTGTGACCAAAATATTTCAATGAAAAATAAACATCGCAGTTTTTAATGTCAATAAAATGAGGAATAAATTTCCAATTTTTATTTACTCAAAAGACTAAAAAATATAAAATTTAGTATATGTTTACTAAGATGTTGGACGCTGAATATGACGCTATCGTAATAAAAGAAAGACTAATTTTACAATGCATGCATCTTATGGGATTTCATTGATTGACTTCAATTTATTTTAAATATTTTCTGTGTATGATATATAAGCGGAATGATTAGCCTTTAGTTAATTACTACATTAAACAACGAAAACACAGTATTACTGTGCTTATAGATATCGTTATTTTGTTTGCATGACATTGATAAGAAACGCAAAATCATATTTTCGTCAAAATCTATTGAATCTCAACATATTTTAGCGCTATTCCAGGGAACATTTCGTCCTTCACATAAAATAAAATTATATTAGCGTCAGTTGGGGATGAATAGATTTTCATTTCAATATACGTTTTTTTTTTTCGAAAATAATAAAAATCCATCCACGGTTAAGTTTCTGTCTACCGTAATAAACTGTTTAGTTTGAAAACAGACCCATAAAATAAAGATTTGGACCCTCGATAAAAATACCTTATGTTAAGTCAACCTTTTATCATTTTTGGCTGGTCTTTTGGTTATATTAAATTCTTTTATGGGATTATATTATGTTGCTTTATCTACAGAACCTTAAGTGCTTATTAAGTCATATTATTAGTCACTATTGAAGAGAACAAGATTATGCTTGTGTCTTGAATAAATCATATAAATTTATTTATTAATTATACATGTGTAGCAATTTCTGTGATGACTGCTGGTGCAGTATTATTTAAAATAAAATAAAATGATTTGCTATTGAAACCGTATTTGGATAGAGGGAATGATCTTAACCAATTGGAACCAATTTGCGCGTCATTTTAGCCATTGTTAATTGACTCCCGATGACGACATCAATGGTCACAAACCGCAGTGCAATAGATCACCCACATACTATACCGGCGTTATCCGCAATATGTTTTGTTTAATTATAATTTATTCGTTAGCATATATATGTATTGGCATATAAACTTTAAAATCTTTATTGCCGTGATATCCATGCATTTAATATGCGTCATATTTGGTGATTTTAATAAATTAATATGATTAAATGATTTTATTTCTGTATTTATATTTTAAATGATCGACAATATATTTAAATTATAGTATATTTTCGTGATAAAATTACAAATTATTTTGTTTTTTTATCTGTACACACAATTTTTCATGTAACTGTACTAAATATACAAACCAAGTTAAGAAACAATAATGTTATTTGGGGCTTCCATGTATACAATTAAATAATAATTAAAAAAAAACCTATGGACAGCAAAACAATACAAATGTGTACCAAAAAAAAATCAACTAACAGCTCTGTGTAATCGCGCGATTGTTATACTTTCTAGTTAAAACGCGATATGAGCTTGCCAGGGAAGCTTAAAATAACGTTTTATAGCAACCAAGTATCTCTAAGTAATATTACACAGATGGCTTTACAAACTCTTTGCGGCTTAGGTGTAATATACTGAGACACTTTGCAGAGCTAACGGAGAGGGAGAGAGAGAGAGAGAGATTGCGACTTATAAATTTTACCATACTAATATTACGAAGTCAATTTCGTTTCATTGTTTTGTTTAGAAGTCATGCAAAGATGACTTATGTTAATAAGAAGTGTTACAATGCGAAAATTCAGGATGGAAAAATTAAGATATTTTCAAAGAAATTGCATGAAATAAAGACTGTTTTTCCTATGATTTTTCAAAGTCAAGCAGTGTCGGTTAGACGGAAGCTATGTTGGAGCAATCACGACATCCTCAGGCACACTTTTCGGGCCTTTGCGAGCAGTGGTCGCTAGATAGTTGCTTTTGTAATTATCATAGTTCTTTTAATTTTGTCATTAAATTATACTCGTTTTAGAATTTGTAATTATTATTCTTATTAATTAAATAATTGTGTTGGCTTTAGGAAGTATAAAATTAGAAATAGTGTTAAAGTTTAAATTGTTGTTTTAAATTATTATAGAAGATTAGTTGCGTGTTATTTATTTTTTTAGTTTAAATGAATCCTCGTTTCTAACCTTATACAATAATTGAATATTAAAATATTTGAGAAAGAAAATGTCAACGTTGACTTTTATCAAGTACGGACTCCCTAAAATGATTAAAATAGGCGTGGTCTATTCCCATGAAGTTATTTTCATCAATGTCATCACTGTCTGTTCGCTGTTATTCTATTTATTCCACCGCGTGGCTTAAGATTTATCGAACTTTTATGTCACTGTCATCTCACAAAAACTGTTCTTGGAAAGGTTGTTGTCGTATACGTCCGGTAGTATAGCTCTTAAGGTGCTTAAATGGTAGAGTAATGATAAATGAAGAAGAAAACCTCAGTAGATGGGATGGGTCTATAATATTTCTCCGGTACAGCTTACATGGCACACATATATCAACGTTAGCAGACTTTAAAGGTATTGTAACGTATTTAATTCTTCATATAATACATGTAATCTTATAGAATATCCTTGTAAGTTTAACACTACAAAATTCACGGCTCAAAAACAACGAACCATGTGATAGACTTTTAAAATAAATAACAAATACACTTACCACGATAAACACCTGTATCTTCAAATATTTGGTATAAGCGAGAATTGAACTGACGATATTAAGTTCCATATAAATACATAGATTTAATTTGTATTGATGCTAATTGTCAAATTGTATGTCAAAGTATTAAGCAAATTAACAAGTTATTTTTTTATGGAAGTTGTAAATGATAAGGTGAACCCGGACCCGGTTCTTGAAAAAAGAGGTATTTTTTTTCTCGGCAATAACTCGGTTATCGGATGAGATTCGAAAATTAATATTCGAAATTATTACGAGAACTTTTTTGTGGCTTGTTTTGTGCTCGACAATTAAGTACTAACCATTTTTGCATATTATGCATCGTTATCGATAATTATCTATTTAATTAACATTATATATTCTGGCATAATGGTAACATTTGAAGACTAAATATCGTAACACAAGGGCTCATTGGTCAAATCACTTCCGTTCCTTTTCACGAAAACGCTTTCACAGATTTAACAGATCTTAACAGGTCGATGAAACGTTCCTTCGTCTGGAGCCAATTCTGGGCGTAGAAACACAAATGCATTGTAATCAGAACTGAACCAACATGTAAAATTTACCCTGCAACACATCTTATTGAGATGCAATTTCATTTATGAAATAGTTTGAGTTTAGCTTGCAAAATTTGACAAAAAAAAGAAATTTTATATTCAAATGGGCTTATATAAGCATTTTCCTTAAACGTAAACATTAAGCTAAGTTAAAACATTATAGCTATATACCAAAATGTCGCTATGTCGTTAACCACAAATTAAATTAATTATCACAACACACGTCGTACATTCAAATAGAACGTAATGTAATTATAATAATTACTAATTATACAACGAGTTAGAACTGATTGCGTATGGGGACGCTAAGATGAATTTCTATCGAAACCAGAACTTTGGAACTGCGCTTAAACTACGGCAACTGCTTAATTGCTTTGCGATTAATCCCTATGGACCAAAACGGCTTTCTATTAACTTTTTGAAAGTCGGTAAGGATTTAAATTACTAAAACCAATTGACGTACATTTAAATGAAATACATAATACTTATCATGTTTCTGTGTCTCACAAAGAGATAAAGAAATATTTGTATAAACAATTCAAACCAGGTGTAGTTTATTTATAAACAAATAAAAATCTGAGTTTTCCTAAGTAAAATGAAATAAAAAATATTAAACTACTACTACTACTACTAACAAACATAAAAAAAATCAGTCGAATTGACGACTTCCTCCTTTTATTCGTTTAAAATTATAAGTATATTTTTATTCATACTTTACTTACTTGTATTTTCAAATACATTTGGTATTTTAAGACGTAGAAAATAAATTTTATCAAATAAACTACTTCTCGAGAAATCGTAAATTTAAATAAAAAATATTCATACTATAAATTTCTTAAAACTTTTACAACGCAAGTAAGATTTTGAAATTTATAACAAGCAACCTCAGCACGAAAATATATTACATCTTAAGCGGCCGGATTGTTTGTGATTTTGAGCACGTCTCGAGTCCTGCACTTGCAACGAGTTTGTTCATTAGCCGTCGTGAATAAGTCCCCAACTTTCGCTAAGTTAATTATATCGCCGAGCGGGAATTAGCGTTCATGTCCGAAACACGGCGGCTCGCATTCTCCTTCTTTTTCTTCTGTCTAGTCTCGAATTTGCCTTACGTTTGTATTTACACGAAGTCGTCTCAAATTATCCCTTTAATTAGGTCCATTAGGTATTTTTAAACGAATTTATATTTTTAAAAATCGTAGACGTATGTATAAAGTAAGTAAAGTAACAACCTGTAAATTTCCCACTGCTGACATAATCGAGGGTTAAGAGGGTTTTGGAACATATTCCACCACGCTGTTCCAATACGGGTTTTTAGAATGCACATGTGGCAGAATTTCGATGAAATTAGACACATGCAGGTTTCCTCACGATGTTTTCCTTTCCTCACCGCCGAGCACGAGATGAATTATAAACACAAATTAAGAACATATATCTATGGCACCACTATTAGTGCTTGCCCGGGATTCGAACCCGCAATCATCGGTTAAGATGCACGCGTTCTAACCACTGGGCCATCTCAGCTCATACGAGTATGTATATTTTTAAAAATCTTAATCGATTTTCAACCGGCTTCAAAAAGGAGGAGGTTATCAATTCGTCTGTATTTTACTTTAAAAAATATTTTGATATACTTTTTATTGCATATTAATTTGTTTTAAAATATTGTTTTGTTTGAAGTCGGGTTTTATTTTTGTTAAAACTTTTATTTATTTAAAGGTTATGATGATTATTCTTCTTTTCACAGAGTTACATTTCCTTTAAGACAATACCTGTTTTCTTTGGTATGATACTCGCTGTTATTAATATAATATTATTAATTTAATACTCTCATTCAAGCTTAAACATTATGAATTTCAATTTTTTTTGCTTAAAACTAATATTTATGTTTGTCGAATGTTAGTAAATCATACATTAATATCTTCAGTAAATATTAAATAACAATAGAAATACACTTCTTGATCTATTTCAAAAAGAATTTAATATATTCTAATAAAAGTCTTGCTGGCAGAATAAATTAATAATAGCTTAACGGAATGTTAAATATTTTTCCGTTCAGAAATTGTATATACATTTTTTAAAAGGTGATATATTATGAAGTTATATTTAAATTTATTGCTTACGTTCTGGCATTAACGCAGAGTAAGCTGGTGTTTTATATACATTATGTCTGGACACAAAACCCAGTACCTGTATATTATATTTTCTTGTCTATAGTAGTTACTAGCGGCCATCCCGGCTTCTCACGGGTGGTTTTATTTGTAAATTTATACATTTTTTGTAAGCCATCCTTATGAATCCCACTGTCTATAAGTGAAAACCCCATGATAATTTGTTCAATACTTTTGGAGCTTATCGCGAACACAAGCAGTTGCGGCCTATAATATAATATATAGTGATAAGGCCGCCTTTATTATTGCTACATACAAGAATATGCTATTTACAAGTTTTATCATACTTAATGTTTTAGTTTCTGAATGTAAGTAGTCCTCGGTAAACTCAGGTTAACCTTATATGAGGTCAAGGGTTTTTCTTTTAAATAGTAATAATTTAATTTGAGTACGTGCAACCTGACAATATAATACATTAAATCGTGTGTGCGTACGCTACAGACCTGACAGTTTCAAAAATGTCGAGTATTTGTAAAATCGATTGTACATACAGTTAGTACGTATGCAGTTTTTACAGTCGCGAGTCACGAAATGCTCTTAAAGCTCTTTGCTTTGCGTTTCAGATTTCTTCGATCTCGTTTATTGTTACATCATCATAAGAATAGTATAAGAGAGGCCTCTCTCTTATACTCTCACATATACATATATTTGCGTCTATATTTAAGCAGTATAACCTTTGTCCCACATATGTTCTATGTGTTAATTGCCGTTTGTAAAATTCTGTTATGCGGAATACTATTTTGACAACATCATCTGATATGACAATGTCATATGTCATAGGGTTGCTGAGGATTCCTCTTCCTCTTCCTCATAATGCAAAAGTTCCGCAATATTTAGAGTTCCTCAACCGATACCGCATCCTCATAAATAAAAATTAAAAATCATCTTCCGCTATTGCTTCCTCAAAATTTATGAGGAATCTGGAGCTGTAATAGACACATCTTATTTTGTGTGTTTGTGTTGTGTATTTTTTTGAACTCCTTCATAACTGCTGGACTGATTTTGATGATTCTTGGTCTTGGGTGGTTAAAGAATAGTTTAATTATTAATTTAGTGTATGTATGTTATGTACAGAGAGGACAACGGCTTTTCGATTGGGTCCGCTAGTATTTATAATTTCCTATCTTCCTTATCCGCTTTCTCTACCGCTTCCTCATCTGCATCCTCTTTCTGAAAAAATATCCTCATCCTCATCCGCATCCTCTAAATTTTCTCGTGACAATTCCTCTTCCTCCTCCTCTTCCTCATAAATACTTCCTCAACAACCCTATATGACATACAACACATAATGTCTCCAAGGTAAGGTACCTAACATGTTTGCATGCTATTGATATTTAAGTAAAATAACCGATAAGTGAATGGTCCTAATCAGATCGGTTAGCACAAATATATTGAAAATCATAAGGAAGGTTCATGTAATACAATGGAAAAATAGAAAATCATTTTTAGTTATATCATGTAACATAAGCTTTTAGGAGCTCAGAGAAATAGATGAAAATATCATAGTTTTTTATTTAATAGATTAAATAAATTAATTTATTAATAAGACATTCTGGTTGTATAGAAATAAAAATAATTTTATATAGAAATTCATTAAAGGTGAACTCGTTCAATAAAAGTTAAGATTTTCCGTATAACTTAACTAACTTTGAACTTAATGTGAAAACAGCCAATTTTCAATGTAATTTATAATATCAAGAAACCAAGAAAATTATATTCTTAGTTGTAGAACAGTTTAACAAAGATGTCAGATGTTTGATTTTTCACACAGTTTTTTCATTTAGAAATAAATATCAGAAGCCAATAAATTAGCAAAAGCAAATGAAACAAGAGTTCTCATTTAGAAAAATTACCGAGAGATACGTTATAAATTTTGCTATCAATAAATTTGCTTCCGTGTCTATGTATAACTAAGTGCATAAACTTTTACTTAAGCATTAGAACATTTACATAAATAAATTCTGTATTCAATTTATTTATATCAACCACAGAATCCCTTACAACAGATTACCAGATCATCTATAATAAACAATTGTATTCTGATCTACACCAGCATCTGTCCCATGTAATGGGTTCTAGTAAATATGAGTAATTATCGCATTGTCAACTACAAATCCTCAGAAATTGATAGAATTCAATTATTGTTGCATATCAGAATTTCTCGGTGTCACCGCAGAATATCTGCGGTCACTAATTATACTTACTTCGTACATAATACAGGGACGAATATAACCAAATGACATGACAATCCTATAATTTACGTATGGTTTAATAATATTAAATGCTTTACTATGTTAACAGCAGTGGTGCAATGTTACATAGGTACATTTGTACTCTTTATTCAATTTTACAATAACTATAGGTACTAAAATTTTATTTTTGTATTTGCTATTTTATGAAAGAATACTTAATATATATTTTATTTATAGTCTACAAAATATATATATAAATTGAAAGTCAGTAAGTTATTTAAATATTTTCAATGTATTTATAATGTTTACGAAGAGCCTTTTCTTGTTCAAGCTAACAACGGTTTCTATAACAACTGCTAAGATTTTACTTTACTTAAAAATTATTATTAGAGTAATTTATTATTGTAATTTCATTTCTCAATTTCTTTTAATGGTTAATATGTGTTGTAATTTCATATTCGATAAGAACACGGTTTGAAAATAATAAGTATTGGGTACTAGAATTCATTACTAGAATCTAGACTACAAGAATCTTGTAAAACATCTGTATTAGAAATTTCTCAAGGTAACGATTTAAAGTGTTATCAGTAGTACAACGATTTGTCTAATCGAATTACAAGCCGTGCACACTTAAACGCTTCTTCTGTACAATTGTTCAATCTTCATTCCGCTTGTCACTTTCTAAATCACCGTTTTATTGTACAATTTCAGTTAACGTTATTTAGCTCGTCGCGAGACTTCTTTGAGATGGCAATGTCTTTCGACTTATTATTATGAATGTATACTACTGTAATAAATCCATATTTTCATATTGCATTCGTATTAATATTTACTTGGTGGTAAGGTTTTGTGCAAGCCCGTCTGGAAGGTACCACCCACTCATCAGATATTCTACCTCCAAACAATAGTACTTGTTATGTCTTCCGGTTTGAAGGGTGAGAGGGGGAGAGCCAGTCTAACAACAGGCACACGGGACAAGGGACATAACATCTTAGTTCCCAAGGTTGGTGGCGCATTGGCGATGAAAGAAATTGTTAATGTTTCTCACAGCGCACTTATCTATGGGCGTTGGTGACCACTCACCATCAGGCGGCCCATATGTTCGTCCGCTAACCAATAACATAAAAAATAGGTGATTTTTAGCAATACGATGTCATAGACATGATCGAATTTTATGAAAGGAACTTTTGTCGACTTATATTTATATCGGAGTCCAGATTTTTAAGTCATTTATCTTTATGTCGAAGTATTTTCTTCTTATCCAAAATTGTCGATGCGAAGCCTTCGTACAGTCAACATCCTTTGTTGAAAATCCCGTTGCACACATATCAATCATATATATTTGTTTTGCACAAACGCGAACAGTTCATTTATCACGATATTTACACGTCGCACACTTGAGAATTTTTTAACTTGATATTTTCGCAACAGTGGTATAGCGTTATGCCTTAAAATATTATTATTAATATTGTGTTAAAAAAGATATGTAAACAAATCAAAATTTTACATAATTACAATTTATTAACAAAATAAGAATTTTAAAATAACATATAGTGCGATTTTGTCTGTTTTGAGCACCTTTAAAGGTAATTCGCGGATTTACGAGCAATTTTATTATATAGTTTTAGTGACATTATATTAATTGACTATCATCATTTTTATAACGTGCCTAAAGAAGTTATTCAAAAATAGAATTTCAAAAGTATTAATTTTGTATTCCGGCTTGAACCAAGAGAGAGATATTACTTTAACTACATGCACACTGAACTTCAGATACATAAGGAAAAGTTAAAAACAATTGCGGCATCTGTATCTCTGTTTGTGACTACTCATTATAAGGTGCATTTGCTTATCCTCGATCTCATCATCTTAACGCAAGCCTCATATATTTTTTGTTATGATAAAATATTAAAAACACGAAATGTATTTATTATTATAAACAAATATTTATTTATAAATTAATTGATAGCGATGCTTTTTATATAAATTTACATAAACTCCATTCCATCCATTTTTTTTGGATAAATATAAAAACTTAAATATTAAAAGATAGATAGATAAATATATTACTGCGCATCGTTCTGCGGACGTTCTGGAGATTTACAAATCTTACATACAAAGTTCTCATGTATCGTTTCAGTTTTGGCAACGCCCTGACCGACAATTTTCGCTCTGTCTACGCTGACAGAACAAAAGGATCAAAGACTATGCAACATATGAACATTTTAAATTTGTGCAAGCCCGCCTGGGTAGGTACCACCCTCTCATCAGTTATTCTACCGCCAAATAACAGTACTCAGTATTGTTGTGTTGCGGTTTGAAGGGTGAGTGAGCCAGTGTAACTACATGCACAAGGGACATAACATCTTAGTTCCCAAGGTTGGTGGCACATTGACGATGTAAGGAATAGTTAATATTTCTTACAGCTTCATTGTCTATGGGTGATGTTGACCACTTACCATCAGGTGGTATATGCTCGTCCGCCAACCTATACCATAAAAAAGATAACTTTAAAAACTAAACTAATATTTTAATTATGGGAGTTATATTGAATCGAAAGTATATGCATGAATCATTATCCTCCTGTCCTTACCCGAATTTTATTTGGGGTCGGCGCTGCATGTCTTCTCTTTCCACACTTCTCTGTCGGACGTCATCTCACAAGTGATATTATTTCTAACCATATCTTCTTTCACACAATCCGTCCATGGTTTATTTGGTCATCCCCTACCTCTATATCCATTCCCATCCATGCCTAAATCCTAAGAATTATATGCATGAATATAAAAAGAAAATATTCACAATTGACGTTTAGAAAGTTATAATTTGTCCTGATAAGTTCAATTGACTAATAGGTGATACTGAAAATATTATTACTAAATGTAATAAGTTATCTCTTAAGTGAAATATAACGAGCGCTGAAACAAAGGATCGGTTTCTCTCTGCTATTTAATATGTAAATTGTAAGGATGTTCAATCAATGCGTTGTACACGCTCTTATAATATCGTTGCCCATCAATTATGGTTTCGAACAACGCAAAGGGAAAACAGTAACTCATTATTATATAACAAGCACGTGTCTCATTATTTTAAATATATTTTTATACAAAAATAAATATCAATAATAAACAAAATGAATATAAAGAGTTTTCGAATAGTTACAATCATCTCTTGTATTTTGCCTTATTATATTTTGGATAAATTATATGTGTAAGTATTTGAACAAAATTACTTTGAGTTAGGAAGATATATACAAAATTTAAGGAGAAGGAAGATTATTCAAAAAAAAAATTGTCTATAATGAAAATGATGTAAAGAAAAGGATAAAATGTATGTATATATGTTTATATTATGGCTGAGATTGGGCATTTATTAAACTTTACTATATTATGAATACAGTTTTAATAAGCACGGTTCCTTTGTCTGCCATTTACGTGGCATTTATACGTATATCTCTTCAGGGCCTCCATTATTTTGGACCATAACATCATAGACTTGATGAGCCTACATATGCATACCTAGTCATTAATGCAGCTATATATTTCAACACCGAGACCAAAACACAGAGCTTCCTGGTGACGATGTACTGAGTCTGGAAAGGGAATGATAGTCGTGCTTCAATTCATTTAGTGCACTTTCGTTCAGTGTTCAGTAATAGTCAAATCAAATCAATTTCGTTCAAGTGAACTTTGCAATGAAGCGTTTTTGAAGAAATGACAAGAAATTTCGCATAGTTGCTCATTATACGGTATTACGATTTATGATTGTTCGTGACTTTTGTTACTATTTGGAAGTACAGTTATTGTACTACATACGTCCACACTTATCATCGCCGTGTAAAGACGTAAAATCGTAATCCGTCTTGTCCAAATAACTTACATACTACGCATTCTACATAAACATATACACTTATATACTAATCTGAGACGCATTTTGTATTAGCCCCTATCTAGATAACATCCACTTTCGGTAATTCTCCACCGAATAGATTTCGTTATTAAATATTGACTCTATACTACTGTTTTGCGGCTTAAATATTGAGCGAGCCAGTGTAATTAGAGGCCCAAGGGACATTTGGGTTGCCATAGTGAAGGATGGTAAATATTTCTTACAGTATCTATGTGCGGAGGTGACCACTTAAAATTAATGGTCTGTTTGACAAGGCATATAAACATTTTTTTATATAATATTACATAAAAAATTACTATATTATAGCAATTTTGGATATTTTTTTTATTGTGATATACGTATGTATTCAAATCTAGGTACAGTCGGGTAAGAAAAGGTTCGTCACCCTAAGATCTATTTTCGTGTGTAGTATGACCGATTATCTGCTTTACCGATCGAGAATGACACATTGCGTCGCAATGATTTGATGTTTAGATTTAAAAGGTACTAAGAGCTTAAGACTCGATAAAGGAATTAATTTGAAAACTGACGAATGTTCAAGAATGCAGAAGCATTAAGTAAAAATTTATTTTTCAAATCTTATATTTTATAAAGTAAGTATTTTCTGTTTAATCAACTGGACATTATGTTATACAAAGTTCATCAGGCGAGCGCGATAAATACAAGCTTGCGCGTCGTAAACCACAAGTGAGCCGCTTAAACTAAGACGAAATTAACCCAAACTGCTGTAACGTTGTTGCAGAAGATTTTCGCATAAAATAAGAAAAGTAAAATGTATTTTATAAGACTTAAAAATATACATACATTTATTAAATACTTTTTATTCAGTTTTTTATTCAACGTGGTTTGGCTCTGTACATACCAGTCTAAGTTATGGAGATTTAAGTGCTCACAGGTACTTACAACGTAAATGTATGCAAATAACAGCACTTTAATGCGCTACTGATTGATAAGTCTTATCTCTGACAATAAGCAGGCTTCAGCTTATGCAAACTCATTGTTACAGTGGATCATTAGTTACTAATGTGGCAGAAATTCATCTATTATATTCATTTGTATTATTACTTTTTCTCATCACATATGCAAGATATTGATTGTAAATATAAATTATGCACATTAAAAAATAATTTACTCTAGGTAAATTCATAATGTATATTATAGTATTAAGGCATTTTAAGTCTAGATGGGGTCATTCCACCCCTACACTAACCATTCACTTTTAATTAAACCTAAACGACGAATTGACACAGTTTAGGTGTTTTAGAATGCTAGTGTACTTTGTCCACTTACCATCACTGACCTCTTAACGTCAGGTATACGTACGTATAATATTTTCTAATAAATAATGATAAAAGTAAAAACAAAGATAGATACATAATAATAAGAAAATAATAATAATAAATAATAATAAAAGTAAGAAATACGTAACTAAAATCTTAGTAGTAGTAGTTGTAGAAGCACATTAATTTATATAAATTAATTTATAAAAGTCCAAACTACATGGAAATTTAATTAGATTAAAGTTGTTTCAACGGACGAATGTAATAAAAACGGAATAGTAAAATAGAAAGCTTTTTGAAAAAATCATTGCATAATGGCGAGTAGGCGCAATTACCCGACATGTTAAACCTCGGGAAAATTAAAACGTGAAACGAGGCCCGCTCTCCGTGCAAAATGAATAAGATAAACTTACCAAGCTCGCTGCGTTCGCTACGTCGAGGAAATTAAGAAAGTAATCATTTTAAAACTGTGTGTATAATTTTTTATAGACATATGATTATTTAACATTAGCAATTATATACCTTTCGTTGTTTTATTTCATCGCTAAACACGATTAATTAGCTCAGGATTAATACTTAAATGATAATAATAGATAATAATCGAGACAAGCAGTGTGGATTTTGAATCTAAATTAAATTAACTTTAATGTAAAGACAAGATCGAAGTGTAGTGATTGCTGTTAATAATATAGATTGAAGCTAATTGAACTTAGAAGCTAAAAGAAGTTATTATAGTCTCATCTATAGGATATGAAAATATGAACAAGACAAGAAAATCATATTAGTGGTAATACTACTAACGTCGCGCCTGCCTATTTTTCATTATTTATTTAATATTTTTCTCAATTATTTTTCAAAATAATAGAATCTTTTTTTTAATAAACTTACATTTACCTAATTAAATTACATCAAATGTAATAATACACATTTTGAGGATATATATTTATTCAAAATTATACATTGATAACTACAATGTTTTTTTACGATTAGAAATTATTTATGTATATTTAGGGATAACATGTAATAAGAAGAATTTTTTTACAAATAAAATAATTTTAATTAACTATCATATACTTTTTCACGTTAAAATATAAAAGATAAAGAAAAAACTTGGCAAAGAAAAATGTGGCCCGGTTTGCCAAATCCATGTTAAGATAAACGAATGAATTATAACTCTTGGTGAGAAAAATACAAATGTCTTCTCGCGCTAAGATTATTAATCATATCGTTTCAGATAAAAAATATGCTTTCATTTCTATGGGATACTCATCCCAGTGTTTAAATGATGCGTTGGCGTGAGAATAACGAATGGTTGAGTGGAATGAAATGAATGAATGTTTTCTTTCAACGGCAAGGACAAGATAAGCAATATTTGGTAATGAATTAAATATTAAAAGTTATTTTTGTAACACAGACCATAAACATTGAAATGCTGTTTAGATTTATCATAATTATTTTCGTTATGTAAGATACATATTTAGATATGATAAGTAAAAAAGATTAAAAAAAAAATCAAGAATTTAAATGTACTAACAAACCACAAAAAGCTTTCTAATTTTGAATTTATCTAAACACAAATAAACCACGCAAATCATAAATATTTTAGTAAGCTACTCACTCAGCTGAGCTAGCAAACACTAATAAATTACAACAAACAGCAAGTCGAGCAAATATCGACCATACTCTCCAATTGAAAAAATCAATGGCAGTTTAATTTAGCGCGCTGTTTTGTTTTTTTTTTCAGTCGCTTAAATGGATAAAGGAATCTCCTATATATACTTTTTATTACAATCACATAAATCATTTAATATCTTATAAATGTAATGTGGATGTTACAATCAATTTATGTTATAGTATTAATTACGCAGCAATCGTAATATTGAACTTGTTTCAAGCCCTTTAGGTTGCCTGGAAAATTTTGCTTCTATGGTTTCTCATAATAAAAAACCCGAAGTAACGACGACAAATATACCATTGTATCGACATTCGTATACTCCTTTCTTCCTGTCGTCCTCTCAAATCATTACATGTTATTCAAATAGTAAAAATAATAGCTTTTCTTATTTTTTCTTATTTAATTTTGGGACTTTTACACAGGTACGTCTGTCCCGTTGTCCCTTCTTTCAAACAATAATATTTATTATTATTAATAACCATTAGATAGAATTCCAGGGGCATCCTAGTAGATTCTGATAAAGGATCTTATAGAATGCTTTGAATAAATCCAATATCAAACTACCATGCTTTTAAATTAGTTAAGAATAACTTTCTCTGATTTTGATAAATTATAGCTTTGTTTGTTACATTACACAATAAAATTACAAATACCATTAGTTTATAATCAACCTCGCGGGATTGTTAAATGTAAAAAAAGAAGCAATAGAGTATGGTGCACTATACCTACGCTTAAGAAATGTTTTTAATTGTTACTCCAATGATCAAATGTACACATCTGCGGTTAAATCATCAATTCAAATTAAATTACTACTAATATTATAAAATTTATATATAATCTTATTCAAAGAAGACACGAATCCGATGCACTAAACACACTTCAAAGTTTCTAGGTTATAAAATGTATTATACGGTTTAAAAGTGCCCCTACATGCGGTTGAAGACGGTAAAATTTATGCAAACCTTCAACAAAGTGCTCTCAAAAATTTTCGTTCCGTTCTCGTGTGATGTATTTGCTGTTACTGGCATCGCTTAAAATGTATCTTGAAACATTTCTAAATGTACTGCTATTCCTTGGTATAATACCATTTATCATTTTTCTTTAAATGTATGAAGGATGTCTTTGGGCCACCTGATGACTAGTAAGTGCTTATCACTACCCATTTCGCCGTAAAGTGCCACCAACTTTGTTTTAAGATCTTATGTTTGCAGTTACACTAGCTTATTCACCTTTAAAAACGGCACACAGCATAATTAAATTGTTGGTTTTATTGGCGAAATAAGTAGGTTAAAATCTAATGGTAAGACTGTGCTAGTCCATCTAGGATCACCCACTTATCGAACATTATACTGCCAAATAGCAATACTCGGTATTGTTGTGATTCAGTTTGAAGGGTGAGTCCATTGTGCTTGTTGTTGGCACGTATACATGCATATATAATGTGACATAACTATATATAGGATCGAGGGCGGTATTAGACGGATCGTCAGGAGGTCGGGCTCCCATTTTAAGAAACAACAATTAATTTAAATAACAATAGATTTATTATTTACAATAATGGTATTAAAATAATTTATACACAAACAAAAAAGCAAACAGATAAACCAGAGATATACAGCGAAAGCAATATGCTGAAGGGCAGCATAACCGCTTACAAGCGGACACGTACAGCTAACTAAATAGCGTAATAAAGGCAGTCAAGCCTGAGGGGTAAACCGACAGTTTTGTCGGAACCTAGAGCTCTTGCTTGAGTCGATCCTCGAAAACGACTGAAGACTAGCCAGTGAATACGGTATTTATACCCTAGCCCCTACTCCCAACAACTCTGTCCGTGGCGCGAAACGCCAGCCACGTGTTTACCTAAATGAAAATACAAAGTAATTAAATCTGCTATTATGACTTTTAGTCATAAAATATTCCAATATGAATTATCGTCAATCAAGAACAGTCAATTTGGAGTTATTTCTATGAGATACAAATTAAATAATCGTTTATAATGTTTCGTAACGCTATTAACAATTACCGAAATCGGAACTAGTCGTCATAAGTCAATCGCAGGTAGCTAGAAAATCATAACAGATATAATTAGGAATTGTCGTTTTATCTAAATTATCATTGAGTAAACAACAAATCAATCAAGTCAAGTTGGGTACTTTTATCTTTGCGTTCATGTGACGACTGACTCCGACATATATATAATTAGAAATGTTTCGAAGGTAAATTGTGTAAATATTTATAAATACATATAAATACTTTGCAAAGGTACATACTTGACCTTCCGACATGACAATTACAAATGGTTTGAAGCAGTTAGGGATTCGAGGCAGAGAGCTAAACGATTTTTTTACCTTATTTGTATTTCCTAAATAGTATAAAAAAAGATAAGGACGGGTATTTATGACGTAAGAAACTCGAGCATACAACCTAAGCCTGACTAAGACGTACAACACTAAATAGACGACGTAATTACGAAGAAAATCAACATTTTATTAATAACACAAAGATTCTCTTAGCATTTTATATTTTTATTAAAAAAGAAAAAGAGAAAATCAAACTACTTAAATATATATAAAATTTTCTTTAGCGTAAAAACGTTTAAATAAAGCATCTCAACAAACTTCAGGCATTTGCTTGAGAAGGCATATATTTACACTAATTGCGCGAAGTTGGATGGGATACATAAATATTTCAATTCGTCGAATGCTGTTTATATTGCCCTTTGCCAGTAACATTACACGGATGACTTAATGTTCTTACCAATTAGTAACTTTGATGAATTTCAAAATCATTCAGCTCAAATACGTTACACGAATTTTGTAATTAGAATTTCTTGAAGGGAAAATTTTAAATATTCGAGACTAACTTTCTGTCAGAAATTTGATTTATATATTATTTCGTGTTGATTTTTATAAAAGCTTTTTACCTTTCATGCTAAATTTTTTTTTTGATAAAACATTAATAAATTTATAATTTAATATTAACTTATAATGATTTAGGTTTATTTAAAAAGGTTTTTCAATCAAATTAAGTTGAAGAATAAAATTAATTTTAAGTAATATATAAAACCTTTTTTCAATATATGCGGCGTCTAATAGGTTCTTAACATCACATACATTAGTCTGATCCCAAAAAGCTAAAGCACTTGTGTTATGGAAAATCACTAACGACGGTACGAGAAACACCCAGACCCAAGACAACATAGAAAACTGATGAACTTTTTTTATACCGATTCAGCTGGCAGTCGAACCCGAGACTTCGGAGTGGCGTTCCCATGAAAACCAGTGTACACACTTCTCACCACGAAGGTCAAATTTAAGCACGTTTGTATGGTAAGAAGTTCATAATTCTTACATTAAAAATAGGCTAGATGATTTTTATAGTTTGTATTGATTGTCTTGTTGGCCTTTATAAAGACTATCCCGATTTAAGCCTACACCGAGTTTAAACCCCAGCTAAGGTCAATAACATGCCTGGGCTCTAATAATGGTTAGGTTAGGTTAGGTCATCTCGGCCATTTTGGCTAATAGAGTTCTGCTCTTAAGAAAAAGTTCAGTAAAAAAATTTCATAACGTTCATTTCATATATAGTATCTTTAATATTATACCTCGTTTTACAATTTTTTTTTCTGTATTTGAAGTCACAATGATTTTCAGTCAGTTACCTCTTTTTATGTTATACAAATTATAAAAACGTGAAAGAATTCAACGATGCCAAAAAAGTATAGTTTCGTGACACTTATTAGAATGTATCGGCTAATTTTTCAATGAAAATTTGTAGATAAATTTAATAATTATTTTCAGTAATCTTTTAAATTTATCAATCCTCGATTTTATCTGGAATGCCTTTGATGAAAGAATCCATCAACTAAAACATTTTAAATATTTTACGATACTTCTGAATCTTCTCAGAAACAAGTTACAAGAAACTTAAATTGCTAAAGCTTTTTGGCACTAACATCTACATGAGAAAGACAGAATTTATTTAATCCAAAATTGTGTTTTATATTTAAGTGATATTCTTTTGAAGTAATTATTTTGACGTACATGAATCCTAATTGTATCAAATTAAAGGTAACTAAATATATTATTATTACGTACAGAGAAATTGAGTAAATAATATTTTATGACAAATTAAGCTTGGGGACTTAATAACTTCTAACAAAACCAAATGAAATTCGATGACTTTAAATAATTATAAACAAGTTTGCCAACGGCAAGAAAAATCATTAATTGTTCGTTTGTCAATCGTTAATCGTTCCATCGTTTCATAAACAAATCGCTACGATAAACATTTTAGCTTATCGTACATATGTTTATATTGTCATTATTTTATGGTATAGGTTGGCGGACGAGCAGACTACTTGATGGTAAGTGGTCACCATTACCCACAGACAATGACGCTTTATGAAACATTAACCATTCCTTAAATTACTAACCACTAACCTTGGGAACTAAGATATTATGTCCCTTGTGCCTGTAGTTACACTAGCTCACTCACCTTTCAAACCGGAACATAACAATACTGAGTACTATTGTTTGGCGGTAGAATAAATGATGAGTGGGTGGTACCTACCCAGATGGGCTTGCACAAAGCCCTACCACCAAGTTATATATTGCTATGTGTGCGTTATTTTAATTATTGTTCATATACACATAAATATTAGGTTGGGGAAAAAGTCTTTTCGCATATAGTATGTATGAACTTGTAATAAAATCTCTTTGGCTATACCATTTCTATCTGGCTGATTTTGGTATCATTAAAAAGTTTTAATTTTAAAGAAGGCACTTCCAAATTCAAATTAGGAATTTGTGTGATTTTCATTTGTTTTTGTTGTTGTTAAAATGAGTGAATCTAAAGAAGAATTTCGATACATTTTAAAATTTTACTATAAAAAAGGTAAAAATGCAACTCAAGCCGCGAAAAAATTTGTGATGTTTATGGACCTAATGCAGTATCTGTGAGAGTAGCGCAAGTTTGGTTTAAGCGTTTTCAAGCCGGAAATTTTGATATCAAAGATGCATCTCGCTCTGATCGCCCTGTTACGGACAAAATTGATGCCATTTTTGAAAAAGTGGAGCAAGATCGGCGTATTAGTAGTGACGATGTAGCTGAAGAACTGGCAATTGACCACAAAACGGTTTTGACTCATTTGAATAAAGCTGGGTACACAAAAAAGCTCGATATATGGGTGCCTCATGAACTCACTGAAAGAAACCTAATGAACCGTGTACTCATTTGTGATTCTTTATTACGACGTAATGAAACCAGACCATTTTTGAAGAAGCTGATAAGTACGGACTTGAAGCTTTTTTTAAAAAAAAAAGTGTTCACAAAACTAAACTTAGAAATAGTAAGGGTTGAGGGGTGAGTCCTCGAAATAGAATAATAACAATATTAATTATTAAACGCGACCGTCGGAATCGGAGGTTGGAGTAGGACTGACTCTGAGGAGCGAGCTACTGAATGTTCTGGGGGAAAAGGTGATGAGTCGGTAGTTTCGGTCAGCAAAATGGGTAACAGTGTAGGGTTGTAACACCTCCCCGGGGTAACCTAACCTTCGGGGTTAAAATTCGAAGTTTAGGAAGAAGAAGCTAAATGTGCCTTCTGGTGCTGGCTGGTGGAAAATCTTCTGGAGTCTGGTTAGCTTTATTAACCTGGATAGGAACCATAGGATCTACAATAGGAATTGCAGGTTCTGGATTCGGTGGATCTGCAGGAACTGTCTGCATGACAAAAGGGATTTGGTAGGTAAGACGGCCACGTGATTTAATAAACAAAAATAACCTAAACACACCATAAATTATAATAATGACAATAACTATAATTAAGAGTATAGAGTAATGATCCCCGTATTTTATAATAGATTTTTGATTTAAGATCTTTTGTGTTTCCTCTGCTAACGCTTTTAATTTATATTTTGTTTCTGGAGTAAATGAGTCAAGATCTATATTTTGTAATTTGAAAAGGGGTCCATTACTTACTTCAATTTATTGGAACTGTAATAATTCCCGTACCAAGTATGTTTAGCTCTGAATTTTCTTTATTATTACACTCAATTGACAATTTGTTACTCTGTGACTGTATATAAATCCATCTATTATTACTAATTTGTTTCCACAAATCTAATTGTCCATAGATAAAATCTGTTTGACACTGTTCTGGTAAAGCACTTATTACGTTGGATAAGAGTTCACTTTCACAACTAGGGTTTGCACTTGTCGAATACACCGTAATTACATCACATATGAATTCATGGGAATCTATCGTCTTGCAGTCCGTGATTGATTCTAAGGTGCAATATTCTAATTTATCTTTGGTCAATGCGATATATTTACTTTTAGGTACTACAAAAATAAATGAGTTAGGTTTCAAACTATTGCGTAGGTAATGCAATATTATGATACAGGTTATATTCCTTAGAAGATACAAGAGGAATTCTTAAAATAAAAATTATCTTATTCCTTAAGCTAAAACACATTACATTAGAAACATTCATTAATACATGGATATGACTTAATTCTAAAGTTGTTGGTAATTTATGGTTGATAGGTAGATATCTATGATTATCAATAAGTTCCTGGAATAATTGCGTGGGAGTTAGTATAGCTGGGTGTAGAATGTTTTGGCTACTGAGTATGATAGCATTAATGATGTCATCTAATTGGAATGATAAAGTGAGTACAGCGGCTTCTAAACTTTGTAATATTGAATTAATATTTGACTTAATTTCTATATGATTATATGCTTGTGATAAATTCTTGAATCTCGATGTTAATTTTTCGATTCCTTCGTTAAGTATAATCTCGTTAATTTTGATTGTATGTAAGGATTCATTAAACTTGCAAATGTGGATGTTGTAACCAAAATATTTTCTTTAGTCAGAGAAGCTAATTTTTTCTGGTTATCGTGTAAATCTTGTAAAGCGTTATCATATTTGACGGCATCGTCCTCGTTTAGAGTGCCAAATATTATTTTGGACAGTGTGCCTACACCACTTATCCAGGCACTACGTTTGAATTTATTGGTGCCTGTCAGGTGAGTGATAGAAGAATATGCAGAAACAATATCTTTATATCTAATAGTTAATGGTTCTAGAACATTATGGCATTCAAGTTCGAAGGTAATATTATTTTGAAATTGATTGCAAAGGAATCGAATTGTACCTAATACCTCATTAATATTTTGAATATTAGGTAAGATATATGATATATCATATGGAGTGACAACGTCTAAGTGACCAACATTCATTTTGAGTTCTCCAATCGGGTCAAAGTATATTCCAGGACTCGAGATGAGAGGTTGTAGATAGCTTTGCTGTGATTGACCTTGGGACGAGGCCCTGTAAATAACAAATAAGCCAGATGATGCCTTAGGACGAGATGTAAAGAAGGTAGGTATTATCATAAAATTAAATTAATTACATAGACTTTGGGTTTGCTATTAACTAATAGTATAATACTATTGTGTTTTCTTTTCAGTAGGCGAAGTCTACTATCAGGTAATTATTCATTTTATATTTATATTTAGCTATATCTAATTTTTTTTACATATATATTCACAGATTAAGGTCTACGTCGGCTGCTGGTTTGACCTGGTCAAAATGATGGGTAATGTGACGTCTGTTTATTAATAAGGTAAGCGTATTGTTACCATTTATTTTTACCACTTTGTAAGGACCTTTCCAGAGAGGCAAAAGAGCTTTCCGCATTCGTACATGATATTTAAGATAAACGTAGTCTCCGACCTTATATTTAGCGGGACAAGTGTGGGTATCGTAATATAATTTTGACGATTCCTTAGACTTTCTTATAAATTCCAAAGCTTTTTCTCTTGAGTGTTTAAATCGATTTTGTAACAGACGGACATATTCAGGGTATGTAGTTCCAGGAGGTTCGTTGTAAATGGAATTCGGAATAAATGGTTTATTGCCAAACATTAATTCGTAAGGTGTAAAGTGAGTCGTTGTATGAACTGATGTATTATAAGCTAGCATTGCAGTATAGACATACCGAGGCCAATTTGTGTGTTCTTCATTGATATAGAATTTAAGATATTCCTTAAGCGTGGAATGGCTCCTCTCTAGAGCACCTTGAGTTTGTGGGTGGTATGGAGAGGAACAAAGGTTTTTGATTTTTAGGAACTCGCAGGTCTTTTTAAATCGGTAAGTATCATTTTGGGTATGCCAAAAATAGATATGTAATGCAAAAGACACTCACTGGTTTCCTCAGCTGTTGTACTTCGGATAGGATATGCGGTAGAAAATTTAGTGAGGTCATCTTGGATAGTGAGAATGAATCTTAATTTTGCGGTGCCCGTTTCTGGCAAAGGACCCACAATATCCAGAGATATTCGCTGGTTCGGTTCAGTGGAAGTGCTAGTAATTTGCATGGGAGCACGGTTTACTCTACGCAGTGCTTTATTTTGTTGACATGCTTTACACTGTTTTACATAGGATTCAATGTCGCTTCGCATGCCTTTCCAGTAGTACATCTCCTTAACATTTCATTTCATTCCATACATACGAGAAGAACCTAAATGACCAGCTGTTGGGATATTGTGATTGTCGTATAAAATTTTCTTTATTTCAGTAGGAACAGGGTAAATGATTTTATTATGATAGATATCAATTTTAATACCGGTGTCGTGAAACAAGTAGCAAATAATGTTGTAAATTTTAACAAATGAATGTTTGTCAAATGCGTTCTTCATATCAGAAATTCCAATATTATTTATATTCCCTCTGGAAATTAGATCATTCCTGACAGTTTTTAAAGTCTGAAAAATCTCTGGATAAGATGACTCATCGAAATGATGGACTTTTGTGAATATAAGGTAGAAAGCTTTATTATTTTTCATGATTCTTTGAAATGAATAAAGTTGCCTTTCGGTATTGAGCATTAATTTGCTCAACTCCGGAATATCTAAGACTTCCTGAATATAAGGATTAGACTCGTCTAGGTCTATTGACGTAGGGACAAGTATGACTTTAGCAGGGCATTTCATCAGATTCTCATTATGTTCCACGATTACTGTACTAAAATTTTTATTTTTATCAGAAATAGCTTTAAGGAAGGTCTGATAAGTGTCAGTACCGGTGGTAGGATCTGTGCTTGTAGATGGTTTTGGAGCGTCATCATAGGGGTCGTTAGGTAAAGGTAAGTTTGTATGTTCTAAAGGAAGGGTTCCTAATTCTGCTTCAGGATGTAGTGCAGATGGTACCGCGAGAGGATCTTCGAGTATAGGAGGAGTTTGAGTAATTGTAGGATCTACGCAGGTAGGAATAACCGTATCGATTCCAGGGTTTACGAGCTCAATAGGAGTAGGAGGACTCAGCGGTACGAAATCTAATTCTAGTTCTCCCACAGGAGAAAAATCTGTTCCCAGTATTTCGTCTAGATTTTCTTGGAGAATGTTAGGAAGCTGTTGCTCTGATGAGGTTTGGTCATTGGCTCTTAGATTAATATCGTCAGAAGAGTTCGACTGTAAATCGTTTTTATTTTCGGGAAGAATAGGATTTACGGGATATCTAGATAGAGCATCGGCGTTGGCATTTATTTTACCTTTTTTATACTTGATATCATAATTAAATTCTTCCAACTTCAGACGCCATCTTACGAGTCGTGAACCAGGGTCTTTGCAACTAAATAACCACTGAAGTGGTTTATGAGTGACTATCGTAAAATTATTTCCATACAAATAAGGGCGGAATATTTTAGTCCCAAAGATAATTGCTAGGCATTCCTTTTCTGTTGTACTATAATTTATTTCCGCTTTGTTCAATGTTCTAGACGCATAAGCTATAGGGCGATCTTTTCCGATTTCGCCCTGAGATAATATCGCGGAAATCGCGAAACCAGAGGCGTCACAAGTTAGTACAAAAGGTTTTGAGAAGTCTGGATATAAAAGAATAGGCGCTGTGGTCAGTTTGTTTTTTAATTGTTCAAATGCCAACTGTTGTTCATTATCCCAATTGAATTTATTGTCTTTTCTTTAAAGAGTCGTAAGGGGTTTGGCAAGTTTTGAAAACTGTGGAATGAATCGGCGGTAATAAGAAATAAGGCCTAGAAAAGATTTGATATCTTTTTGAGTATTGGGTGTTGCAAAGTTCTCTACAGCTTTGACCTTTTCTGGGTTTGGTTTAACGCCTTCACTCGTTATAATGTGACCCAGATAAGTCACTTCTGTTCGGAGAAATTCGCATTTATCGGGTTGTAGTTTAAGGTTGAATTGACGTAATCTTTGGAATACTTTTTCAAGTTTTTCAATATGAGTTTTAAGATCGTATGAATAAATGACTATACCATCTAGGTATACATAGCAGTGTATTCCTTGAAGGCCTGACAATACTAATGTATTGTCAGGCCTTCATTAATCGTTGAAAAGTGGCGGGGCCATTCTTCAATCCGAATGGCATCTTTTAAACTGATAATGTCCCTCTGGGATGCTAAATGCTGTTTTTTCAGCATCTTTTGAATCTACTGTAATTTGGTGAAAACCTGAAGCTAAATCTAATGTACTGAAATATTTGCAATGACCTAATTGGTCTAAAATTTCATTGATTTGAGGTATTGTTCAGTATTGTTTGAGGTATTATTCCATCGTAAGGTAGGTAGTATTTCATCGATAACATGAAATTGATGAGTTAAGCTGGATTTAGATAATTGTAATTTTAATTGGAAGTGACCTCGAGTTTCGATGAGATCTTCCGAGGAATCAATACCTTTTAATTGAATTTTTTCTTGTGTCAATTTAGGTCGTTTTGGGATGCAAGAATTTTTCAGCAAACTAACAGAAGATCCCGAATTTACGAGTAGTGTTAATGGAAGATCCGATACAGAAGATTTGACGAGTACATGAGGTAAAAACATAAGTGAGGGATTAGTAGTTATTTTGAATATATTCGGTTTCACATTTTTAGTGAACTTTGTAGATACAGCGAACTCAGCTGATTCGAAGGATTCAGTGGATTCAGTGAACTTAGTAGGTTCACTAAGTTTTGGTATAGTAAATTTAGTAGAACTTGACACAGTGGATTTAGTAAGATTTGGTATAATTGATTTAGTAAGATTTGGCACAGTGGATTTAGTAAGATTTGGTACAATAGATTTAGTAAGATTTGGCAAAGATTGTTTTCCATTTAAAGGAGGCAATCTTGTTTTAGAATAGACGCTTGGGGTGTCGATTTTAAAATTTTGAGTTCCCGTACGACACCGGGACGAGACTCTTACTCGTTTTTTGTTTCGGCATCAACAGTATCATAACCCTCGTCTGATTCGGTTGGATACTGCTGTTCAGGGAAATTGGAAACGAAATTGACACGTTGTGGTGTCCTTGATGAATTCTGATTTACTCTAAGTCTGTTGTTATTAAATTGTCATTTGCGGCACTGTTCTATTGTGTGCCCAGGATATTTGCAGTATCTACAAATGGGGGTACCTGAGTTTTGGAAAGCATTATTGGAACTAGTAGACCTACTCTGGAATGCTGTCCTAGGTTGGCTCGGACCTGCTTGAGGTTGTTCGCGACTCGAATTTTGGAAGTTGGGCCTTTCTGTATTAGTTGGTTTTGAAACAGACGAACTCTGTTTATAGAGGTATTGCTGTATTTTTTCCTCCGAGATCGCTATATTTATCGCTTCGTTGAGCGATTTAGGTGATTTACACCTAACAATGTTAGATAACCGTGTTAACAGACCCATTTGGAAGTGATGGAGTGCTAATTCCTCCATAGCAGCCGTTCGACCTGGTATCTCCCTTGCCTTATGGCTATGAGATATAGAGATTTCTGTGAGTAGCTGTGAGAGACATTTCTCGATCCTAAGGGCATATGCGCTGACTGTTTCGTTATTTAATTGACGGCACTCTTGAAGGTCAGTGAGCAAATGAGCATAATGCTTTCTCTCACTAAATTGAGTTTTAAGAAACTCTTTGAGTTGAGCCCAATTGGAAAACTCTTTTATGGAACAAGCAGTTTGTGCTTTTCCTTGTAATTGGCATAGAATATATTTAAAAAATATGTCTTTCTGTGCGTCTGACGCTAAATCATACGCGTTGTTACAGTTCACGAGAAATGAGTTTTGTGTTTCCCTAGTCCCATCGTATGGCTTAATAAATTTGAGTAGTGTCGTTAAATCTAACTCGACTTTGATGCTAGGCGTAATTTTTTTCTTTGCCTGTGACCTAGTGGTTGGACCAGGAGGACAGAAAATATCTTCCTCTGTATCCGTTACAATTGTTTCGGCCTTCTCAGGTTTTGGACTAAGAGCTCTACTTTCGGACATTTTGACTAAGATTATAAGACACAGTAAATAACAACGAAAACAAAATAAGATAAGAAAAGCACGAAAGTTTGAGAACCGCTATTGACCAAAAATTTCACTCACATGCACACGGAGAGCGCAATTATGACCGTTATTTCTCAGAATTTTCGCTGCAGCCTGGTGAGAGTCGCGTCGAGTAGATGATACTCGTTGTAACCAGGAACAATAGATTCGCGATGTGAGTAGTGGCCCGCAGTAGCTGATGCTTGGCCCGATGTTACTTGGACGTGATGATATTGTTGCAATGGATCTTTAGTAGATCGGCAGACCCAGAGAATAGTAGGTTTCACAAATTTTCACGCACTTTGTGTGGGCGTGGATAAACGTTACACTTTAGCACTTTCAGTTTAACACTCACGACGGGTTCCGTACCGATTTTCACTTTAAATAGGATTCCGGATCGATTCAGCGTATAGAATAGGGCACTAGAATTTCCGGATCCCACCGCTGCCACCAAAAATGTTATACAGTATGGACTTGAAGCTTTTTTAAAAGTGTTCACAAAACTAAACTTAGAAATAGTAAGGGTTGAGGGGTGAGTCCTTGAAATAGAATAATAACAATATTAATTATTAAACGCGACCGTCGGAATCGGAGGTTGGAGTAGGACTGACTCTAAGGAGCGAGCTACTGAAGGTTCTGGGGGAAAAGGTGATGAGTCGGTAGTTTCGGTCAGCAAAATGGGTAACAGTGTAGGGTTATAACAGTGCGTAAAAGATCGTGGTCAAAGGCCGGTCAAGCTTCACAGACTGTGGCAAAACCCGGATTAACTCGCAACAAGGTAATGCTGTGTGTATGGTGGGATTGGAAGGGCATCATTCATTATGAGCTGTTACCGCCCGGCAGGACCATCGATTCAGAACTGTATTGCGAACAATTGATGAGATTGAAGCAAGAAATTGAGAGAAAGCGGCCAGAATTGATCAACAGAAGGGAAGTGAACAGGTTTTTCACCATGACAACGCTAGACCTCACACATCTTTAGCCACTCAACAAAAATTACGAGAGTTTGGCTGGGAGGTATTAATGCATTCGCCGTATAGTCCTGACCTTGCACCTTCAGATTTTAATCTGTTTAGGTCTCTGCAGAATTCCTTAGGCAGTGTCAGGTTAACATCACGAGAGGACTGCCAAAACTACTTGTCGCAGTTTTTCGATCAGAAGCCCCAAAATTTTTACAGCAATGGGATCATGTCACTACCAACAAGATGGCAAAAAGTTATGGAACAAAATGGCACCTACATACTTTAGTCAAATGTAAATAAACTATAAAAAAACTTTTTGAATTTTCATATAAAATACGAAGAAACTTTTCCCCAACCTATTATACTCAAGGACTATATATGAGTTGTAATAACTGTTGGTTGTTTTGTATGACTAAGTCAATATTACTTTAGTGACGTTTGGATTTTATCGTAAAATGAACAAAATTAAAATGGATATATAAATAATATTATTATTATTTATATTATTATAGCATTTGTATTTTACTCTAAATAAGAGTAAAATACAAATGCTTAAAGATATACCACATTTTTATTTAAGTTTATTTATTGATAGACCCGTATAAATTAAAACAAATGTATGCACTGAAATTCGTTAAATGCACTAATTAACGTCCTTACTGGTTAATGTTATGACTGTAATTTACGGATTACTAGTGATAATCAGAGAAATATAATTAAAAAATAACATAATGTAAAAGTAAAATATAACAGCAATGTAATTATTATTATAAGAAGGCCTTAAATGATAATTCGTTTTATGTTTTTTTATATGTACATATATATTTTTAAAGTTATTGGTTGGCGGACAAGCATGTATGTAATTCGGACGCGACGGAATACCGCAGCCAATGACATGTTTTCTACGTCTTCTCTTCGCGATTATAGACATAATCTACTTATCTATTTTTTTTATCTAATAAATTATTATAACCGTTTGCAAATTTAAATTATTCTCTCCAAACACTGGCCACAAAAATAAAATCCTTGACAGTTAAATTATCCTTATTTGAATTTATATAGATACATTACGATTAAGGTTTAAATTTTAAAATATTGTTTTATTATTAATATCACACATATACTGTTAAATAATATATATTGTTAATATCACTTCAGACTTCATTTATTATTTAAGGTGGAATGAGGACAATTTTGTAAGAAAGGTCTTGAGGCCATCCTCACCATCCATCGTGTAGATGGATATAGGGGAAGAGGACATGGCGATGAAGTGTATGAAAGACGATATGATTAGAAAGAATGTTACTTGTGAGAAGATGACCGACAGAGAAGTATGGGAGAAGAAGACATGCTTCGCCGAGTCGCTCAGAGTAAAATTGGGATATGGGCAGAAGGATGATGATGACTTTAGACTTTATCTTTTATTAACCTTCCTCGGTTCTTCGGGTCATTTTGACCCAAATCTGATGTTTAACTGGCAATAAAAGTTGTAATTTTTAATATAATTTATTAAGACTTCAGGACAATTATTAATTATGTATTCACTCTATATAAGCACTATAAAATTATAGAAAAGTCTCTTATCTTAGCTAGAATAAGTTTTTTCCATCTTAGGTTCCTCGGGTCAATAATACCCGAGTATGAAAAAAACCCTCGGGTCAGAAAAGCCCGTGTTCGTTAACAATAATGCTTTGTTGAATTCTAAGGATATAGTTACAATTTATAAATATTAGTCAAACCTCAATCATCACTGATGTGTTATTGTTGAAAGTAAATTGAGAAAAATATTTGTTTACATTTGCATGCGGTTACATTACATTAGTTTCGTGCGACGATTATTTTTATTTGATTCATTTGTGTGAGACGATTATTTTTATTTGATTCATTTGTTGTTTGGATCGGACGTATTCCGCTAGTGTTTGAAATGGCTCACAATTTGACTTATTCTATGATTTCGCAAATTCTAAAGATAAAATAATTAGTGAAATGGAGAATTATCCTAAACCTGTGTTTTCATCTACTGTAGCATTCAATTCAAAAATGGTTCTCGTTTCTTACATTCCTAAAAAAAAAATAAAAATGTAATTCTGTTGAGCACAAATCACAAAAAAATAGAAATGCATCATTCAGAGCAGAAGAAACCAAAAATGATCATGGACAAGAAAAGGTGCTGTTGACTTTCTAGATAAAATGATATCGGCCTATAGTTGTAAACGAATGACAAGAAGGTATATATAGTTCATAACATGATTGATATTTCATGTTTCTATAATTTCTTATTATACTGTGACACCCATCCAGACTGGAGACAGTTTCTAGAGAAATTAGACATGGGATTGATAAATGACCACATCGAGCGTAGGCAAACTCTTCTTCGGACAAATGCTTCACGGGAATTAGTACTATGAAGTACGAATACAGTCAGATGATACAGAGACAACTAATACTTCAACTACTCAGAGTTCTAATAAAAGGAAAAGGTGCAGTGTATGTCCATCTTCGAAAGATGTAAAATCTTCAAAAATCTGTAAAAAATGTAAGAAATACATAATATGTCCAAAACATTCTGAAGTTTTGTGCCTTTCGTTTTGCCAAGATAATGAGCAATATAAGTATAATATAGTCGTTTAATGTAATTTTATTCGTATTTAATAAATATGATTTAAAAATATTAAGATTTAAATATTAGATTTTGTATTTAATTCAAAACAATTACTCCATATTTTTGCCATCGGGTCAATATGACCCGAAGGCCTCAAGTGTACATTGTATTTGAAGAACCGAGGAAGGTTAAATAAATTAAAAATATATCTTAAGCATATCAACTTCGCATTTTCTTTCTAACTGCACTTCTTTTTAATAATAAGTAGTAGCCGTAAGAAGGAGGAGTGGAGCTTTAAATGTCTATGTAGTTTTAGTTATTTTTTTTATCGTAATCTTAAATTATTTTGAAAGGTTTTGATATTTTTCAATGTCATAAAGTCATTAATTAAAGTATAATACGAATATATAATCACTAAAATAAATAAATTAAGTATGGAAGCATTATAAAAAAGAAGCTTAAAAATACCTTTTTGGCATTGTAATAAGTTTAAGGATGATTGAACCATCGCGATCCCTAAAATATGACACAAGAATTTATCTCGCATCGGGAAAAACTTCTGTAAAAAAGATCTGTTTAACTTGGAAATGGATTTCTGCGGTAAGAAAAGTTTTACCGTATTCTTACTCGATATTATCTTTGTATAATCCCAAAAAAATAGAAGCGACCAATACGTCTCGGGTTTAAAACATTCACACTGTTTGAAATCTGCATTCTTCTATACTTTTTTAAGGAAAAGGGACTCTAAATCTAAATGAACTTTCTATATTTTTATGACACCTAAACAAGACATAAGACAACGCCATTTACTTACCTAGTAAATATCATTATTATTGACATGTACATATGTCTGATACACCCAATATAATAATGAGTTAAGGATTTTAAAGATGGCAGATATCATTATATTATTGTTTTCCTAATTCCTTTTTAATATTTCTACACGGAGACTATTTCTTACAAAATTCTGCCATGTTTGTAATCACCAACCATCAACGGACAAGCGTTATGGTATCCGTTCCACACATTGCCTTTAAGAGAAAAAGAGGCCTTATTTGGTAGGATATTTTATAAGCTACTTTATGTACTTAATTTAATTTGCGCGTGATGTCATCGAGTGGATTAAGTGACTAAAGCAAGGAGTCGCTCTGCACCTTACACATAACTTTATTAAACTTGATAAATATATACAGGCTCTGGGGAATTAATTAATATACCCTGTTATCAAGATCTTGCCCGTGCGATTTTGTAACGCCAATAAATTTAGTCAATTTGTACCGTCTTAAAGTAACAACCTGTTAATTTTCTCCTGCTGCTTACAAGCATTTTAATAATAAAAGACATTTTTATAGGCAGTTTCGGTATTTAAAAATACCATTATATATTCAATTATTTTTCAATTTAAATCTTGTAACGTAGCAAATTAAATATGCTTATATTTACATTAGAATAAAGTGTCTTGAGAAAACTTATTCTTTTTTTAATTAGTTCGTTTTAGGTAATAAATAAAGAGGTATCTTAATTGGACGAAGCACTTTACTTTTAATCCTATAAAAAAATATAACATGAAAGTTCGATTAAAATGCTCAAACAGCATTCTTAATTACAGAGCTGATTTTCTTATTTCTTTTTCTGCTTAAATAAAACAGAGTCGAGGTCCTGATTAGAGGAGCTTATAATAAATCTTATATCCATTGTTACTGGAACTCCATTCATTGTATTTATTAACCGATTTCGTAGTCATGTTTTTTTAAAGTATGATTTCGTTGAATATCGATTTAGTTTGGCAAAATTTTATAATTTGTCAATTGAATTTGCATGTTATTGGCTTTTCTTCTCTTATAATGTCATTATATAACCATTCGCCAAATAATAAATTAAATGGCCATTACATTTATAAGAAAATCGAAAAACAGTTTGCTACTTTTAAACTAGAATAGTATTATATTATTAAATGTAAAGCTCGGAAAGTAAATTCTACGGAGAAGAATTGGCAAGAATCTCAGTAGTTACTTTCTTCCACCATTTTCATTACACAGAAATCAACGAATATTCAGTTCACGCTTTTTATCTTTAATAAACTCAAACTCAAACTCAAATAACTTTATTCAATATAGAAGCATTACACCTTCTTATTGGTGGTCAATTGAAACACTACCACTGGTTCGGAAAAGAAAATACCCTGACCTGAGAAGAACCGGCGAAAGAAACTCAGCGGTTTTTTTTTATTTGTCTCATATATCATTTAAACAATTAAATAGGAGATGAAATAGCCAGGCGGCGATCGTTTCATTCCCAAGGTGTGCTATCGATCATAAACTCATTAATTGTATAGTAACCTTTTGCACACAAGCGGTCCTTAATCATTTTTTTAAATTTGGCAACAGAGGTATTTTGAACGCTTTCTGGGATCCTGTTGTAAAACCGTATACATTGCCCCACAAAGGAGTTACTGACTCTATGTAGTCGAGTAACAGGAGTAACAAGTTTGTGTTTGTTCCTTGTACCAATGCTATGAGTATCACATTTTCTCATGAAATCATTAATATTCTTTCGTACATACATAACATTGCAGAATATATATTGAGAAGCAACAGTCAATATCTTGATTTCACTAAATTTATTCCTTAACGATTCTTTAGCTTTAGGTTATAGATTGCGCGAATAGCCCTCTTCTGTAGCACAAATATAGTATGGATAGCGGCTGCGTTGCCCCACAGCATAATACCGTATGACATTATACTGTGAAAGTAACTGAAATATACTAAGCGAGCCGTATCAACATCGGTACATAATCTAATTTTTTTGACCGCGAATGCCGCAGAACTCGGTCTACTCGCCAATCCGTTAATATGGGGGCCCCGTTGCAACTTGGCATCAACAGTAAGGCCAAGAAATTCAGCAGAATCAATTGGATCCATAGATTCCCCGTTAATGAGTACATCGGCTTTTACAGTATGTACATTTGGTGTACTAAATTTCACAATTTTTGTTTTATTATTATTAAGCCTAAGGTTGTTTACGCTAAACCAATGTACTATATCAGCTATAGCATTGTTTACGTCGTCGTACTGTACCTGTTTTCTATTAATTTTAAAAACTAAGGAGGTATCATCAGCAAACAATACTATATCATGTTTGTTCCCAACAAGAAAGGGCAAGTCATTTATATATGTGAGAAACAGAAAAGGTCCAAGAATTGATCCCTGAGGGACCCCCATACCAACTGAGACCCCAGGAGACCTTTTTCCTTTAACGTCAACCCTCTGAATTCTTTTGTTAAGATAAGAAGTCAGAAGGTCAAGCGCACATTCTCTAATTCCATAGTGATAAAGTTTCCTGACCAGAGTCTCATGTTGAACACAATCAAAGGCTTTGGATAAGTCACAGAAAACCCCTAAGGCATCCCGTGACTCTTCCCAGGCTTCATAGATATTCTTAATAAGCTCGATACCAGCGTCTGTTGTCGAGCGACCCCTCGTGAATCCAAATTGTTTACTATGAAGCAGATTATGTTTGTTAAAATGTTCTAATAATTGATTTAGAATTATTTTCTAAAATATTTTGCTCAGGAAATTAAAATGGATTTAAAAGGATGAAAGAATGGAGGATAGAATAAAAGGATGAAAGAATGGAGGATTTAAAATCTTGTAATGAGCAATACGCTTTATTTATCAAAGTTTTTGGTATGAGCTTGAAATTTCTGGGAGCTCTTAGGAACGAATACGGTGCCCCAGGAAGAATGTATTAAATTCTCGAAGCCGAAAACTAGTAGTTATTAGTTTTTCTTTTGTCCTCATACCCCGGCTATGTTGTCACCTTTTCTTTCAAAAAGATCCACTATATATTAATATGAATAATATAAATATATAGTGTAACGATATTGGGAAACAACTGAAAATATATCTATTTTAATGAAAGCATTCTAAAGGCATTACCTAGTATTTTGGGTAAGAAAGCGTAAGCTAAAAATAAAAACATTGGCAGCGTACGTGGTGAATATTTCTAAGTATATGTATAAGTACCAACTGATTTAGTATAAATATTTGCTATGATATTATTTATAGTTATAAGTATGTGTGTCTTGCAGAACTTGTAAGGAAATACATTGACGGGCATTACGTTTGAGGATGCTGCTCATAATGTGCTAAGAATGCATGCAGGAAATCCAATTGAGAACACTTATTCCAATTGCCGTTTCTCACTATCACTCATTTTATAAGCTTGTGTGCGTGTAACTGCGTAAATATATATACGTATGTATGAGCACAACTACTAGAGTCAAGGCAATTGTTATAAATCGTGATACTTGTTACATTATCTCTTCCATATTTTCTACGGGTTTTATTTACATAGTATAGAAAATAAAATTGCATAAGAATCGTAATAGATTACTAAAATATGTAATTAATTAAAGTATTGCATATATAAACGGAAATTGTACAAACAACTTTTTTGCTTATTTTCACATAAACATAGATGTCACGTCATATGTAGAAACCATCAAAATTTGCTTTTAAAAACCATAATATTCCATATCATGATATTTCATATTTTTTTCCATATTTCTTTGGTCTTTTATGTTTCATATCCGTTGAATTATGTGATATTAGTGTATAAAGATAATTAAAATTACTTTGCAACTACGTAGTTGCTAAACTTAGCGTAACTTGGATTCCTAAACTTGAGTAAACGCTATCTGTCTAACTAATAACGCGCTACCTCGTTAGTCTGAGCGTAATAATTTAAACAATTTTAAAAACTTCTTACACTTTTTGTTTTATAGTAAAAATAAATAAGCGCTTATAGAATCTGGAGATTTTTATAAGGCTTTGTAATTAGGTTTCTAATGATTGTATAAAAGAAAATTAAGATTGAACTTCTTGAAGATATATTATATACATTAGTTTGAATGTAACACCGGTCGTGACAAAATTTGCAAGGAAGGAAAATTTTAGGGGAAAGCAGGTTTTTTTAAGACTATTAATTGTATTTCCTGTACTGTTTTTATACATATTTCCTTGTCCCTTTTCCCCGTCTGTAGCTTTGTAATTGTCATACCATTATCGACTATTTTGCATAGCGTTTTATTATTATAATTTGTTACGGAACTTCTTGTTAAAACTGTCCAAATAACATTTATTAATCAAGAAATAAATAAAAAAATATGACGGATTAGACGTCCGATTTAAAAAAATTCTAAGATAACTTTACTCACTAACTCCATTGTCATACAAATAAGTATTACTAAGTTTTTCAAGTTGGAATTTTTATAAAGTAAAAAATATTAATTAATTAAATTAAAAGAATGCTTAGCCATGTTTATTTGATAAAAATAAATAATTTGACATACAAAGCTTAATTCATAAATCAACTAGCTAAAATTAATAAAAATGTATTAAATCTTTTAGTATTATACAGTAAGAAATTCGCATTGCTCCAGTTAAGCAAGTTCAGAGTTTTATAATGGTGGAGTGCTGTGCTAAAATATCGATCCGAGCATATAAAGCACCTTAAGGTAAATGCGTCACTTGCAGGCAAAATGCATATCGCTAAGTAGCGCTGGGTAAAGATTTACCTACATAGCTCGGGTGATACTTTTCATATAAACTTTTGATGACGAAATTTCAAGCGAGATAAGTTTTTTTATTTTTATTTTCTTAGTCCATAAAGAAAAGAAATGAAGACAAAATTATTCGCTACATTTATAAATACATAATTAATTTTAGGACTTTTTCATTTGTATCACAAGACAACACCTGAATGTAACAACTGAACAACTCAGCCACCTGATGGTAAGTAATAACCTAAATAAACAATAGACCATTCAAAAATATTAATCTTTAGGAACTAAGATATTATATCTCTTGTGACTACAATTAAATATTAAAATTGAATTATATATGCAGCTAATCGATTAAATTACAACAACAACAACAACAGCCTGTAAATTCCCACTGCTGGGCCAAAGGCCTCCTTTTCCTTTCAGGAGAAGGTTTGGAACATATTCCACCACGCTGTTCCAATGCGGGTTGGTGGAATACACATGTGGCAGAATTTTTATGAAATTTGTCACATGCAGGTTTCCTCATGATGTTTTCCTTCACCACTGAGCACGAGATAAAGACAAATTAAGCACATGAATCAGCGGTGCTTGCCTGGGTTTGAACCCGCAATCATCGGTTAAGATGCACGCGTTCTAACCACTGGGCCATCTCGACTCCCCGATTAAATTAGCTACACAATAAAAGCCCAGTCGCTTTTTAAAACAGTGACGTTCAACCAGCGGACTTTCGTTCAGAGAATAGGAATCGCTCCTGAAGGGCGGTTGTTTATCACATAACAGTTTCGAAACTCGAAGGCCTTCGGCACAAACATTTTAATCATAAGCAGGATTATATGCATCGTGTGCTTTGATTGAGGTTAATTAAGGGTATGAGTAAAGCTAATTATAAAAAACTATTCTAAAAAAAAAACAAAAAAAAAGGCAAAAAGAAATTGTTCCAAATTTGAATTGCTTCTCTTTAAATCTTTTATCGTTCTAACAATTAGGTGGGAGTGAGAAACATTCTCCATTTATTTGATAGATAGAAACAACGAACGCAATATAGCTCGTTCATCTTATTCACTTCACACGGCGCGACTCGACCCCATTTCACGTTTTAATTTTCTCCAAGTTTAATATGTCAGGAAATTACGCTTACTCGCTATTACGAAATATTTTTTCACAAAGGAAGCCGGTTCAATTTTTTAACGCATATTATTATTTTTATAATATCATACTTATTATTCTTGTTATACGGTTAATTGATTTTAGATTAAAACGCAGTATATATCTTTTATATATAAATGAATCCCTATTTCTATTGGTCACGACATCACGCATGAACGGCTGGAACAATTTAGGTAACTCATTTTAGTTGTATTTTTCAGCAACTGGAGAAGGTGTCTATTAAGAAAAAATAAAAAAGTTTTCGTCGATAAATTAAAAAAACCGTAAATACAGCCATATAACTTTTTATTGGCGTTTGACACGACTGTTAGTAGTTTGAGAGTTAATATCAAGCCGAGATCGAAGCCACTGGGCCAGTGGCTTCATCATCATCTTAACCGATGATTGCGGGTTCAAACCCAGGCAAGCACCACTGATTGTTCCTGTGCTTAATTTGTGGTTATAGTTCATCTCGTTCTCGGCGGTTAAAGAAAACATCGTGAGAAAATCTACATGTGTCTTATTTCATAGGAAGTAAGCCACATGGGTGTTCCACCAACTGGCATTGGAACAGCGTGGTAGAATATATATATCCAAACCTTAAAAGGAGAGCCTTAGCCCAGTAGTGGAAATTTTCCAGGGTGTTGTTGTATCTAATACATGTTGTATCGTTCGAACAAGATGCATTGGTAAGAAATATATTAATAAAGTAATAAATTTATTATTCTTAGTACAATTTTCATAGTCGGCTAGCATTAAATAAATCTCAAGGTCAGTCGCTAGGTGTTTACGTTAATTTAGAAAACCCATGTTTTACACGTGGCAGCTGTATGTCGCCTGTTCCCGTTTCGTATTATCAAGAAAACTATTCATATTCGCACCAGAAAATAAATGTATTTTTCATTCTATAAATTAGAATAATAAACAATATGTTTTTGGAGTATTTTTTTTAATAATGCCATTTTATATTTAAAAATTCATTGATCAGAAATAATAACATCTGTCTGGTCATCTACTTTCAGTATAAAAACTATGTATTCGATAAATATTTTTCTTTTTATAATTCATTTTCCTCTAATAACATAAAGTAATATAATCGTAACACACGCAAAGATTATATATATACTACTAATTAATTATTAGAAAAAATATAGTTTTTGTTCAATGCATAATCAATAGTCATTACTATTAAATTATTAATTAAACAAAATAATCAGCTATGAAACTGATTAATTTTTATTCAAATATTTTATGATCATTAGAACGGTTTATTTAAATCGAAGCAATTTTGTTCAGCAACCACGAAGTATGTGCCTACAAGGAGTCTGAATCTTGACCTCGTCTCTTGAGAATTGACGCTCGAACGCAGCGTGCACGTGAAGAGGCGAGTACAAATTGATTCCGAGACGCTGTTCTATTCATAAGCACATATTATGTAGATTAAACTCCAAAACCAGAATTATTGTACGAAATAATGCCTTCGTTTTGAGAAAATAGAACCTATAAACCTTCTATGGTTTAATTTTGATCTAAACAGATTTATATCAAAGTGAAATAGTTAATCAGCAGAAATATAAATATTTTGTATTTGTATAAAAATCTTGTACAAAAATTGATCAAATCAAATAACAATTTCAGAAATTAAAATTATGTCATTTTGCGAGCAATTCATATTTAAATCATAGATACACAATATCACGTTGACGGACAGTACTGCCTGTAGGCGTCAAGCCAGTCAGAAGTAATACGACAGTACGCCCTTCGACGTCGATCTTTTGACTAGTTTAAACACAGTACGTCATAAGACGTGAAATTTTACAGGCATTCATAAGGAAGGGCATGTTGTACTGTCACCGAAGATATATTTTAGAGTTTGTACTGTCACCACACAATGTTTAAAAATCTGTTCAAAGAAAGTACCTGCACACACACAACCACATTTTTCGGCACCACCCTCACACACGCTACGCCCATAGCCGTCGTGTTTTCATACATCTTGTTTAGTACTGCGCCACGGCGGTGCGCCGACAGGTCAACGGGTTTAACGTAATTTTATTGTTTTATGAATATAAAATACTAAAACTAGTATATTTGTATATACAAATAACTTATTTATGTTGCTAATGTATGTTTTCAATACCATTTAGTTGTAATACATTGTAAACTAATATTTTTGCAGATGGCTTCCCGCGATTCATATGAAAAAGAACAAAAGCGGATTCAGGACCTATTTGACGCTGCTTTGACTTCTGAATCTAGTCATGACCCCTTTGAAGATGATGGAGAATTCGGATCCGATGCCGATTTTCAACCATCTGGTGAAGTATCTTCGAGTTCCGAGGGTGAAGCTCAGGCATCACAAATGAGACACAAACAACATAGAACAGCTGCAGTATCCTCTGGTGAGTCTACATCCTATTCATCTAGTGATACAGATGACCCTGATGAACTTAGTAATCACATTATACAAAGTTCTGAGATTTCTGTAAACCAAGAACCTGCTCCATTGGTACCTGGTGTGTTTGTAAATGACGAAGAGAACACTAATGTGGATCAAGTCACCTCTGATCAACCGAACCCTAACAATAAGAGTCCTAGGGTATCAGACATACCTCTTGCAAATGAATCATGGTCTCACACAATTGCCGAAATACCAGATTTCAATTTTGATAGCTCTCAATGTGGTATAACCGTAAATGTTGATGACATGAACGGAGTTCTTGATTTGAGTTTCTACCTTGCATTTCAACAAAATTATATAGAATACCTGGTAAACTGTACTAATAGTTATGGGAATGCTTTATGCAATAGTAATAGACCTCTCACCAGACATAGCCGCAAAATGACATACCGTGAAGTCATTTCTGAAGATATTATGAAATTTCTCGGACTTAGCCTACTCAAAGGTCATATAAAATGTCCTAAACAAAGAAACCTTTTTTCATTATCCGATCCACTATATTATCACCCCATATTTAGTTACATAATGTCAGGACGAAGATATGAGCAAATCCTACGCTGCCTTTATGCATCGGAATTGGAAGCCAAAGGAGAAAATAAGGTTGTAAAATTTATTGATATGATGACTCTAAACTTTCGTAAAATTTACAATGCTGGAAAAGAACTATCATTGGATGAGTCGCTTCTACTGTTTCGATGTCGTTTGCACTTTCGTCAATACATCAAGTCGAAAAAGGCTCGCTATGGCATCAAATTTTATGAACTCACCAGGTAAAGAAGCACCTGAGCAAAACTTGGGTGAAAATGGGTCTAAGACAGAAAAACTCGTATTGCGATTAATGCGTCCGTATTTGCTACATGGTCATCATCTTTTTATGGATAACTACTATAATTCTGTGAATTTATCACAGAAACTGATTGATTTGAAGACCCACTGCACTGGAACCTTGCGGGCAAATCGTAGAGAAAATCCTGTATATATTGTAAAGAAAAAGCTGAAGAGAGGTGAGCACGTATGGGCACGTAAGAATAAAGTTTACGTTTCAAAGTGGAAAGATAAACGTCCAGTAATGATGATTACCACTGGCCAACATCCTTCGATTGTGGAAGTGAGTAACAGATTTGGCAAGAGAAGACAGAAACCCGCAGAAGTGGAACTTTATAACAGGTACATGTCTGGCATTGATAGGTCCGATCAAATGATATCTTATTACTCGTGCCCCCGAAAAACTATAAGATGGTACAAAAAGGTATTGTTTCACTTGCTAGATATTGCGGTATGGAATGCTTACTTTCTATATAAAAAATATAAGAAAAACAACGCCTCTTCGTATCATTATATTAACTATCGAGAGGAACTGATCAAGGTGATGATTGGGATTCATGATCGAAATATCAAAGGAAAAGACATGGTCAATCAAAGCTGCATTTATGATAACAGACGATTCCGACCAAGCACATCATCTGCTCCACAGGCAGTCAATATTTCTGGTACTGAAAATATCACAACTGGTCATTGGCCAGAACAAATTTTATCTAGACCTGGTACAGCAAAAAAGTTTGCTTTCCTAAAGTGCAAAGTTTGTACTAAAAAAAATATTCGAAAGGAAACGAGCTATCGCTGTAAAGAATGCCCCGAGAAACCCCCATTGTGTCCACCATGTTTCGAATCTTACCATAATAGTATTGACAATAATGAATAATTACACTGATTTTTAGATTATGAAACTGATTGTGATATCACGTTCCTTACGTACAAAATGTAAGACTGATTTAAATATAATTATGTTGATTTTTGAGAAGATTTATATACTTTTAGTTTATAAAAATTGTATGCCATTGCAATAACTGTGATTGTTTTGATATTTGTAATAAATAAAACTTAATTTTGACTGATGAAAGCTTTCTTTTATTTTTTACTATCACATAGACATAGACGCCTGAGGGCGTAAGTGCACAAAGCATATACTTAGGGCATATAAAATATGACACTACGGATATAGACGTTTACGTCTCAGAACGTACTGTCATATATCTACAAAAATACATAACCTATGTGACAGAACGCCTTATGACGTTCACGTCTATATCCGTTCTGTCATATCATGTGTTATTCTAATAGTTGCGCTGTGACGCTACGCCTATGGGCAATGTATGAAAAATAGTACTGTCTCAGCAACCATAACATGTGAGAGAGTACTGTCCGTCAACGTGGACTAAGCTAGACGTAGATAGTTGAAAATTCAAGTTCTTTAGTATACTGGACCTAAAATGGTACTACTAACATATATACGTTATAATGTTTTCAATATGTAAGTTTATATATTTGTAAGGAATATTAGCACATATCAGAGACCATATAAAAGATACAAAGTAAAATTTACGTTAAATAAAAACTTTTAGGAAATCACGTCACGTGCAAGCAAAGTGCATCTTCAAAAACCACTTGGTGAAAAGCTTGCGTAACACTTGTAAAGCTTCCAGAGAGCTTAAAAGCACTTTCGAAATAATATATTGTAGTAGAAATCGACTCACTTAAATTATATTGTAACATCATATGCGTTTTGATTTATATTGTAAAGTACTGTAAGTAATTACTTGTAAGTATATTAAATAATTGAAATGATAAGCGAAGTATACACATCATCATCATCATCATCAGCTTACATAAGTCCACTGTTGGACGTAGGCTTCCCCCAAGGCGCGCCACTGAGTCCGATCTTCGACCCTTTTCATCCAATTCCTACCAGGCACCTTCCTTATGTCATCTCTCCACCGTTTTATTTTTTTGGTATAGGTTAGCGGACGAGCGTATGGGCCACCGGATGTTATGTGGTCACCATCACCCATAGACAATGACGCTGTAAGAAATATTAACTATTCTTTATATTGTCAATGTGCCACCAACCTTGGGAACCAAGATGTTATGTCCCTCGTGTTTGTAGTTATACTGGCTCACTCACCCTGCAAACCGGTACACAACAATACTGAGTACTTTTATTTGGCGGAAGAATAACTGATGAGTGGGTGGTACCTACCCAGACGGGCTAGCACAAAGCCCCACCACCAAGTAAACACCGTACCACACGTTTGCCGATTCGCGGCTAGCGTCTTCAAGCCCCAATGGCTTTTGGTTCTTCGACAGATCTGTACAAATATACAATGTATGCAGTATTTAAATTTAATTGAATATCACTAATTTTTATCTATAGATACCAGACTACTACTACTACCAGATACTTTGTCTACATTAATAATTCCTACTTAGCCCCGTAGGTTGTATTTCTATGCACTATATAAGCTTTATTAATTTATTATACTTTAAAGAAAAACTATATTTTATAATAGGAGCGGTAGATCCTTAAGTACCTGGGACAAACAAACTAAATCTAGCATGTTAATATGGATTAAAAGAATAAGATAAATTGTTTAGAACGAAAATAAATGAATATAAAAATCTTATTTAACGTGTTAATTGTTGGTTTCTTATTTTTTCCAACTAAACGAAAGCGAGAAGCTTAGCTCATTCATCTTATTCATCTTACGCGGCGCGACTCGGCCTCATTTCACGTTTTAATTCAACTGTGGTTTTGTATGTCGTGAAAATGTACCCATCTTGTTTTTACTTCTTTTAAAATTTCCCCATTATATTCATTTCTTACAACGAATAAGATGATTAACGATATAACGAACGATATAATATAATAAATTGTAATCTAAGGGAGCAATTGAAAATAAAATTCAAAAATAAATTATTAATAACATAAAAAATATGATTATCAATTAACAATGATTATTGGTATAAAATGAATGTATGTATGTCCTGTCAGAGTCGAGATGGCCCAGTGGTTAGAACGCGTTCATCTTAATCGATGATTGCGGGTTCAAACCCAGGCAAGCACCGCTGATTCATGTGCTTAATTTGTCTTTATAGTTCATCTCGTGCTCAGCGGTAAAGGAAAATATCGTGAGGAAACCTGCATGTGACAAATTTCATAGAAATTCTGCCACATGTGTATTCCACCAACCCGCATTGGATCAGCGTGGAATATGTTCCAAACCTTCTCCTCAAACGGAGAGGAGGCCTTTAGCCCAGCAGTGGGAATTTACAGTCTGTTGTTGTTAACGTCCTATCATGTTTACATTAATCTCTACATATAATTTTTAAAACAATTAATGTCAATTTAAGTCGTGCAATTATTCAGAATATCCCAACAAGAAGTTAAGGGCTCTTGTATGCAGCATTCATATAAAAGAGCGTTTGAAAATTGATTCCAATACGCTGCGCTGTTCTACACAGCCGAGACCCTCTTTAGTAGGAATTCATGAAAATAAACTGAACTACACACACTCCGTTAGTCTTCGTCTATATTATTTAATGTCATTTGATTTACCGAACTTAGTCCGTATAATAATAATTGAGATACCAATTATATATTACACTACATTGTATAAAACAAAGTCGCTCTTTGTCCCTATATCCCTTTGTATGCTTAAACCTTAAAACTACGCAACGGATTTTGATACGTTTTTTTAATGAATAGAGTCATTCGAGAAGAAGGTTTTTATATAAAATATTTACAATTTAGTAAATAAGAACTGATAATTTTAGAAGTTTCTACGGTTATGTCATATCACTACACTCGTGCGAACCCGGGTCGGGTCGTTAGTTACGTATAATATTTTACTTCTAAATTAAAAATAATAACCATATAAAAACGTCTTATTAACGCGCGATCTTAAAGTCCTGAATACATCGGATTTAAAATAAAAATGTGAGCTAAATATTTTCCGTTAGAAACTCCTTGCTATTTGTCTGGAGCAGTTTGGAGTAATTTTACGTAACTCTTAAGCGGTTTACTGGTGGTTTAAGGTGCACAAGCTTGTATTTAAAAACTCGCTCTTTCGTTGCAGGTGTTTTCGAATGTAGTCTTAAACTTTGATTAAAAATAATGAATAAAAGGGAGGTGATAAAAATTTAATACATTTTTCTTGATTTTAGTCTTTGATTAAATGTAATGTTTGAATAATAGTTGGATTCTGAGTAAGCGATGTGTTTTACAGATTATCTCACATTAAATATATAAGAATATTAATACGCCTTTAAAATATAATAAATTTAAATCGGTTACCTACAATTTATTTCGAGAAATGTTAAAGAACCTTTCTGGCATATAAAATGTGTAATTTATCCGAATCACCGCAAACTAAAACGAATGGGTCTTTGAACAGAAACAAATACACATTGATTGAACTTACCCTTACAATTTACATATTAAATGACGCGGACTAATCAAAGCAACCTTTTTGTATTCATTCACCCATATTCATCGGTTTTTGTGTCAAAAATAGCTCAACTTAATTAATTAATTATCAGTTATACTTTAATTGACGGTATATTTTATGTACTGCAAAATTTCAAAAACATTCGTGCTAGCAAATTGTCTGATTGTCGTATAGACAACTTGTCAATTTATACAATTTTTTCGTATCGCCGTCAAACGTAACATTGTCACATATCACGCGTAACTGCCGGAGATACAGATTGTAAAAAAAGAACAGAATGCATACAAACCAATCTGCTCATATATATCTCTATATTTTTCCCCTTCTATCTATAATAATATTATAAATATGGAATAACTTTGTCTGTCCGTCGGGCGTTCTTTCACGACCAAACGTAAGAATCCAAGAAAGGACATAGGCTACTTTTTTGCCTGACACATGACATGGTTGTCATGTCACACCATAAAACGTGAGCGAAGCCACGGGCGACTACATGTATAACTATAATTGCAATACCAGCTTGAAGCATTGAACTGGCACAAAATCTCACTAGTCTTATCGGCGATGAATACATATTCCACAATTTGGTATTCCATTGAGCTTATAATAGGTTATTCTTCAGAGTGTATACTGAAGTTACTTAACTTAATACCTCCTTAAGCATTCTACTATCGGACAACTCAGCGCCGTGAAAACCTACACCCCTACGTCATCGACATTCCATCAATTTCCACGAAGTGCTTTGCTATCTCATTTCTCATTCGCGCAGCCAGTGTGTGAAATGTCGTTCAACTGTACTTTTTTACAGACTATTGACTTACTAGACAAGTTTTGTACGATTTTTTTTAAACAGCAAGCATTGTTATAAATATATATTTCATATGTCAGTGAAGAAATTAATAATTTAGTAATCAGTTTTTAAAACAAATATTTTTTAATTACATTTTTGTAAAACATCTTGTTCCCTTCGATAAGCATTTTACTATCGCATTCATCAAATTAACATATATGGTATTGATCTAACATTGTATTACTATTTATTTAAATAATTTATATATTCACTGTGCTGTTACTGTAATATAAAAAAGTGATTGAGGGTGACGACTATGTTATCTCAATAAATATGGGCCGAATGTTATGAATGTTTAAATTTACTACTGTTTGTCGTTTCCTTTGTTCCTAGGCTTGAATCTTATTTCTCTATGGTCTTCCACTATTGGTTCACTATAGGTATATAATTTAGTACAGGATCCGGGGCCTATTTTGTCACTTGATTACTATCAAGCTAATTTTCCGTGAGTAGCTTCATTTTGATAAGACGCCCAACAATTTCCTGTGCGAAAATTCTCGATATTGGTAGCTAACAGAGGTAGCAATAATAAAATATGTCGATTTGATGATTCTCAAATATTAATTACTAACTGGATTGTTTTTTATTAAATCTTAAGATAATTATCTAAATTATTTGAAAAAATATTTGTCCTACAAAATCTATGGTATCATCAAAGAGTCCTCCCCCTCCAACATGTATTGATAACGAGATCACCAAAAATTATTACTAACCAGCTGATTTTTTTTTTATTACTTAGTTAATATATATATAATGTCACGGTCATATTGTCCTACAAATTCCATGGTATGTTATCCCGGTCCTACGGTCAGAAATTGTTAATACCATAAGACCATTTTTCTCATTACTAACTGTAGGACAAAAATATTACATAATAGGTTAGTGTGTTCAGTGCCCAAATAAAACAATGTCCTACAAAAAAACAGGTATGTATCACTAGTCCGACAAAAATTGTTATTTTTTCGTTTTCCGATTTCTAACATAAGAATAACATCTTTTTTAAAATTTAAATAAGTTTATTTTTTTGAAAAATGAGGTACAAAAATTGGTGTATTGGTGTATTTATAGATAATAAAAATTAATCTTCATCTTATTCATCCGATGAATCATAATCTTCGCTACTAACATCGCTGTCATCTTCATTTGTGTCACTTTCCTCACTTGTGATATCTGACTCTATAATAACATGAAAAAATTAAGTAAATTATATAATAATGAATAATCAATCAATAAATAACAATAGTATAAATAGGTTACCTTGTATTTCAGAAGATAATTCTTCAAAAGATGGACTTTGGGGACCATCAAACCAATAGTATTCATATTTGCCATCAATTATTGTCCATCCAAAATTTTCCGGCAATTTTTCCGTGGGGTACCGCATATGTGCGTTACACCATACATTGCAGATAAATACAGTTCTTTTAATTTGTTGTAACAATTCTTCTTTTGTTGGTGGCAAACTGGAAGGATCATATCCTACGATTTTTTGTTTTAAAATTTTTTCATTCTGATTTTTTGATCTATATCCTTTTTCAAATAACTCGTACCGTCCTTTGTTGATATCATTTTTTATTTTTAATGAATACACTCTGCATACATACTCTTCAATAATTTGAAATACCTCATTCGATGTTGTTAATGCTGTATTTTCAATGTGTAGGAGTTGAATAAAAGCCTCTTGAAATTTTTTATTTTTCTTTAAAATACTAAAAGGTCTCTTTTTTCCTTTACGAAAGAAAGCGGGATTATAATCATTTCCTGTAAAAATATGGCATATAGCGAGTGAACAAGATAATTGATCTCCAAGTTTTTCATACATTTCATTTATGTTTAAGTACATTTTTTTTTACTCGTGCTTAAATTAACTATTACTTGAATTTCATCTTTTAAATACTTAAAATTAGCCAGCATTATTATTGGTATATCAGAATCTGTACAATGTATCTGCACACGATAGTTAGAATTTAATTGACAAATGTGGTATACAATTTTGGTATCAGCTTCTTCATGATAACACGAGAGGTTATAGTCAATGACTCTTTTTATTTTATTTTCACTAGACACCTCATAAGTGTAACATTGATCATAGTTAAGTTTAACAGTTTTTCCTGTGATCAATATAATAAATTCGTCCCTTGTCCAATCTTCAATTAAAAATTCGACAAATTTTTCTTTAAAGTTGTTGCTCCTCAATAATTTGCAGAAATCTGCAGGACGATTAGAGTCTTTACGTATTACGTCATACTGTGTGTCCTCTTCACCTCTCAAATCATGTTCAAAATCTTTAATACTGGGTTTTTTGTATTTGTCAAATATAATATGTACTTCTTTTCTGTTATATGTAAGTATTTTTAATATATGCATCGAGATTTTACCATATTTGTTTGGAAGGTTCTTCAATGTATGTAATAAATAAAATCCATCTACTAAGTGAATGTCTGCTTTTGGAGGATTTAGTATTTCAGTTTGATATTCTAGTAATTCATTAATAACCACAGATTTGGGGGTCTTGCAAATTGTTCCATTTGTGTGACAAAGTGAAAATGGAATAGGAGCTAGAGGATAACTTAATGCTTTTTCTATATCAATTTTATTTTGATATCATATCATCATCTCCATATTTATGTTGATGATGTTTTCGAGCAGATAAAAAAGTTTTACAGGAAAGCCAAATGTCTGCATTAAACTTCTTCACTTCTTCCCTTTTCTCTCGGAAAGTAGGATTTTCACAAAGCAAATTACACAAAAAACACTCCATAATTATTTTGCAGCACGTGAACTGAAAAATGCTTACTAACACGCTTATACTCGACACAAACGTGGGATACCTACTACGACGGAGTAAAAATGCTCTGCGCACGCGTAACGGCGTGAATCAGCTGTTGTAGAAAAATACAGAAACCCAAGCGGCACAAAGTTTTCTTTGTTATTGTTTTGTTTAATTTCAGTTGGCGTTCAGTAATTTTTTAACTTATTGTTAAGTGAAATCTACCGAAAAGTCAAGATTTTTTTTTCTCACGCTTGAGAAATAAATTGATTTTTAATTTCATGACTTTCCAATATATATTCAATTGGAGCACCGCAATAGCGTACCACGCTATTTTTACATTTATGATCTGTACTACTACTTTCGACCGTAGGACCGGGATAACATACCACGGAATTTGTAGGACAATATGACCGTTACATTATATATATATATTAACTAATAAAAAAAAATCAGCTGGTTAGTAATAATTTTTGGTGATCTCGTTATCAATACATGTTGGAGGGGGAGGACTCTTTGATGATACCATAGATTTTGTAGGACAAATATTTTTTCAAATAATTCAGATAATTATCTTAAGATTTAATAAAAAACAATCCAGTTAGTAATTAATATTTGAGAATCATCAAATCGACATATTTTATTATTGCTACCTCTGTTAGCTACCAATATCGAGAATTTTCGCACAGGAAATTGTTGGGCGTCTCATCAAAATGATGCTATTCACGAAGATTCAGCTTGATAGTAATTATTTTTACATCAATGATCTGTACTACTACTTTTGACCGTGGGACCGGGATAACATACCACGGAATTTGTAGGACAATATGACCGTGACATTATATATATATTAACTAAGTAATAAAAAAAAAAATCAGCTGGTTAGTAATAATTTTTGGTGATCTCGTTATCAATACATGTTGGAGGGGGAGGACTCTTTGATGATACCATAGATTTTGTAGGACAAATATTTTTTCAAATAATTCAGATAATTATCTTAAGATTTAATAAAAAACAATCCAGTTAGTAATTAATATTTGAGAATCATCAAATCGACATATTTTATTATTTCTACCTCTGTTAGCTACCAATATCGAGAATTTTCGCACAGGAAATTGTTGGGCGTCTTATCAAAATGAAGCTTCTCACGGAAAATTAGCTTGATAGTAATCAAGTGACAAAATAGGCCCCGGATCCTGTACTAATTGGTTTGTATCTCAAAATGTTTGGGTAAGATTCACAATGTAGAGACATTGATTATGAGCATTAATTATATAAAGGTACGTCCACATTAGCGCACTATTGTCTGAGATAAATAAGAAAATTGATAATTAATAATAAGTAATAACATAATAATCAGAGCATGTTTCTACTTAAGTTCCACAACAATCCAGGTCGGTATACTTTTTGTACATATAGTGTTATTATGTATGTATTGTGAGATAATACGTTTTGAGATTAAATTTTTATTACGTTGATATGAATAAGACTTCCTTACAAACCAGTTATTTGTTTAAGCATTTAAGTATTAACTCGGCTTAGTCAATTCACGACGGTGTAGAGAATATCTGTGTTAACAAATTGGAATGCGGATTAAATCATCAAAGTCTCTGGATAAGACTAAAATTTGGTTACCCTATGGTTCGGTAATAAGTGTCCTCGAGGTCGCATTAAAATGTATCAGAGATATTTCATAATTAATTTGTAAAATATATTATTTATGATATAGATAAATAATTGAATAACGGAAAGCCAGTAACGACTCTTCAAAACCTCCAGTGCTTTCCAGAATCACTTTACAATCAAAGCAAAGACGTAAATATTCGAATCACTTTAGATTACGACAAGATGGAAGTGGGCCAGCCTGAGTAGAAGCCTGCTCTTCTGTCATTAAGACGTCCTCTTAAAGATGTTGAGGACTCTTGATTCTTCACAGGACCGGATCTTCACGACTCGCTGCTTCCAATAAAAGTTCTTTTTCGTAATCATTATGTTTCATATATCAGCTTTTAATATAATAACAATTAATAACATAACGAGATAGTATTACATAGATATAATTTTTCTTGCTTAGATTTCATAAGACACTAACCTTTTAATAAATAAAGACCGGGCGCCGCGTTTATCTCTGTCTGAAGTACCGAACGGATTTTCATACAGATTTCGCCACTTGATTGATTAATGACAAAGATTTGTGTTTGTAATTCATTAAAGTTTGGGTAAAGTGGCTGAAATAATAACATTGTTGAAAATTTCGGAAAAATGTTGTTTCTTCTGTGCCACGTAATCTAACAGAGTTACAAGAGATATGTATTATTATATAACCGTTTTATTTAGAGTTATTATTGTATAACAAACAATATTTATTGAGTTGTGTATAAAATTCAACAGTTCATTCTTTGGGAAAGGCACAGTGACAATCAAATCAAATCAAAATAAACTTTATTTAAGTAGGCTTTTAGAAGCACTTTTGAATCGTCATAATAATATAGGATATATGTTCTATTAGAAGTGACTCTTGAGCACGTATACGTGCATTTTAACAAAAAAATAAAAAATATACATATAGAACAGCATAATAGTAATGCAATTTAGGGCTATATGTTTTTATAATTCATATCAGCTCTGTGGTAAAGGAAGTCAGCATGAGATATATGAAATTCTCTCACAAGTGTTGATCAGTGTCACCAAGGTTTATTTCAACAAAATGATAGAATAAGCTAGCAAATTCTTTAAATTTACTCATTATAGACTGTTCGTTATACGACTTATAGAAATTACTATAGCGGCTAGTGAAGAAAATTTTTCCATTTATGAAATACAAATTATATGCTATGAAATGTAAAGTACACATGAATTGTTCAATGAAATAGTCATATTAATATGATTATAACGTGAACTATGTGGCGGGAACGTCGCCAATGCGGTGCACATCTATTTTATTATTCCTATTCGCAAATTTTCGCCTTCATGACAATACGGGCCAGCTGGCTTCGGTAACCCCGATCTGGGTTATAAGATTTACTTTATAGAAATGTAGGATATTGTTACGATTTGTATTACGACTTAATGAAATGGTTAATGCTATTAGAAAGTTATGACCGCAAGTGACATTAAATTTTATGTTTCTCTAAGAGATATAAATGTTCGTACGATGTAGTATGGCGATAAAAGCGGTACGATGGATTTTATTTATATCTTTCTATGACCATAATTTAAATCTAATTATAGTATTTTAAAATACTCCTTAACGTATGTTATTTAATTAGCTTAGCTAGGATAGGCAGTACATGATCTGTGCTTGATGACTGTGTTATTATACATTGAAAATTTTGTCATAGTTCAACCATGTAATTGTTTATAAAGATGATTTTTATGAGGAATAAAAATATTAAAACTGATACATCTAATTTATTACAAAATATGTGAAATAATATAAATATAACTGATTGTCGCTGCATAGAGGCGTTTTCGGTGTTATTTGTACGGTGTTAGGCATAAAAATGTCTAGAGAGTACATAGTTCTTTTTTTTTTAATTTTATCGAATTCGGCTTATAGGTTTGGCTGTTAAATAACAAGAAACCGATACACAAAGTTAATGGAGCCATTGTGATATTTTATAAATAGATGATTTTTAAGTATTTTCATTCGTTAAAGAATTTAATAGTAGACAAATCTAGTTTAGTAAAAAAGATAATAAAAGCGGAACGTTATTTTTTCCAACAGTGTAACATCTGGAAAGCGAGGCGAATGTGGCCAGAAACCTAACCATGAACCAGCGGGAAAAAGTAAAAATATTTTAAATAAAAAAAAAATGTTTGGTTAAGTCCCTAGTTGTTCTTATTTGAAAACAAAATAAATCTGTGAAATGAAATCATTTTTTATTTACGAATTTAATTTCGATAACGTAAATACTGAACAAAATAATTTGAATATTGTGATCGCACTCTGGTACAGATTAGATATAATTTAGATAGAATTCCATCAGACTCAGTCGCTGAGCTAAGAGCTAGTGGTTAAGATGCGTTAATTTTATCCAATGATTCGTGTATGAACCCAAATTGCCTTTACAGATCACTGAATTGTTATTAGTTTGTGTTTATAATTTAATTTATCTAGTGCCCAAAAAAACTTGCGTATGATAACCAAAATAAGTATCATCTCCTTGGTGTAAAGTGATGGCAGAAACTGGAAATCTCTCTAAAAGCGAAAGGAGGCCCCAAATTAATGTAACAGTCGCGTAACCACTTACCTTCAGGTGGCCCATTAGCCACCTATTTTATAAAACTAAATTAATCAACAATATAGTAATTCTACTGAGTTCGAACTGTTCGATAAATCGATCGATTTCTGATTAAGGTAAGTTTTTAATCACAAGGTATTGTGGGTTATTCACTTAACAAAGAAAAAACAATTAAAAAAAAAGAAAATTATCGCGACTTATGTTTGTCTATTTTCGCTGTTTTATATCTAATTTTCTCTCCACTTACATAAATATGAAGACGAAAAGCATATCTGTTAAATTAAAAGGCAAATAAATAGAATTAACTTCGATAAATGCTATGAAAATATTTAAATATCAAAGGGAATGAGATGAATGGATGAAATAGCTAAAGCATCAATTAAGGACATAATATTAACTTTCAATATATAATTATTTATATTAAGTTACAACAATATATTTATACTAACACTAGTTTAACGTTCCGACTTTATACGGGTATATTTTATTCAAAGTTACGAGTCTCGCTTCTGCCTGTTAAAGTTGAAATTTCGCGAAGTTGTAAATCGCAAAAGGAGTAACTATGATAAGTCAATCGGCGATGAAGTTTTTGAGATTTTGTGATGACTCAGTTAGTGGTATTTTGTAAAGTATATACTACAAAGGTAGATAGTTTGTACATTCAAATACGCAAGTAAATCTCTGGGATTAGGAGTCATCGGTCCAGTACAGTACAGTAACAGCCTGTAAATTTCCCACTGCTGGGCTATGGCCTCCTCTTCCACTAAGGAGAAGGAACATATTCCACCACGCTGTTCCAATGCGGATTGTTGGAATGCACATGTGGCAGAATTTCGATGAAATTAGACACATGTAGGTTCCGTCACGATGTTTTCCTTTACCGCCGAGCAGGAGATGAATTATAAATACAGTTAAGCACATATATATAGTGTTGCTTGTCTGGGCTTTAACCCGCAATCGTTGGTTAAGATGCACGCGTTCTAAGCGCTGGGCAGACACAATTGATTTTAATTATTTGAATGAAACGAGGTGTTACCTTGACAATTTTTATACTCTCAGGGAAGCATAACAGCGACGATAATAATGAACCAATACGGTAAACTTTAGGCAAATACGGTGTTTATATACGGTTACTATTTAACTATAAAGCGCACAAATCGTACCATATGTTACATTATTTTATATTTATTATAATAGATTAGTAAGCGTTTCCTTGACAATTGCATAAACATATAATTCTAACTTGTTAGCATATATAAAATTTAATATATATATATTAATCAACATATAAATAAACTACAAAATCGACCTTTAAACGTATATTAAAATCAAAGTTCTATATCATAGATTCGTTTTTCCATGAAACAAGAAGACAATAAGCAAACAAAATTATCTCTTTATAATATCAGTATAACATTGAACATTAATAAAAATCTATTTTCCGATTGAAAGAATATTTTATATTCAGGACAATCGTTACCGTTTTATTACAGAAATATTTCATCAAACAATCAATATTGAATCGTATCCGAAGAATCACTCGAGAAATTTAATAAAAGTAACATTCGAATTGATATTAAAAATTTGGAGCAATGAATCTTTATCCATGAAATTGTGAAATTAAATCTCTTGTTATTTTTTTTTATCGATTGTGATGTAATAACGTGTTCCGCATATTAACCTTTAACCCGGTAGTAAGGTTTTATGAAAACTCATTTGAGTGGAACCTTGTTGTTCACCAATAATTCAACCGAAAAACAACATTACGTAGTATTGTTGTGTTCCGGGTTTAAGGCCGCGTGAGTCAATAAAATTGTAGGCATAAGGGACTTCTTAGTTTGCAGTCATGGATGAATTTTTTTTATTGTTCCGATATCTGTGGGTATGGGTCCATTGATATTGGTATATTAATTATTTATTAATGTTAATTTTATATTTATTGTATTCCTCTATACTGCTTTGAATAGTGTGGAGTGGAAAAATTAAGATTATTTTTAAATAAGTTAGCTTTAGGTTGTTTCAATTGTTATTTTTTTTAATTATTTTTCCTTCTGATTGCTAAAATATATATATGATTGCAGGTATATGGGATACTAAAATCTTAGATATATTTAATGTACCTATATATATTGCTAAAATGTGAAAGCTATCACTACTCGTCTACTCTTTAGTATGTAAAAGCAGATTAGCCAAATATTATTTAACTATTACTTTTAAAGAAAAATAATGATATTACAAGCATTTTATTATATTTTATTTCGCTAATCGCTGAATAGTTTAGATTTTTTATGTCACCTGTCATAATTATTAAGTTATCATTTTCCACTAAGAATCTCCACGGGTTGGAGACGAATTCTGATTTCGTTCTACACTACAACTGATAAATCTTAGCCATAGTCTCAGCATTATTCCATGTAACTTCTTAAATCTGCAAAGTTAAAATTCAATTTTATTTGCAAAGTTCCAATAACAGCATCGTCGATGTTCAAAACGCCCTGTTTTTGCTAATTCATAATGAATATTCAAGCTCAATAGCTTGAATATTGCGTATAATAACAATAATATCGCGTCAATTTAAAATCAAATATTGTTCATCTGACTTTTTCCTTTTGTGGTTGAACTAGGCTATAAAGGTAACGTAACTTCAAATACAAACTAACTATAAGAGAAAAAAGATTTTAATAATGACAGGATATTTTAAACAATTGAATAAGTAAATTCCTCGTATGTCCAGTGGTAAATGCTCCGGATCACAAAGTTCTGGGTTTAAATAGAGCCAACCATTCAGGTCAAACCGACAAAAAATGCTAGAAATGTATACTCTCGTATCTCGAAAAGTACGTGAAGGTATCCTGTGCCTAAACTCTGTCTGTGACTCTATATATGAGAGTGAAGAAACTGTGACCTACACATGTGTGTAGTGTGTAAAGCACACTTATGTGTGCGTACGTGCTTATGCACTACAGTATCCTGCGTAGTTGGCTGGTCTCCTTAGAGATTATTCGCCGTTATCGAAATCTGTCAAGACAACGTTATCATGACTAACAGCAAAGGGAGTAAACAGTGTTGTTTATTTAAATTTAGAAATGGTACTTTAAGTTTATTTGTTGATGGCTAAAATTGTTTATAGTCAACGCGATAGTTGCTAGGTTTTCATTGATTATAAGTTTAAACGTCCTATTGTCTTATTAAAATCGACTCCAACGAGTTGGCACGGATGTTACATTTATAAAAAAAGTGCTTTAATATTTATTTTATAAACTTGAGAATCGTCGCGTCCATTAGCTCGAATAAGCTTTTATAAGGAAGTCAAATTACATTATTATCAACTCATCAAAGAAGACTCAACAGAATTATTTAACGTGACGCCTGACAGATAAGAAACATCGAAAATGAAGGCTATTTAAATATTTTATAACTAAAAAAATTAATATATAGAGTCAAACAAAAATCATATATATGAGTTTGTATATATGTTCTATACACTTATAAGGAGACCACGAGCAATTTATTATATGTATAGTTTATGCAACGCACATAAATAAGAGAATGGAGAATGGAGAGGAGAAGGGGGTGTAAAAGAAGAAGAAGAGAGAGTTATGCCGATTGCTATGGTTTTAGTGGTGGTTCTTTTATTTCGTTCTTTTTTTATATTTAAGTGTTGCGATTTTTGCTAAAGATAAAGTATGGGGACAACATAAAAGAAACGCTTAGTTATTTCTTAACGTTCTGAAAGTGCCAGGCTTTATTGTACTTTCGTAACGCTTCTCCGGTGGACTCAGAAAGTTTGTATCACCGCACTTTTCTCTCCAAAACTTCTGTTACAGCCTTGCGGTACCCTTTAATCGAATTTAAAGAGAACTTCTTTGCTGAAACTTGTAAGACAAAACTTGAAAATCTTTTACGTCTATTGAGTTTCAACGTACTAGTGACTTGATATAAAATAAAATAATACTTAGAGTTTAAAATATATTTCTATCATATTTCATTGAAATTTGTTACGACATATTTTTATTATAAGATTTTTTTGTTAATTTAAGCTATTTTATCTTCTCTGGAGATCATCTTCATCATCTTCAGAGGATGAACACTGTTAAACCTTTAATAATATTTTATTAAAAAAAAAAATTAACCGAAACCAATAGTGTTAATACTTTTTTCATTAAAACCTTTGAGCTTTGTTTCGTTTCGTCGTCAACTTTTGATGAACTTTATAATTATATTCAACTCTATACATGTGAAAAAATCTATTTAATATTGTACTGTAGTTGATGTATTTATATTACATTTGAACATGAATTATAAAATACCACGAGTCATACCATAAATATAAAAAGCAATACGTATAAATAATCTGAATACTTTATGTTGTAAAACGTAATTTGATATTTTCTACAAAATAAATGTTTTATTTTTATCGAACTATTCAGTTGTGTCGAGTTCAAGACTACGTTTATAGTATAATAATAATTACTTTCATTCTAGTTAAAGCAACATATTCTTGTAACAAAAATGGTTTGATTTTTTTTTAGTTTATATAAATATTTACTGTTCCTATATTTCAAAATGTAAATTTATGTTTTTTTAGATACAAAATCCACTTTACCGGAAAACTGGCCATGTGAATGGAATGACGGAAAAATTGAATTCGCGTTCAATTTTTTTTTATTAAGTACGTATGTATCGTTTGATTTAAGTAAAGAGGTTGTAATAATTTTTCTTCTTATACCTTTTTTAAAGAAACGATCTTGAGTTACAGTAAGCTAATATTTTGTAGTACTCATACTTCTAGGGCTTCATTTTCTAGTAACAGATGAAGTGGTCGTTTTACGCCTACCATTACCGAGATAGGTTTTTGTAATCTTCATCTTACAGAACAAAGGCAGAGAGTTATTACCGTTTTTCGTAATAGACTCTTTGATATTATTTTCAAAATCGTTTCGAAATATAACAGAGTTACTATTTTTTGGGAAAAGATTTGAATGATTGACTTAATCGTAATAAATTTTAATGCATATAAAATTTACACTCACCATTATTATAGTCACATTCATTGGTTTTCAATTTATAACAATATATTTAATTTTTAATACCAGTGAAGACAGTCTGGCTAAGTACTTACTTTAAATCCTATAACAAAATAGCGACGCTTTGTATAGCTATATTCTACTTTGAAGTTGGGTGAGCAAGTTTAATTATTACAGGCTCGAAATATAAGCCCTAACTGCCACAAAGACCTATTAACGGTACAAATTATTGATAGCTACTTAGAACTGAGCCGAGGTGGTTAAGAGGCTAGAACACGTTAATATTAAACAGAGATTTTGGGTTCAAAACAATGCAAGCCCTACTGGATTTGAATGTACTGTATTATGTTTTTAATTATTTTATTTATTCTCAGCAAAAAAAAAAAACATTAAAATTTTTTCTCTATTTTTGCGTTCCATTAAGTTTAGGAATTAAGTAACGTAGTAGATTTTATATATTTTATAAATAAAACAAATGGTCATAGTTACGGTATTCAAACAATATCATCTATATTTCTATCTTATCTGTGTAAGGTCCGAAGCGTTTAGTCAGTGTCGTCCGAAGAGGCATCGAGTACATCGAAGCACGTTCCTGTTTGATATTCAAAGAAAAGAATCCAATCGAGTTAGCTAAAGGAACCAATCTGACGTATCTATTCTTTACATTCTCTGACGTTTTAGAAAACTGCTGCTTACCGTTCGCTTACTTTGATAGACGACGGGTATGATCTTTAATTTTTACTATTAATTAATGCATTAGTAATTGGAATATACAATTTTTATTTATATAACAAATTATACATACATTCTTATTTTATAATCACATGATAAAAATTCTACTCGCTTATTAACCCTGAAAAATTTTTATACTTGAAATTTTTTTAATTGACTTTATTACGGTTTTCCGCCTAAACAGTTTTAACTGCTCAACCGATTATCATAAATATTTAAACATACTTCGTAAGTGGTAATAGTAATATAATAATAATCGTACGGCCTACTAACGACGACTGATCTCAAGGGTGACCAGCGAATTACGCCGGCTATATGAACATTAGTGTGTGTAAACACAGACACACTCTCTTTTCTGCCACTCTCATAATCGGATGGGTTTGCAAATACCACAAAAGCGAAAAAATATTTTTCGGTTTTGTGGTATTTGTCTGTCGAACCGTCTGAATGTCGTGCCTGTGGCTTTAAATCAAGACCTCAAGATCTGCGGGATTCTATAGCCATTAGCTTTAGCCATTAAATGAACGAGGCAGTCGTCAGGGATACAGAAAAGGATATAGTGTACCTAACTCCTAATCCCCCGTCTCCCTCACGCATTAGCCAAGTGGCGGGCGGTAACATTATATTTAAAAGATAAAGGATAAGCGATAAGGGAGAACGAAAATTTTAAGTTCTTTACTTAATTAATGATCGATAACGATGATACGAAATTAAATCAAAAGTGTTTCCTGTTAAGTGAAACGTTAGGTATAAGTGCTGTAATTGAAAAAAAATTAAAATAGAAAATTAAATTACTTTCATAACAGCGCAAAAAACGAAATTATAAAACACGAGCGAAATTGTGCATATTGTTAGATTTTACTGACGTAATATCACTTGTGCCATTTTTTATTACACTTTTTTTTTATTCAATGAATAAAAATAAAAATTGCTTTGACTGTTTGTCTTCTGTGCATTACTAAATCATTTATTCGTTTGTAATAAAATATTATAACATGAATACAAGAAAAAAAAACAATTTTGTCTTTGTACACTTATTGTTTTTCAATGTCAACATTAAGCGGTGCATCATTGTTTTTTTATTTATTTTTTATAAATAGGAGGTTGGCGGACGAGCATATGGCCCACCTGATGGTAAGTCATAAGTCACCATCACCCATAGACAATGACTCTGAAGAAATATTAATTATTCCTTACATCACATCACTTACATCGTCAATGCGCCACCAACCTTGGGAACTAAGATGCTATGTCCCTTGTGCTTGTAGTTAGACTAGCTCACTCACCTTTCAAACCGGAACGCAACAATACTGCGTACTGTTGTTTAGCGGTAGAATATCTGATTAATGGGTGGTATCTACCCTGGCAGGCTAGCACAAAGCCCTACCACCAAGGAGTACCTTGATGGCATGAACGCAGAAATAGTTAATTTGTTGTGTAAATGGGTGAATTTATGCTATATGAATGGCCATTATATTTGTACCCACTCCAAATAACCATTACTATTATTAGCTATCAAATTAAATCTTATATAACTATTACAAAGTAGAAAATTTTACAGGCAAGTAACGATTTTTTTTGAATATAATATTAATATTTTTGTAGACGGTATTGATTACACCTCTCTGCACTCTACCAGTGGAAGTTGCTCACGTGATACTGCATGCGTTGGGTTTGAAGCATAAGAAACACGAGGCATTTTCAAAACATCAAACAAGAGATCTATTGTTTTCTACTAATTGTACCTCAATGAATCAGAAAATGCATAATTCAGATATCCAATAAATAAGTTAAGTTGCAACGAATGTATATATTGTAACAAAGACCTATTATAATCAAACTACTTCTGGTAAATAACGCCTTCGTCTCTGTATTTGTCATAAGTGGGAATCGAAGTTGCGATAGTTATCACTGCAACTTACGAACTTATGTAATATGTCATTCATTATGCCGTATTTTATGTTATTGTTAGACGGTAAGAACGGTCTGATGGTTAATCATCACCGCCAAAAGAAATGTACACTGTAAGAAATATAAACCATTTCATCAACCGTGGATCAACACTTACCTTGTAAATTCAACAATATTAAGTACTAGTAGTCGCCCGCAGCGTTGCTCGCGTTTTAGGGCGTTGGTTGACATGTGTTAGACAAGGAGTCTATGTCCTTTCTTGGAGTTTAAGTTTGCTAACTCATACCAAATTTCATCAAATCAAAATCAAATTAAATCAAAATAAACTTTATTCAAGTAGGCCTTTACAAGCACTTTTGAATCGTTATTTTACAATTAAGTGAAGCTACCACCGGTTCGGAAAGTAGATTCTACCGAAAAGAACCGGCAAGAAACACAGTAGTTACTCTTTTTTAACATTTAAAAAATACAAAGTCATGTTAGTTAAATACAATCATGTAAATTAATATATCCTGCTTGGAAGTCCACAGGTATTAACTCCACGCTTTTTTATCATCTATATCAAATTCGGTTCATCGGTTTGGTAGTAAAAGAGCGACAAACAGACAGAGTTACTTTTTTTCACAATATTAATATAGATTGCTGCTTGCTCGCATATATGGAAGTTGAGTAGGTGGTACTTACCCAAATAGATTTTTAATTACTAAATACTAGTTGTCACATATTCGTTTTAATTGTATACAATAACTTGATTACAAATTATATAGTACTTTATGAATTAAAGAAATTAATTAATAAATATTTATAATCTAACTCTATTTGTTTATTTGTTATCGTATATTGTAAAATAAAATTAAAAAAAAATAGACCCCTCTGAGTTTCTTTCGCCGGTTCTTATCAGGTCTGAGGTGTTAAATTCCGAACCGTTGGTAGAATTTTGACTATTAATAAGAAAGTGTAAACACTTGTATTTTAAATAAAGGTTTTTGAGTTTAACTCGACTTAGACAATTTTACGGGAGCAAGACAGACTTTTTTAAAAAGATATAATATTTGAGTTTTAAAATATTTAATTATAATTAAAATTGACACGACCGAACAGAGGTTTATGCTCTAGTCGAATGTAGTTCCCTTTTTAAAAAATCCTTTCCCAAGACATATGATCCCAAAGCATAGAATGACACAATGACTTACATTCTGCTGATTAAGCATTCACTTCTATAATATTGTCTTCATGCTTTGAGCTAACATAACTAATTTGACTTTGATTCTAATTTATTAGAAATATTAAAGTTTATATTTGACAGTCAGATAAATAAAAATGGACGATAATCCATTCTAATTTATATGTTAGCTAAATAGCGAGCAATAAATGCTACTTCTCTTTATTATACTGAGCACGTAAGAAAACAATGTAATAATATCGTTTATCGTACAGAAGTATAAAGTAAATTGCAATAGAAATTGATTTCAAGACTGGTTTGTGTAACGGCAAACAGTATCGTAGAGAATTTATTGATTCTTGGTTTTCTTTTAGTTTTCGTTGTTCTTAGAACAGAAAGTATAATAAAAGTGATAAGTATATTGTTTTATTAATTTATACCGGTTTTTATGTCGTATTTTTTGTGTTATTAAGGGAAAGTAAAACCAAATAGTGATTTACTTAATGATATATTTGAAATTATTAAATGTGACATGATAGCAATTTAAAATAATTAATATAAGACATCAATGAAAGTCTAAAATCAATATTTATTTATTTTTCAGTTAACCTTAAGGTAGAATAAACAAAGAAAACTTATTGCTACTTGAAAAACCAAAACAATGAACCATATTGAAGGTTTACAAAATACAAATTTTATGATAATTAATAATAAAAAATATCACAAAAATTTTATTTCAATATTTTTAAACAAAAGAAGGTTATATGTGCCATTTCTGATTTAAACTTGGTGTGTCTGATATAGAATACAAGAGCTTCTTCGTAATACTAACCCACTATCTCTTGCATATTTCTCTCATAACCGATTCTTATATGTTTGCATAAAGAATGTTTTAATATAAAGTTTTCATTGTGTATTGAAAATTCATATTCACATAATTATTATATTAGAAACACATGTTATGATAAAATATGTATCGAAAGAATTAATTATTATAATATAAAAATGAAAATATAATAAAAATAGTTTAAATTTAAACGTATCTGCTTCAGTAATGTGTTTCAATATTTGTGACCTTAAATTTTACTTTTATCGTTATGAGATAAAATAGTTAAAAAAATAAAAAAAAGACTGTGGATAGAATTATATGCTGTCAAGAGTAATGTACGAAACACCTCTAAGCAATCCTAATGAACCCAAACTCGAGGGTTATACGAGAAGCCAATAAAGATTTCCTCTTTCCATCTCCTCGCAACGTAATCAGATAAACTTAATGACACCAAATTTTTGCATTAACATTTAAATTACGTATATTTAAAAGGTTTCCAATGTACATAAAAATTAAAAGCTGTTAAATATTCTTAAAACCTTAAATACCTTTACAGACTAATTGAGCTGAGATAATAAGTAACTAGAACAAGCGTATTTTAAATGAAGTTTTACTATTATTGTGACGATAAAGGTAGTAATGTATCTGATGAGCAAATGCCATTTAACACATTTAACGACAAATTTACATGAAAACAGTTTGACAGATTGAGATACAAATCGTCTGAAAAGAAGAGGATGACTCAGCTTAGTGATGGGTCACGAACTAGCTGCTAACTACTTTTTTTACATACTTACCGACTTTTCATATAAAAACACGTTTTCTGACGACTCACGACTGTTATTTGTAGATATCATTGAATCAACGGACTTATACCCGTTTGCATAATTTCGTTACGGTTTTTGTATAAGCCATCGTCATAACAGTTTTCGATGAAGTTAGCGAATTCTAGATTCGAAAGAGGTTGATGCGGTGATATTTTTTACGACAGCTCCAGAAAACTCTCAAGAGAAAAGTCATATTAACGTTCTTGTTTATATAAAATATTTTTGCATTTCATATAAAATATATTATCATATATTTAATGGATTAAATACAATCAATTTTAGACGAAATCGTCAGACAAGTGATTAAATTTAGGAATTCCGTTTAATTATTTGGAACATTTATTTAATACATTAAATAACTATAAAATATTGGTAAAAGAATGAAAGTAAAGAAAAGCATAAATACGTTTACCACAACATCGTTCACCAATTTATAGTGATAAGGTAATTTTAGAATATTGAAATCTGTATTTGTATGTATACTACATATATTAACATATACTAATGAAGAGAAAAATATGTACAAATATATCATTAAATCGAAATATAAACTATTATCTACTTAAGTAGACTCAAAAAGCACCTTCTAACTGTCATGTTACAGTGTTGAATTAAATGTAAAGCTACCCCCTGTTTGGAAAGTAGATCCTTCCAAGAAAAACTGGCAAGAAACTCAGTAGTGCCAGTAGCGTTTCAACTATTTTAATTACAGATTTTAATTACAGAGTATGCATAGTATAAGTACACCCTATTTATATCCTTGCCTGTAAGTCAATAAATACTAAGCTCTCGCTTTTTTATCTTTATATAATTTTGTATAGAGCAATATATACAAGAAGTTCAAAAATTAAAGCATGTTAAAAACATTGATAAATAATATCAATGTTTTTAACATGCTTTAATTTTTGAATAGATTTAATTTTTTAGCAGTGGAATCTCATTATAGGCCCCGTGCGTATCGCGATACGCCTACTTTTGCGCCATCTCGCGGAACAGTGGTGACAATACGTAGATGCCCAGCTGACTGGCGCATTCTCAAGTAGTATATGATTCATACGCACTTCGAGGTCATTATTAATCGAAAATAATTAAAGTTTTGACCTCGACGATTATCCAATGTGGTTTTCAATCAATCTATTCACATTTATTTCGAGCAAAATTGTTATCAAAGGGTAAGTAATATACCAAAAAAATTAGAAATCCAACCCTTCCGAGTGAATGTGTTGCTGCTTATGATTTAATTGAATTTAATGTAAAAAAAAAAACTATTCGAAAGCAGGCATGTCTCCAACTTGAGAGAAATTATCGATGTAGATGCTAAACATATCATCGAGGGAAAAGTTTTACCACCAACTAGGGTAAAAAAACCTTCGTACGATGCTACGTAGAGGGTATATGAAAAGAAAAAAATTGTAAATTGCATTATTAAGATCTAATGCAAATGACACTAAATCATAAATTTTTACAGATACTTGTATGAGGATAACAAATCGTTGTAGCAAATATTCAGAATTGTACATTCAAAATGGATATACTAAATAAGTATTTTAGAGCAATTGTAGATTCTAGTTTTATAGCAATTTCACTAGCCTCTTCACTAATTAAATTAATGCTCTTTCGTTTTCCTCAAAGTATGATGTATGGCACTGATGCTGTGGTCCTTGTGTGATCATAGTTATATTATTTTCCGATGTTTTTAAGTATTTTCACAAGTTCAATCCGTATGCACGAGCTCATTCCGAACGACTGTTATGTCACACGGGCATCTATTAACTTTCCGATTTGTCCGCGAGGGCGGCGCCACATGCGATGCGCACGGGGCCTATACAAATGAATATGAACGTGTCCCAGGAAGGAAAAATTAACTTCGCGTATCTACACACTGATCGTCATTGTTACTTTCGAAAAGATCTATCTTATAATAAAGGAAACAGTTATGTTGACATAAAAGCAACAAATCCGCAACTTTGTAGAAACGGGTTTTAAGGGTATTTTTCGTGATGCAGTAAGAATGTAAAGAAGGAAAGCGACTTGACGTGTTTCGGACATGAACGCTAATTCTCGACTCTGCGAAATAATTAACTTAGCGAAAGTTAAGTCCCCAACTTTTCGCGATGGCTAATAAACAAACTCGTCGCAAGCGGGACTTGGGACGTTCTTAAAATCATAAATAGTCCCAGCTCTTATGATGTATTTATATTTATCATTATTCAAGTACTTGAATTACGTTTGCTATTCTTAATTGATACTTTTATGTATTTAAAGATTTAATGTTATTTCTTGTATAATAATTACAATACAACTTAAATTAGTAATGTAATGACTACAACCGTGGTCGTGTCACTCCGAGGTCCCAGGTTCGATTCCTGGCCGAGTCGGTGTAGAAAAAGTTCATTAGTTTTCTATGTTCTCTTGGATCTGGTGATTTTCTAAAACACAAGTGCTTTAGCTACTTAAATTTGGATCGTAGTAATGTATATGATTATGTCCAATATTTATTTATTTGTGATTATTATATAAAAAACTTAAAGTGTAAATTTTAATTGAAATATAAGCATTATTATTGAAAGTTATTCCGTATAACAACGGAATAATGTTAATATTAAAATGTCATAACCACACAAACGATGCTTTATTTAAGTTACCATTTCATTTGGAGATTTCGTGGAGATGTTTGTGTTGTAGCAAGAAACTATTTTGTGGTGGGCAAACGGCTGCGACAATTTATTGGATTTTTGCCAACCGTTCGGACAGATGGATTTTCGCGACCACACATTTTAAGACATTGTCTTTGAAGTTTAAGTTATTATGAAATAAAAGAAAGAAGAAAATACGAAAATATATTTTTGTAACGTTACATGGGGATTTTATCCAACTTTTTTTATGATATTGACAGGTGAACTAACAATTGTGCCAGTGTAGGTAACGATTACCACCGCTCATAGAGTACTTAAAATATTTAGCTTTTCACATAACCAATGTGAAGTTCACCTTGAAAACTTAGGTATAATGCCCCTTGTTACACTAACTCAGTCACCCTTCAAAGTGGAACACAAAAATACCGTATATCGCTGTTTGGCCGTAGAAAATAAGTTGAGGTCATATTATTATTATTCTTGTCTTAGGCTTAATAATAATAAAACAAAAATTGTGAAATTTAGTACACCAAATGTACATAATGTAAAAGCCGATGTACTCATTAATGGGGAATCTATGGATCCAATTGATTCTGCTGAGTTTCTTGGCCTTACTGTTGATGCCAAGTTGCAATGGGGCCCCCATATTAACGGATTGGCGAGTAGACTGAGTTCTGCGGTCAAAAAAAATTAGATTATGTACCGATGTTGATACGGCTCGCTTAGTATATTTCAGTTACTTTCACAGTATAATGTCATATTATATTTTTTTGAGTTTTTACTAACAAATACCATTTATTTCGATCAATTTCGATTACGAACTTTACTTATTACTATTGTATGTAGATACTCTATAACTACATGTCAGAATCTATAAAGTTCCATAAATGTGTGCAAAAGTATGTGTGTTCTTTATCCTCTTCCAATAAAATGACAATCGGACGCGATTAAAAAGAGATCAGGCGCAGCGTAGAAACGTACATTACGTGCTACATAACTAGGATCTATATATATAGATCATGTAATGATTTTCTAATCAAATAAGTTTAATTCGACCTAGGCCTCAAGACTGAAATGCTTCCTATCTACAATTGAACAAACTAGCAAAGTCAAATTAGAGAGTTACGATTTATGATTCATTTATAATCAACAGCGTTACAGAAGTTTTAATATACATATAATTTGATTTAACTTGTAAGGCCACATGATTACAGAAATGTTTGATACGAGTTTGTATGTGATACATACATATATGCTATCATTATTCATCCACACACAGACCTGAGCTCATCTGTGTGTATATAGAATGAAAACTGAGTAATTAAATACGTCAAAAAACAAAATGTCAAGTAAAAATGACGGAAAACATTTACTTGAAGTATAATAAGGGTAATTAATGGTTCTTTTCCTCATAACATGTGAGTCAGATCGGCAGATGGACCATTTACTATCCTAGCTTTCTCCTTTAAATACCGCATTTATCTAGACCAATATTTACTATATTTTAAATCATTTTGTTAATCCAAGATATGGAACACAAAATTATTTTAACTAATCTCACTAACTTGTTACGGAGAGAATTCATAAAGTTTTCCAATTAACTTTAATGCGTATCAAAGTTTGTGTCTGTGTTTTTAATTTAGTTTAGGAAGAGAGGAGGAATAAAATAACCATGTATTTTAATGTAAATAGTATAAACAACTTATGACAACGTCGATGCACTCTTAAGCTCGGGATCTAAGCCATTGTAACTTGTGCCCGTAATTACGTATGTGTATGTATGTGTGAGGATCTCACGTGTATATGTATGTGTAAGTTATAAGAATATAGCATTCTTGAATAATAAAAAAGTAGACATAACAACCATATACATTAAAATTCGATGTATTATATAATTACGTTATATTAATGGTATGGTCCAAGCATAAAAGTGAACGGGCGGTAATATGAGCTCTGGAATCGTTTTGTTTTACGGTTATGCCAATTTTATTCTCTTTCTGGTTAATTCCTATTAATAAAAACAGATAACGTTGCTTAGTTTGGATACGTCACTTTGCGTTCTTGATACGAACGAAAAGTATAACTTAATGAAACGCTCACTTCGCTGGTTCTTAACGATGTTTAGGTAAGATTATCTTATTCATATTTTATCTCGTCAATAGTCTAAAGTTGGTTACGTATATGGTATATGTAGGTTGTTTATTATCGCTATTGTATAGTGTTAATTTAAAGCGGGTGAATCTGCTAATCGCAATACGTATTCCTAAATCAATTTAGATTCAAAATAAAAATATTTAAATAAACAAGATAACAGTTGTGTATGAAATGCTTTTTATGTTGCTTATTTTTCAAAATATTGCTTTCAATAACATGTGACGGAAGGTTTCTATTTTAGGTATTATTTAATATAATTTTATGTTATGTTCAATATTTTAGAATAAAATTTAAATTATATTTTAATAGTTTTAAATCGATAAAGGTCATTGACATCGTAATAGAATAAGCCCACAATGCTGCTTTAAAAGAATTAAGAAAGTCTAATATAACTGGCATGTTATAAAATAAGATTCTCGCAAGGTATTCTCACAAAATGCTATTGAACTAGCGTGGTTTATTTAGCTCCGGAACTTTTTCTTGAAAAGAGGAGGAAGCCTTTACCCACCTTTAATGAGCTGTTAGCCTTACTCCACGCTCAATACTAAATAGACCATGTTATAATAGCTTAACTCCCTATCGCACTTTAATAAGCTATGCAAATGCTTTTACCTGCAGTGGCTTAATGCGAATGAAATGTATTAGAAAAAAATTGAGTTCATTATGAATTCAAAAGGTCACCCCTTTGGTTATATCTGATACGGTCGTAGTTACTTTTAAATAAAGCCGCATTTTACCAAAAATCTTTTTACGAATATTATATACATTGGGAATGTAGAACGTGCAATTGTTGACTGTAACTTTATAGTTCGAATTTTAAAAAAATACGCTCAAATTTTTCATATTTTTCAACATTTATGTAAATCTGAGAGAGCGCAGTGGTTAGAATTCGATGCAGCGTTATGGAATCAACCAGGATGATCAGTAAATTTTCGTTTGTTTAATTTGTGATTATAATGAATCTCGTACATTAGTGGATGAAAGTATACTAAGACTATGTTTGCTAGGAATATTATGCCTTGTCAAGTCATGTGAATTCATATAAATATGCCTAGTAATCGCTCAAACGGCCTATATTTATTTAAAATTATATACTATTGTTTTATTTAGAAATAGTAAGACTGGTAAATGTGACACCTGATGATAAGCGGTCACTGCTCATAATCATTTGTTTAATTTTTCTACAAAGTTTGGGAAATAAAATGCCTCGTAAATGTTTTGCTTGTATTTACAGGATTACTTAAAACCTAAACGGTACGTGTTATTTAATACTGTTTATCGGTAGACTAAATGAAGAATACGAGTTTTCTTTTATATTTTTTATAGATAAAGAATTATCGCTCCAATTTTTAATACGAATTCAAATGTTACATTTCTCATTTCCCGAGCTAAGGGCCTTGAACTTAATCGGACGGCCTTGCCTAAGTCCTATTACCCGGTAAAATTAATTCTATGTAACACTAACAACTATTTATACATATATAAGTACGTATACAAAGCAGAGCTTGTGTTATTCTAGAAATGTCAATATAAATTATAAAATGAATGTCAAATGGTTAATGAAGCTAGGATGAAATACGATTCGCGGTATCGGTTTCTATTAGCGTGGTCGTATATTAGCACATTATGCAAATACATAATCCCGCTGTACTGAGTAAGGAACCACCCTCGTTTGTCATGGTAATGTGGAAACTGGGAAGTTAGGTTTATTTCAATTTGCATTGTATGCTGCGCACGCAAATCTCTTGTAAATAAAACTTTAAAATCAGCTTTGAACACATGAAAATTATACTGATCATTTTGATTCAACATTTATCTTGTATTTTATACGGTGTTGATTGACTTTCATACAGAAATTGCTGTGTCATGTTTTATTTATATATTTATTATTTAAATACTTTGTTGCCCACTGTATAGTAAATAGGGCAAAAGGTGAAATTAATGCCTGGAGGCATTCTCTGCTAGTCAAACACAAAACCATGAAGGCGGTAATTATTAATTGACTTGAATTTAATTAAAACAATAAAAGAAAATACATACATACATATATAGTACCAAATCTAACTTGAGTTTATTTAATTTTAAAATGGGTGGCTTAATCCAACTTTGTAAACCAATTTTAAAGGATGTATTATTGTATATAAAACAAATGTAGTCGTCACGGACGCTTGGCTGATGTAATATATCAAGATGGATGGAATGGCATCATTTGTAAAAATAATATATGTTACTTATTATTATAGTAGATAATTCTCTATATCCATATAGCAACGAAGTATACGAGCCAGAGTAGAGTGTCGATGGAAAGGATACATAACCGCACGAGAGAGCGTCAGGCCGTTTGCCTTAACGACGAGTGAGTGTTAGCCCCGCGGCACGTTAATGGGTGTTTCACATAAGTAATGCCATTAATTGTTTCATTATATCTAATAGTAAATTATAGCATCGAAATATAAAGGTGTTTGCTTGATAAATAGGCCTAAATAAGCAATATAACTATAAGTAATATTTAATTATATAAGGACATTTATATATTTTTTTTGACACTGCGAAACTATGAAAGGGGAATAAGATGAATGATTATTCATTTTCTTTTCGTAGTTTAATTACAAAAATGATAGAATACAAAAAAAAAAGTTGCAGTCAGACATATAATGCTGTAATACCTAATCTAGTACTCCTAAATTGTCTAATCTCATAGGCGTATAATATTTTATTATTTAATACTTGTACTTTAATACTATTTAAGTGCCATGACGTATTCTTCTATGCGTCTATGGGATAGTTCTCTTCATATATATATGTTTTTGTTCGCCTGCACTGCCTTAGCCGCCATTAAGTGACAGTTATCGTAAATGTATAATGCTTGAATTACACATTTCACTTAAATTGGTTTTCTTAAGGCAAGTTTTCTTGAGGCAACGCAACAAATAATGAGCTTAAAATAGTGGTAGCATAAACTATCGAGTATTATTATTCGAGTATGATAAACAGACAAGATAAAACCGTTGGTGCATCGTATGTAATATCATCCGGCATTCAGATTATTTGACCGGATCATAGTTCGCGCAAATATTTTTTATCCCATAGCAAAGTCAATGCGTTCGAAAAAATTGAATTCATTATTTATTCAGAAGGTCACCCGACTGATATTCGGTGGAATTGCGTATTTACCTTCGTACGAATGTCCTTTGCAAAGGTCAGTTTAATTTGCTGTAAAACCCAAAGGAGTAAAAGCAATATGCGGTATTTTGAAATTATGTTACATATTTGATGGAGGTGCTTAATTTTATACATTTATATACTCGTATATTTCGTGATATACTTATACATATTAAATTAAGCCACTCAGCTGTACCTGTTTCATGCATTCTTCTCTTTCAAATATGCATTTCGAGAGCTCAAGTGCTCTTTTGGTTGTTAAATCGTTTTGCAAAGCGTCGTAACATACAAGTATAAGTAGTCGTATGTTACGATATTTTGTACAACGTAAATGGGAAATTCAAGACTGAAAGAACTGAAGAACTTTTTATACAAATGGTTCTTAGATAAATGTTCAAATGAACATACTTTTTAATGAGAAGCGACTGAGATTAAACAATATGTAAAAATAGAAGTCGTCACGAAGATATTTGTATATATAATGATAACGTAACCAATAACCAGAAATATACATTTTAAATATTATATAGGTATGGCAACCTTTTTTACGTGTTTATATTATTTTAATGTAAATACAGAATAAAACGTTAAAACATCAATATAAAATAGGTACATGTTCCATGAAATATCATGAGAGCTTAAATATTTGTAGCAGTTTGTTTTCTATTACAAAATAATAAAAAAATGAGTCTATCACATGCAGAAGCTCAAATTGAAATTTATTTTTCATATAAAGTAAATATGATTATGTTTCGATATCAAATCTGTTCTGGACTTCTTACTAATAAATTTTTAAATTAATATGCACCATTGGTTATTTTCTTTTATTGGTATTGTTATTCGCTCATCATGACTTTTTAATACCAATTTATATTTAAAAAATAATATGCATTCATCTCTCGGTTTGTAATTATACAAATTAGATAATTTTTAATTAAAATATCATCTTGATTGTTATTTCTTAGGTGAAGCTTTACAACCGACTTCAAAAAGGAGGAGGTTATCAATTCGTCTGTATTTTTTTTTTATGTTTGTTACATCATAACTTTTTACTGGGTGGACCGATTTTCATAATTTTTTTTTTGTTTGAAAGGTAGTGCTTCCCGTGGGGTCCCATTTTTTTTTTTTCCGATGATGGTACCCGTATGAAAACGACATAAGTCTTAAATTTGCATTATGTATATGCGCGACAAATAGGTGAATAACTCAAAATCACGTTAACCAATTTTGATTATTCTTTTTTTATTATAAAGGATATACTTTAAGGGTAGTTTGGTGAAAGTTTGGTAAGGTTCTGAGCACAGGATCCATGACAAATTAAGGGAACGGGAGGGAACGGAACAATTCTGAGGAGCACGTTAGCAATACTCGGTCGAATCTTTTATTTATGGGTTACTTAGATATGTGAATCACCTTCCGGAACGTGGTTATGTTCATGTAATTGTCATAATCGAATGTTATAATCAACTAGCGACCCGCCCCGACTTCTCACGGGTGCAATACTGATACTAAATATACTACAGAATTTGTTTATTTACGACATCACATTGCAACCTTCTAAAATTATTATCAGTGTTTCTTTACTATATTGTTCATTTATTACATACACAAACCTTCCCCTTGAATTACACTATCTATTAAAAAAAAAACGCATCAAAATCCGTTGCGTAATTTTAAAGATATAGGGACAGAGAAAGCGACTTTGTTTTATACTATGTATTGACGGAACTCCTAAACGGCTTACAGTTAGGGTGCGATTTGGGACAGAATTTCTTACTGTCTTTAATCAAATTTTGTGTATATGATGTGATGTCATATAATGTACGACATAGCATACGAATAGCTCTTTTGCAAAGTTTTTTTCTGAGGTCGATTACAGCTCTTTCGAGGGTGATACCTTGTACTTTATTAAAGTCGCATTTTCGAAAGTCTATTTTTGCTTTGTTCGAAAGTTTCTTTTGAAATTGTCCTCGAAGTAATTTCTGATTCATATAAACGGCACGCTTAATCTATCCATATTAAATAAAATAGTTACTCTACATCAGATTCACTTAAAATCAAAAAAAAAAAAAATTTAACAAAAAGAAAAACCGACTTCAAACAAAACAATATTTTAAAACAAATAAAAATGCACAAAAAAGTAATAAAAATAATTGCATATTTAACATATTTTGAGAGTCCTCCTAGGTAAAATGAAATGAAAAATATTAGACTACTTAAAAGTCGATTTACGATTATATAATGTAGTTATAATTATTGCTATATTTGAAGTCGGTGTCAGCCAACCCTATACTATATCTATCAAAAAATAATACGAGAATACTTTCAGAAATATGTTTCTTACAAATTACCTTTTATACGATATTATACTGGGTCAATTATTATATATTATATTTAATATTACTTTTTAGTGCATTTTTATTTGTTTTAAAATAGTGTTTTGTTTGAAGTCGGTTTTTCTTTTTGTTAAAATTTTATTTATTATAGTTAAGTAGCAACAAATACATTTTATTATTAACTAGCGACCCGGCCCGACTTCGCACGAGTGCTATTAAATATACTACAGAATTTGTTTATTAACGACATCACATTACAAACTTCTAAAATTATCAGTGTTTCTTTACTATATTTTCCATGTATTATACAAACCCTGCAACAGATGGGAGGATGAAATCAAACGCACAGCGGGTCGAAACTGGATGCTAACAGCGAAGTCGAGAGAAAGCTGGCTCAATTTGGAGGAGACCTTTACCTGCAGAGGGGTTCCTACAGAATAACCACAATTTAATACCTAATTATTTATCAACATACCTATAATTCATTAATAAAACTACTAACATAATATCTATATTTATATATATACATACATCTGTATTTTCTCTAATGCTAACATACATAACTAACAAAAACATTTTTAACTCTGTAAACAAGTATTTTCTGTAAGAAATAAAGGGCTTTTTTATTTTTATATTATTATATATAAAAACCTTTCTCTGGAATCACTCTATTTATTAAAAAAACCGCACCAAAATCTGATTCGTAGTTTTAAAGATTTAAGCTTGCGAAGGGACATAAGGACAGAGAAAGCAACTTTGTTTTATACTATGTAGTGATAGAGTGTTTTAATCATTTTTTAATTTTCTCTATTTTGTATTAAAATAACGTACTCGTTTTAGACGAAAATGGAATTATATAAACATTTTATTTGTTAAATAAGAGAAATATTGTACTTTAAATACTTGAAGCCCTTTGAGTAAGCCCTGGGTAAATACCACTCATCTGTTATTCTACCGCTCAATCAATACTTTGTGTAGTTTGTTCCGATAAAAAGGGGAATTGAAATGGTTGCCAATTTATTACAAACTAAACAAGCGCCTCATTCAAACATCAAATATTTTACGTTTTCCCGAAAAATATATTGGGCAAATATATAAAAAAAATGTTCTTGATTTGTACTTTCGGTATCGACGCAATTAGTCTAATCTGATGTATGAAGTTTCACGAAATAGACATTCATGAAAACGCCCCTTTTTTTTACATCATCAATCACATTTTTCATTTTCATTTTAACTCAGAGATGATAATCACATTCGAAGCTCTATACTTTGAATTTGTTCAAGTCAATTGGGTTGGTACCCAGAACTGTGTAGGAATAATTTCTGTGTAGACCCAGTTCCCAGTCATTATATCTGACATCCTATATCTTGCAGCAATTTGACTGTGTAAGATGTTTTTATTTTTTATTCTAGCATCTTTGTCTTCTTCGTCTTGTGTCTGCATATATAGTCGTGGATACCGAGGTCCTGCGTTCAAATTCTAGGTCAGGCCAATCAAAAGATAATGGGTTTTAACAGTCTGAAGTCTGAAAATTGGTACACGAGGAATATTTCGAGAAATAAATTAGTTCGAATAAACTTAGATGGTAAAAGCATAAGATTATAACAATCTTATGCTTTTACCATCTAAGTTTAAAATAAAATTTATTAAAAAATATCTTTATTCAAGTATAAAGTGTTGATTAAATGTAAAGCTCAGGTTTGGAAAGTAGATTCTACCTTGGCGAACTGGTAATAAAGTCGGTTTATATTTTAGTTATAGTTTTTGGAGGCGATATATAATACATCATTAAATAAATCAAATTTTATCATTATCAAATACATGAACAAAGGCCCCGACCTACTTGAATATTAACTTTTGGAACAGCTTAGTTCTAATCAAGAAGTCCACGATAAAGTGATTAAGCCAGTAATTTTCTAGCGTCGACTTACTAGATTTCGTACTAGGGAAATTACCAGTTACCGTTTAGCTGACTTTACAACTGAACGCGGTCAGAGGTCACAGGATGTAGAATTACGGAGTCAACTGTGCCATGAAGATTGCAAATTGAAGATGTATTTGGAATTTTACCAAATATTTTGAATTGTATTAATATTAGAAAGCGGTTTGGAATAACGATTATTAAGAGTAATAGAAAACCCTCGTCATAAAAGCCAAAAGTTTTAACGCAGACGAACGATTTATGACATATGGGTGCAAACAGCATAATATTTATTAAGTTGTTTGCATCAACAGAATGTTGATGTTATTTATATAACATTTTGTAAGTTTACTTAATATTAGAGTGTTTTATTTTTAAATAAACTTATCTTCTATTTCTAAATACAAAACACCTTGGAGTATCCTCAATTATACGGGCGCAAATGAGTTCTAAAATTAGATAACTGAAGACATCATAATAACATTTTAATTAATTTTATTTGAATCATTTTGGTTAAAATTAGAAATGAAAGATGGCGTATTTAACGTTTATTTCAATTATATATAAGACTTACTAAAATTATCACCTTTGTTTATAGGATTATATTTATATATTATAGGTATAACACTTTAAAAGATTTTTAATGTTATATGCTAACAATATATTATTAAAATTAGAAAAATACTAACAAGTACTAATTATGTTTTTAACCTTGGGCTATATAATATGGCTGGGTGCGCGATGACAGCGCCAACTATCGGTTGCAAATACGATGTCCTCCGAAATGTCAAATGCCCGGCTGTCATTACGACGAGTTATTTACAAACGAACAATTTTAATTAAATATTGTAATTTACATTTATTCCAATAAATATTCTAAATCTATATAAGGTAAGTCTTTTTTATTTTTCGTATAAAATGGCACAATCAATAGATTTCGCTTAGTACATTACGGATTTTTCATGGCTGTCGTCATGAGAAGTAAATAAAGAAATAAGCAAATTTTATCCGAATAACGAATTTCATGTAAAGAACAGACGATTATTTATGAGTGCTTGTGCTCTCAATAATCCATCCTTTATGTATTTTCAGTTAAACATGGCCAAAAAAATCATAAAAACTGGATTCCGACCAATCACACATGACATCATTTTCCAACCACAAATAACATTGAAAGGAAAACAATTAGTTTTAGCTCAAGATGTGCAAGATGTGAAATAAATTAAATATGAAGATACTATGATCCACACCATGTTTATTTACTAAAAACGTAAATCTCGCTAGTAAAAAGTGACAGCGGCCATAGGAAGTTCCTTTTTTGGCCATGACCCGCGCTGCGATCGTTTCGTGGTTCCCCCACCTTATATTTCGCACCCAGCGAATAGGTAGATTTATTTTGTCAATATTTGACAGATTATTAGTTCTCACGCATAGTGATTGTTATGACTTCCTTTAACGTGTTAAAAAAATATTCAGTAGCATTCATCATTTACAATATCGATCTGTTATTTAATCAATTATAAAAATCTTATTTCATGACTAAGATATTCCGTTCTTGAGACTTCTTCATTTGGCAGGTTAGCAAATATATATACACACTAAATAAATATGTACATATTAGTATCTAAGTATTATTTCTTAAAACCATCAGTCGCAAAATGTATCGTTATTACTATTATAGATTTTAAAAAAAGAAATAACTAGTAAACCAAACACTTGAACATAAATAATAATTAGAACAATAAAGTATGAAATAGCTGTGAATCTATTTTCATCGTATAAGCTAATACACTAATACAACAGCCATTATGTAAATACGTATTTTATTAACTCTTCATTGTATACTAAAACTCATTTGCCATGGAAATGTTGGAAGTTAATTGTAATTCTATTTCCAACATGTTAAACAAAAGTGTAATAAAACTTTTATAGAAACTATAGAATTATATAAATGATTTATTAATAATTAAACCGACTTCAAAGCTAGAAACAGCTTGTAAACTAAAAACTACTACACTGATTATAATGAAACTTACAGTGTTCCCTAAGTTGAAGGATTAAAAATAGTCATTTTAATACCACTTTTGATATTTTAAGAATTGATGAAGAAATATACAAACATTGACGAAATGAATCACACTTGCTCGGAAACCTAAACGGATCCTTATACACAAATATATTTAAATATCGAACTGATAACCTCCTTTTTTAGGAGTCGGTTAAAAATACAATATAATATAATCATATTTGTAAATTACACTTTATATCATTACAATACAACTTATTAAGGTTGATATAATTTTGATATTTCAGAAGATTTTCTTAAGAACCCGTTCTCGTTGCTAGGAATTATTGCGACAGGCCGGACAGGATTCTGTCCGCTAATAAATTTCGTACTGAGACCAAAATGCTACAATTACTGTGGGCGCAGTAGACTAGTGACACAGTTTGACAATGTCTAGTCAAAGGCTTGAATATATTTAGCTACGTTAATTTCTTGCGTTATAATTGCGAATGAGAAATATAACATCCGTAATTAAAGGCATATGATTAATGAAGCATGCAAGCATGAAGCAAGAATACGGTGTTTCAAACCATGGCTAATGTTAGAAGGATTGACTACGGATGTCCGAAATCCATAACAGCGTGATTTTAAGACTAATTCTGCCTCGCAAAAGCAGATGGAGTCAGATTTTGCCGGCGGTTTTACCGAGCTAATACGACTTAAGAACCTTAATATAAGTATACTCTTTTCTTAAAGGAAGGCAACACACCCGCTAGCCTCCTGGTGCTGCAGATATCTATGGGTGGTGGCAATCACTTTCCATTAGGTAAGCCACCTGCTCTTTTGTCACCTACAACATAATAAAACACATTCTCGTCATATCTTTTGAATATTTGTTCTTATGTCTTTATGTATGTTTGTATTTGTTACGATTGAATTCAGAAGATTTGGTAGACTTGATTTTTTCTACTAATCCTAATCATATTAATGAAATTAATAAAATTTAATTACATAGCCTGACAATTTATTGCTATGCCGAATCTAATAGACGACAAAAGATTATGTCCATCTAGTTTAATTAACAATCAGGGTTTCAATCTTAATAGTAGCAGTTCATTTTAATGAAATTTGGAGTTCCATATTTAAAATAATAAATTATAAAGCCTCGAAAGGTAATTAAACGGGATATTATTATATTTATATAACTTGATGATTTTATCACCCACAGTATACATAAACGATACCATTGGGAGGTTGCTAGGAGTAGCATACCCGTCAAAAGGGCAGTGCTGGAAACTATCGAACTTAAGCAGGCAATTTACAAACATGCCAAATATAACAATTTATTACTTTAATCACTGATAACTAAAAATAAATGTAATGCCTTTTGTGTCGTAACAATAATAATGGTCTTAAAATTACTTTCAAGAAGACAGCTTCATTTTTTTTTTACTTTTGCCGGAATCGATTAATGTGATTAATTTATCTTTAATGTGAAATTGGTATATTGGTATTGGTAATGTTGGTACATGAGCTTAAAAACTGTACTGTATTGGTTTAATAAATCAAAACAATTTATGTTTTGCAATGCCACATGCTTAAACTTCTAGCTTGTATTATAATATTGCTTTACCAACTTAGAGCAACGATTTCTAGATTTCTGTGTTGTGAGATTTACATACATGAGAGACGACATTGAACAACATGTTGATGCACACAGATTGCAAGTTATTCCAATTTAACAATAAATTGTAAACCCGTCAGAATAATGTCAAGTAACAAAACAATTTGTGAGTATAAGTAAAAGACAATAAAGTAATTGTCATAATTATTTGCATAAAGATACCAATGCCTCTATTTAAGCATGTATACATTTGATCGAAATCTGTAAATAATAAAATCAAAATCAAAATAAACTTTATTCAAGTAGACTTTTACAAGAACGTTTATAAAATTTATTTTTTATAATTTACGATTTGAATTTACGAAACGGCAAAGTTAAAAATGTCTGCGGAATTTTATTATAGAAACGGAAACCTTGCCCCAAGAAGTATTTATTGGATTTATTTAATATCAAACATTTTTATATTGGTGCGCTTTTGGGTACACCGACTCGTCAGCTAAGATGCGATGTCCCTTGTGACTGTAGTTATATTTACTCATTCGCCCTATAAACCGAAACATAACAATATAAATTAATATTGATAGAATATCGAATGTATGGTTATTGCAAACCCACATGAGCCTGCACAAAACTTAACGACCAAGTACGAGTCTTATTATACCTTACCGCTGTCACTTTCTTTGCTGCGATTTTGCTTGATACATACCTAAACTAATATTATAAATGTGAAAGAAACTCTGTCTGGCTGTCGCTCTTTCACGAATCTCTAAACCAAATTTGATGAAATTTTGTATGAAGCAAACTTGAATTCCAAGAAGGGAAATAGGTTACTTTTTTGCCTAACACATGAAAACCAACACTCTAACACGCGAGCGCAGCTGCGAGCGAATACTAGTATTGTATACTTCGTTACTATACATTTTTGTAATAAAAAAATATAAATATCATGATTTTTTAAATATACTTTAGTATAATAATTTGAATGGAGATAATAATATTCAGTACGACTTTTATTTTTAAATACGTTTTTTTTTAATTAACATTTATTAGTATAATTATTGATTCGGTTATCGACACCGTATTGTGGGACTCCCGTCACTTCCTCTCGTGGCGTGGTGCGGCGACTGGTACTGCCTGGCACGAGAAAAACAAAAGGCGGTGGATTTTGAACGGGCAGGGCAGAAGAAAGCTATATAGATTCGTGAATGGGCGGTAAAAGGATATAATTATATACAATAAGAGGAAAAATAAAATATGTATCGATCGGTAAATTAAAATATTGACATAAATTATGTTATATGAGTAGTTTCATTACATAAATTTTATTAACACATATCTATTTCATACATTCCTTCATAAAACGATTCGATATTTCCCATCTGCCTTCTATGACAATCACATTTATAAAGATTTGTATTTCAGATCAGCTAGCACGCGTATAAAGCAGGGCATTTGTTGCTATCGTCCGAAGATGGAATGGAAATAACACAAAATGGCACATAGATCGCTAAATTTATATTCATTTCCCTTCTTAATTAATATTTATTCTAGATTAATGAAAGGGAATATGAAACTACGAGTATGACAGTGTCAGAATATGGCATTGTCATTTTACGCGGTCATGGTTTGATTTCGTACTCATTTTGTATTTTTTTATTGTTATTTAAGTCTTTTGTCTTTAGATACAACAAAATAATGCATTTTTCGTATATGCAATATATTATTACATAATTAATTTAATTGGTCGAAAGTTGCAATTTGTAATTGATAAAACAATGTAATTTCGATTTTTTTCGTTTAAAAAACTAATATTACAAACAACAATTGATACGTAGTGGAACATAAAAGAAAATTGAATATATATGAAATATGCTATATACTCTACTATAATATATATTCCTACATACAATACTAAATATTTTCGTCCATATGAAATAGTAAAAGGTTCGTTAAACGCCACTTGGAATTCGGTTCAAAGTTTACGTTCAAACCCTCTGACTAACTACGAGTTATATGCGGTTTCAAATACGCTTTAGCTAACTGATGCTGGAAAATCTATCTCAACGAAAAGTTGAATTGGTGGAATAAACTGACCGAATCGATATTCGATTAAAATATCAATGGATCTAAAATGACGTATGAAAAAGCATTTAATATTAGGCGATAAAGCGAAGCTGGTTTATGTTTTTCAAATAGCCTACTCTAGTTTTGAAATCAGACTTAGGACATTTTATGACTATTATTAAAAGGTATTTCTCGTAATGATAAAATTATTTTATATTATGTGAATTTATGGGATACCGAATGTTATTAAACATTTAGTTAATTCAAACATCATTCTCATTATCATTACATGCTACGAAACATAGTTGTTTACCGCTGTCTGTCCATATGTATGCTCAGATCTTTAAAATTACGCAACCGATTTTGATGCGGTTTTTTTTAATAGATAGTGTGATTCCACAGAAAGGTTTTTCTATATATTACAGGGGTAATATATTAAAGAAACGCTGACAATTGTAGAAGTTTCTATTGTAGTGTCATAAATAAAAAAAATATGTAGTATATTTCATATCATTTGGCGACCCCCGTGGTCGAGTGGTGTTTACGCCGGTTTTCATGGGTACGCCACTCCGAGGTCCCGGGTTCGATTCCCGGCCGAGTCGATGTAGATTATCACTTATTTTCTATGTTGTCTTGGGTCTGCGTGTTTGTGGTACCGTCGTTACTTCTGATTTTCCATAACACAAGTGCTATGGAACTACTACTAGCTACTTCATCAGACGATCAGAGTAATGTATGTGATGTTATCTCATATATGTATCAGTATTGCACCTAAGCCGGGGCGGGCCGTTAGTACATAATAAAATAACAAAAACGTGCCAGAATCTTTATATGTTTAAATATTTGATATGATAATATTGGTGTAATGATAATGTTGGTATAAGATATATTTCTAAGCTACTGTAATATAGTGAAAATTTAAATTAATTAATAACAGGTTTATCCATACTAAGACAGTCGAATGATTGGTAACTTGTAGTGAGAAAAATACGAGTGTCTTTTTGAGCTGGTACTATTAATCAAATGCGTTTACGCTAAGGAAAATAATATTATTTTCTATCGAGCAAGTCATTTCTGCGTTTGAATGGTGTTTTCGTAAAAATATGTTACTTGATATTGTGGCCTTGAATTTTTGTTTTAAACATCAGTAAATATTAATTTCGTGACAATTGCTGTGAAACAAATGAAATTTACACAGTTTATCTATCAAAAAAATGTAGTTATAACTAACAGACAGTAGCAGTAGTAGTAGTAGGATCAGAATTGGAAAATCTTGCCACCATTCCACGCAAACAAGATTTATACGGTAAATATTTTTAATTAATCTATATAGATATTATAAATGTGAAAGTAACTTTATCTATCTATCTGTCTGTCTGTCGCTCTTTAACTGTTAAAAATTAAATCGAATTTGACGAAATTTCCTATGAATCAAACTTGAACTCCAAGGAAAGACTATTTACCTAACATCAGATAACCGAGGCCCTAAAACGGGAGCGAAGCCGCGGGTCACAACTAGTATTTGTATTTGTTTAAGCTCTAACCAAATATTATTAATTATTATGTTAATAAAATGTTGTACAAACAGTTACGGATACGATATCATTGCCATAGCTGTCTGTCCCGGTTTCTTTCACGTAGATTCAAATTTAAAAAATATAAGAACAAATATTATGTTGTAATATTTAAACCATTTAACCCATTTATTTTGTTAGACATACATTACATCGATTGTACACAAGAAAATAATTAAATTTAAAGAATACAATGTAAGTAGCAAGGGGTTCATATCAGTATAAGCTGTGCATTACACAGCACTGATTTTCAGATGGCCCCTGACTATCGGGTAAACATAAACATATGCGCGCACATGAAAGATAAATAAATGAAATTATAAGAACAAAAAATAAAACTACCCTTATCCTTGAGAAAAAAACACATTACTCAAGAAGAAAATCATCACGAGGAACTTACCAGATAAAATAATTCTGATTATATGGACGTGAAAAACCAGCTTACCTAAAGTAACTTGAAGAGACGTGTGATAGTGTATTATTATTGAAAGAATAACAATTTATATGCCCAGTTTTCATTAAGCTACTACTTATATACCTGCCCCATTCAACAAACGATTACAATAACAAGACGAGGAATTTCTGTTTTTACTTACTATAATTCATACTTTTTAACTGGTTTGATTTAATTTTAAATTCTTTCATCAATTACCTACGGTGTTTTATAGCTGCCGTATTCGTGATGGCTACGTTTTTCTACCTTTTTATCCTTAATACTTATTAATATTTAATTTATGAAAAGAAATATTTTAATAACGAATTGTTCATTTACTTTTTAAGCTTTGACAATTTATTATTTTTTTCATCTAGAGCTTAGTGAAGTAGTTTTTTTTTAAGTGAATGTTAGTGGATGAATTAATCATATCAGTTTTTAAAAATTAATAAACCTATTTACTAAATAAAAAAAACCATATTGAATGTATTTTTTGACCTAAATTCTTGAATGAAAGTTCACTGTCGTAATTAAATTTCCTTGTTATATTAATGTGAATTTGTTTACTGTGAATTACGTGTTTTGTTACTTTTGACTGTGGCGTGTGTGGAATAAATTGTAAATTGAAATGGAACTAACTTTCCGCATTACCATGACAAACGTGAGGGAGGACCGAACCCCCCCTGCGGTTACGAATTTGCATAATTTGCACTAATATTGTTATTAGGCACTGATACAGCGTATCGTATTTATTGTACCCTTGTTTCCATTATTTTAAATGCTAATGTACTAAGGTATAAATCATAATTTTCTCTCTATACATTATACAGAGTTTGACCGATTTTTTTGAGTGTGTATTATTAACATGCGTCCTATTATCAAATCAATATTTTATGTATCGTTGATTCAATCTGCATAAAATGATTTTACGGGCTACTTCCGTGAATTCGGATTCGTTGGATCCTTGCTAGTGGAAATTTCATACAGCAACTTTTCAGTATTTTAGACTCGAAACTAAATATAAAATACTTTGAGAATTAAACCGAATTACTTGAAATTTCACTTAATTACATATTTCTGTATTAAAATAGATAGATAAACATTTGCCAAAAATTTACAAACAAGAAAACAACTTCAAAAATATACATTTCCGATAAATATAATTTAAAACAGTTTCAGTCATTGACGATCAAACTGGAACTAAATCAAAGTATTTTATTAAGAAACAATTTAAATCTAATCCCTTATCCCGTAAGCCACTTAAAGAATCGTTCTCATTGCAGTAAATTCTAGATGGTAGATTAAATATATAATAACTGCATTAAATATTTCTTATAGTTCAATTGAACAAGTTTAGTTCACCATTTCCAAAGCAGAAACAGCAGTTGTGCTATTGAGCTGTAGGATTAGTTAGAAAATAGACGTCTTGACCCAACTTCACTATAAAGTTCAGAACTGACCGACGTACACTTTAAGCACTAAGAGCCCGTACTGGCAGTTTATTTGTCATGATTGATTTAAGTTAGTTTTAGTTATGATAGATAGATTACTGATTCTATAAGTACCACTATTTGTTCATATATACTAATTGCGCAATGTATATAAAATAATAGAGGACCAATGAAATTTAAAAATAAATAAATTATAACTGATCGTTTATTGTAAATGTATTTCATAAACCAAGATTATTCGTTTTATAAATTTGTTTGTGATTTAATTTATTACTGTGAATAATAAATTGTTACTTGTAAAAAGTGGACGCGTTTTCTTTTGAAATCACCGATGTAAAAAGTTAAAACTTTAATGTTGCTAGATATGTTTTTAAAGCTGAAGGTTGACAATGCTGCTTTATATTTTGAAAATAATTACCAGAAACAATCGAACATAAGATTCGTAACATGTTAATACCAGTTTAGTAGGCACTGTCTTGTAGGTGGCCGCTTGAAGACCCATCTGTCCAAACCGTCCTGGCAAGTTTCCAAAATTGTCTGTTCATTCGCCACAGATAAAATATCATCTTGTTTGCACTCTAAAGAGCTTTAACTTCCTGTCAAAATAATTTTTAGTTTTTAAGTTCTATCCGAAAACAACGTTATTAAAAATGAACATATGTATCGGAATCCTTTACTTATAGATTTGTTAGGAGCATCACATTAAGACGTCGGTTACATTTTAAAGTAAATCAGCACTTTTTATTTGAAACTAAGTAGTATTGCCTGGCTTCGGCCTTCTCTTTAGGGATTGGCTGTTAGTTTTAAATCATAAAAGTAGCCTATGTCCCACAAGGTTCAAGCTCGCATAACGAATTTTATTAAACTCTGTTCTGTGGTTTCACCGTGAAGGCGTATTAGAGTTACTTCGATATTTATAATAAAGCGAGTAGTATAGATATTTTTCGTTAATTCATTCGTAATGATAATAAGAAGTTTATACTGTTGCACAATATTTTTTATAGTGTTGCAAATGGCTAAAAGTTTTAATTTTGCCATTCAAAAGGTCTAGATCGAACCAAAGAAATGTACTATAACTATTAATAACAAACTTAAGCTATAATTATGCGCCAGTTCTGTGTTATTCGGTTTAGCAATTTTTGCGTGAATCTAAATAAAAAAAACAATTCAATTTATCAGTGGAAAAACGTAACATCAACTTTAATATTAAGCTTTTGAACTCAAACAAGATATAAATATTATACATGAAAATAATTACTTTTGTTTGTTAGTATACTACGCAAAGTTTATCTGATGGAGTTGAAACTGTAAAGTTATTGTTGACGCTTGTGTTAATGTGCCTGGTATAATATTTTGCGTACATAAGATGGCGTGAGATTTAATAAGAAATTGCAAGAAAAAAAATTAAGTCGGTAAGCAATGCATACATTGGCCTGTATTCTATAAGACGAAACTCGAATCTCACCGCAGAACACGGTTGAATCTAATATGTGACATTGAATAGAACAATCTTAAAGTTTTAGCATTTCACTGTAAGTCGATTGTCAAAATTTCACAAGTGAGTTTCAAAGGGAATCCTCACAGGATCACAATGCTGATTTTAATTAAATGAAATATAAAAAGTTTTTCATTCTAACAGGAATATTTAAAATAAATTCGTATCTCATTTTAACAACCAACCTCAGCTTATTTCTAAAGCGGCTTAATTGTGCATTTGTAAGTTATAACGAGTTCATTAGCTGACACGACTAAGTCACAACTCTCGGTGACTTATCGTTGTACAGAGAAAATTAAATACAATTTAATTTATATATTTTACATAATTAATTCTTTAACGTGGTTTTCTTTATATTTTTATGAATAACACATTTAATCTAATAATTAGGGTGCGTAAATTACTCTAATTTAGTAACGTATGATAAGTTATATTAAATCTAACATAAGATAAGTTATATCTAATCTAAAATAATTTACTTGTGATTTGTACAACTTTTTAAGTACTTATGTGTTTGTAGAATTTTTTGGTATACTAAGATACTAAGTGACGGTTTGACTTTATGCAAGTCTGTCTAGGTACAGTCAGAGTAAGAAAACCTTTTATAGTTTTCAAATTATTTCCTTTGTCAAGTCGTAAACTCTTAGTACTCTTTGCTAGACGTGACTTATAATGACATTGCGACGCAATACGTCATTCTCAATCGGTAAAACAGATTATCACCCATACTGAGCACACGAAAATAGATCTCAAGGTGACGAATCTTTTCTCACCTTGACTGTACCGTGCATTCATCACATTCGACCACCAATAGTAATATCAATAGTGACTATTGTTATGTTTCAATTTGAAGGATGAGTGATCACTGATCAAGTATCACTCTTTCAATTACACAAGGATGATAACATCATAATCTGATGCGGACTGAAACTAAGAATCATGCAGGTACATTGGAATAACCTTAATGAAATAAAATATAATTAATAACAATACGGATTAGATAGCACGTCACAATATACAATAATAATACAAAAAAAGTCCCAAGGGTCGCTGGATCATTAATGATATATTAATTATTATTATTTCTTACAGCGCCAATATCCATGGGTGGCGGCGGCGGCGATTAAAAGTATATAATTTGGCCTGTATCTCATCCGTATGTATATTAAACAATAAAAAATATACAGAATACTAAAAATACTAATATATAACATGTATAAAGAATTATAACAACAATTTGTGTAATATCATCCGTCAACGTAAATTGGTTGAAAAGCTAACTTCGCTGAGAGATATATACCAGTGCAAACAAAGCGACGTAATCGATCCAGTGCCATTCGATCAGGAGATAACTGAACCACTCGAGATGACCTCTCACTCTTTATATCGACTTCAAGAAAATCTTTGTACACATATATCGTTTCTATTTTCATCCGCACGTGATACGTATCTTCTTACTGGTTTACTTGATAGGCATCTAGTCTGAAAGGATATAAAACTTGTTTAAAGAATTTCATTTCAGTTCTATTTTTATTGCATTATATCGTGGTATATAAATTCTAAGTGATTAATACGTTTCGTGTGTAATTGTTTGTATGAATGTGTATAAGTTTCTTAAGCCCAAATAATATTTTTTTTCAAACTAGTAATCGCCCGCGGCTTTGCTCGCCTTTTAGTGTGTTGGATGTCATGTGTCAGGCAAAAAAGTAGCCTAAGGCCTGTCTTGGAGTTCAAGTTTGCTGCATACAAAATTTCAGGTTCAGCGGTTATATATATTATGTTATAAATCAATTAGATACCGTCGAATTATCAATTAAATCGTTTAAAAGAAACATTAATATTGTAAATCGTTTCTAACTAATCGTTCACGCTATACGGACTTCTTTTAACTCTTGGTGTTTTCACTTAACATCGTGTTACAACTTTTACTTACCACCGATAAACTTATTATCAAACTATTATATTATATTATACGCCTTAACAAAGATGTCTTTAAGCTTGTTGGATATTTGTGTCTATATTAAAAAAATACTAATCATATGTATAGATCCGTCAAACTCATCTGTACATTCGAATGTAACCCAGCTATAGGTTCTCTTATAAAAACTTGATAGTTAGGAGAAAGTTATACAAGCTGAACATTTGATCTTCAATTGGTATTTCCTTTTTACGATAATACCAATGCATTGTACAATACTGATTTCTAAAAAATGCGATCCAGCATAGATCCATGGATTTTTTAGGACTTATTTTCAGATGTCAATACAGGTGAAACTGTTTCAATCCTGTGCCTCAAACTCAAACTCAAATAACTTTATTCAATATAGAAGCATTACACTTTCTTATTGATAGTCAATTGAAACACTACCACCGGTTCGGAAAAGAAAATACCCTGACCTGAGAAGAACCGGCGAAAGAAACTCAGCGGGTTTTTTTTTTTTTTATTTGTCTCATATATTATTTAAACAATTTAATATGAGATGAAATAGCCTCAAAATCATGCAAGGATGTGGCTCTGATAGTTCTCTGTTTTTTTAGATTATAGATTTACTCTCTATTCTATCTAATCTAGTCTGAGCAGACATAATGCATATTATTGTTTTTTATTACCCCTCATTAATGTTCAATGGTAAGGTAGATACCAAAATTTGTTAAGGGAAACTATCAAATTGAATTATCTATTTAAAATTCAATAAAATTCCGAACAAACGATTTATTCAATATTACGTATTGCTTTAATTATTACAGTCTACATAAATGAAGCAACGAAATACGCGAGCAATTATAAATTTAAATGGAATATAGATCAACATATTGAATTAGGGGCAATTGTAAAATGCAATAAATAACGCATATTTTGTTCAGTTAATGAGAAAAGTTATTGGAGTAATTTTGTTTTCATGAAACGTACTGTAAATCACCTTTAATGGCTTTTGCTGCATTTTTATACCGACGCATAAATATTAATGTTTTACGCGTATTTATAGACAAGCACGTGAGACTTTTATGAATCGAATCAGGTCTGTCTGGAAGAATTAATGTAAATAATGATATCAATATTTTCTGTTTTGATTACACTTCATTGTTATAATTTTTATAACCAGGCATAAGTCATATGACCTATATTTTCTTGTTTTTATTACATAAACTAAAATTATGCACACTAAAGCTTTAAATTTAAACAAATAGAAATTAAAAATAGCTCCTGTTTTACAAATCATGACCGTGAATAGCAAGAATGCTAGCACCATGTTTCCGTTGAAAAATATTTGCATTTATTTCGTAAACACAAATAGTGTATATAAATTTCGATATCTTGACTTTTGAGTATTTTTGTTTATGTATCATAAGACATCTCTACAGACATTATTTTACTACACTATAGACATTGTTTTTTTTAGATTGATTGGTACCACCCTCAGATGTTGTACCATCCATCTATCCATCCATCAGCCCATTTCCGTCCACTGCTGGACATAGGCCTCTCCAATTGCACGCCACTGAGATCGTTCTTGGGCTACTCGCATCCAGCTCCTGCCTGATGTTGTACCGCAAAACAATAATACTGAGTAGTATTGTTGTTTTCTAGTTTAAAGGGTGATTGAGCCAGTGAAACTTTAGGCACAGGAACATAACATCTTAGTTCCCAAGGTTGGTGGCGAATTGGTGCAAAATAATGGTAAATATTTCTTGCAGTGTCATTGTCTGTGGACTGTTGTAACCACTTACCATCAGATAGCCCGATGGTTTAAAGAACTACATATTATGGTAAACTAAAGATAAGCTGCAATGTTTTACATGAATTTATTTTTAACATTTTGTATTTGTTTTACGTAACTGTATACTAAATTTAGGTTTCAAATAACAATCAGACTAGTGACCACAGTTTTAGAGCTCTATTACGCTAGTGCTTAGTGTACAAAACCGTTGATTTAAACTCAATAAATCGTGAGGTTACGCCAACACGGCTCTTGTTTGGTTCACACTTGCCAGTACAATAAAGGTTTAATTACGTTTTTAAATAAATTGAGCAACACATTTATATTTTAGTTCCTTATGAAATGGTCATTATTTACTTGTATCTTGATGAGATGGTGAGACGCAGCTTTATATAAAATTTCATCTTTATGTTTTTCAAAATAGGAATAATGTCGGAATATCGAGCTTCACGAAATAAAAATATATGGTAAATATTTCGCTTTAAAAACTTATAGTAATAAAAATAACCATGTTAATTTAAAATCTTTTATTTTTGTATATTTAGAAAAAAAAAATATAAATAACAAAAGTAGGAATCACGTGTGCTATAAGGGGTCGATTTTTCGTGAATCGTAATTCAACGGGAAAATGCCGCTAGCAATCTAGCCACCACTATATGCGGTAATAGTTTATGTAGTTACTATTTTTAATTTATATTTGTAATAATTCAAGAACTGAATGTAGGTATTCTTTTTATTATTATAAAAAAGTATGTCGAATGACAGTTGGTATAATTTTTTTAAGTAGCATGTTACGTTCAGAATGATCGATTTATATCCCCAACTGTGAAACTTGAAAAATAAAAGTGACAAAAAAAAAAACATATTTAAGAGATTTCTTTATCCATACAACTGGCTGTAACTTCTAAAAAAAAACTGAAAACAAAAGCGCGGCAAACTGAATTAAACCACCATTAATTTTTCTTTTTTGGACTCCGACATTAAGGTCGATATTGGCGCGACTTGTAATTTGTTAAAAGTGTTTGTTGTGTTTTATTTGGATTTGTAACGTTAACTGAGTAAGTAGTTTACTTCAATATGTACGATTTGATGGTTTATTTATATTAAGATAAATTCGAAGTAATAGAATTTTTTTGGTTGGTTTGATAGTAAATTGTTTTTTAAATAACTTAAACTCTGGTTTTTAGTAGTTTAGTAAACGAATTTACTTTTGGTCGCTAAATATGCCTATTACATACGAGCACATCGGTATCAAAACTCAAAAATGTTTCGTAGTTGTAATATTAAATATACATATACCGATAAAAAATTTAAGTTTTTTTTTATCATTTAAAATTATTCGATTTTTAAAAAGTAGTTTATATTTTGTTTTTTTTTTTTTTAACTAGGGGAATTAATTTTTATGTATATTTTAGAGAGTTGGGTATAAGATTTATTATTTTTACTCTATAATAATAAATTATATAAATGTGATGCAATAAATTTACTTACAACACTCATTTCTAACGACATAGATTACCAAATGTATTTGGAAGATTATTATTATAGATACCCTATCGCGTATAAGCAATATTCTTTGATTACTTTTAGTCCCTGAAAGTTTAATAATATTATTGAATGTTTGACAAGAGCTCATATTGAACCAGACAGATACCAATTTGGTGAAGATATTATTTACAGTCAAAACAAACAAAGGCTAGGCTTCTTTTATCTCGTATTATTTAAACTTTTCTAATGGACTTTATTATTTTTATTACATTTATTATAGTAATAGATATAATAGTAATGATACATGGCATAATTTAGCTGTGACAGCACATATTTTAATTTATATGATTTCGCGGAATAACTACGCTTATTTAGTTTATTAAACCAAAACAATACTTATGGTTCTGTAATGAAATTCTGGTAAAATATTACTATAATTATGTTCATCAATCTCCAACAACAAACATTATTGATTGTATTGTTATGTTGACACTAACGTGCCAGTTTAATTCTGAATGATATATAAACTTTATAGAACAACGCTATTACAATAATTAAAAAAAAATCATATCATATCGATTAATTTTACAAGAAAGTTATTAGGCAGTGTTTAAAAATGTGTGCCAACGTTACTTATGTATTACATATCTCAAAAAATTAAATACGTAGCATGGTTGCAGGTAACCAAACAATGTCGATTTCAAAAATAAAGGGAAAATATAAATAGCTGACTTTGTCTAAATGGTATAGGCTGGTACTCGTATAAGGCAAGATTCCGGCATAAAACTGAGTTATACATACTCACTTTTTTTTACTATACATACTAAAATACTATCTAACATGCTTCTCTTTATGCGTGACAGGTATTTTTTATATTTAACTGTAGTCGTTTAAGAATCGTATCCAAGAATCTGTAATAACATTACGTCATAATAAATATAAAAAAAAAAAACTTTCTTTCGTGTGATTCTGTTGAGATAAATCTTGATAAAGAAAGCTCGCAAAGTCATTCCGAATCCACCTCATTATTCCTTTGATAGCTGATACGAGTCATAATAGAACAGGGAATCGAATCCATTGACTCGATAGCTGTGGAAGCTCGGCCTCGTTTGGAATGAAAAGCTCTCGAAGACAATTTGAAGAAGGAATAACTAGATACGATTATATTTTGAAACTATTAGATTTCTTTTTATTTGCAATGTTGTATTTTTTTTTCTTAATTGTTATGCTTTTATGGAGTCATTAAATCTAAGATGTATTATTTTTCATGATTATATTTTCAACATATTGACAATATTTGAGCTTGTTTTTTTTTGTAAAATGTTTTATGTGCGTAATGAAATATCTTCCGTAGTAGTTACAGCTTCTAGCAAAGAAGATTCTTGTCCTTTGAGAACAGGATGTTGATATTTGGTGGATGAGTTATTCAGACTATTAGTTATTAAGACTGTTAGTAGAAGAATTAGTTGCTTTCAAACGAGTTTTTATTATCAGCATAAAAACTAGAATAACGGCTATGTACGTAACATAATGTAAACTTTGGTTATATGTATTATTATATTTGTTTTGCAAACATTACGATATTATTTTTCCCTTTCATTATTATTTCAAACTACATAGTTTTATAAATCGCAAGGAGAATTATTCGGGAAAAATATTTTGCAAACAATTGTTTTTTATATTTGTTTTCCTCATATTAGCCATTGTGAAAAGATTCACTTTGAGCACAAAGGACTTCTGTTAAGAATCTGTTATAAATAGCGCAATGGCTGACTTATTTAGTCATGAGAGATAGATAGAGTTTGGAGATATAATTTGTAGATCAATTGAGAAATGTGCAGGAGCTATAATATATCAATCTAGTTTTTGAGATTTCAGTCTTGAAAATTTAGACAAATAATAATTAATAAATCATTTAACTTTTGGTGTAAAGATTTTTTTTGCTGAATATATTTAAATGTACATTGATACCATTGAATTGAAAAAGAAAAATTTTAAATGTTACATTTCTTCAAAAGAAAATCAATTAAATTTATTTTTATGGGACCTATTTATTTTAAATAAAATATTACAGAATAACAATTCATACATTACATTTTTTTTTCCAAAACACACTATTGCGAGCTTTTGATTGTGTTCTAAGGGATAGAATCTATCAAAATCATTGTATTAGTTTCAAAATTTAGTACTAGCTTAAATCGAACCATGTAAACCTTCTATTAATATAGCTAACATAAAATATTATTGGCAATATCAAATTATTATCGCTGGGCATTGTTTCGATACCACATTGCGTTTGACCATATCTGATAATGTCTATCCAATATTCGACAACTAGACAATAAATCGATGCAATGGTGACTTTATCTCTTGACTCCAGATTATGTTAGTCTACAAGACGCTCTGCCCTTTGTTCACGCGTAATGTGTAAGGATATATTGCATTTGAATAAAACTAATGAGTTTAATGTTTGTGTATTTTTTATGGTATAGGTTGGCGGACGAGCATATGGGCCACCTGATGGTTGGTAGTCACCATCACACATAGACAATGACACTGTAAGAAATATTAACTATTCCTTACATCGACAATGTGCCACCAACCTTGGGAACTAAGATGTTACGTCCCTTGTGCCTGTAGTTACACTGGCTCACTCACCCTTCAAACCGGAACACAACAATACCGAGTACTGTTATTTGTCGGTAGAATAACTGATGAGTGGGTGGTACCTACCCAGACGGGCTTGCACAAAGCCCTACCACCAAGTAAATTGTATTTTAAATTGGTTCTACATAAAAGCATAATAAACGTTGTTCAAACTATATTTGTTCATAGCGATTAATCTTCAAGAATAGATAATAGCCAGTGATGTTATAATAGAGGTAAATTTATGTCCGCAAACACAGGTGCACTATGATATGCCGGCGGGACGATAATCTGTCAGGATAGCGGAGACTCTGATTTCTCTGCACCTGGTTCAATAACTGATGGTAAGTTATCGAACCTTAGTTTGTTTACTTTTCGAGCAACGTGGAACTTCTCGGGTCAATTTTCAGAATTAATTTCGTAGCTAAGAATTTCTTGACAACAAAAACAATATCTTTATCGACTCAATCCGGGGCCTCAAAATTGTATATAACAACCATATAACCTTCTAGACAACGACTAAGTTTATGATCTGCGTTAAAAGAATTTACGTTGTCTCAAGAGCCAAGACAGTATATATGTCGCCGCCAATGATTTAAATTAACCATTGAATGAAACACCTAGCACTTTATTAAACGACGCCGTTCAACCAGCGACCTGAATGACATCAGCCAATTCATCTTACGTTCATAGAATATGGACGTTCCGAGGGTAAGGTTGTTTATCCCGATGAAGTTTGGAGACCGTCGGCGCTATGGGATTTGCACCTCTACTTTATCCGCTTAAAAATACACTAGAAGCAAAACTGACTAGACGAATATGGAGTTATGTGAGTGTAAACTGAGTCCTATTTTTTCCCCAAATGAAAAATAACAGTCTTCAGCATGTGACTGTATTTTATCTATTCCGTTTAGTAAAATGACTAGACATTTCATCGAATGTCTAATTTAACCAGTCTGCTGCGACATACATATACATGTATATAAACGAGTGCCATTAAGAGCGTGAACTTTATTGTAGATGTCTAAGGCGCCTCAAAATATAATTAATCAGAATCTACTTCATTTTAAGTAGGTTCTTACAAGCACTTTTGACTCGTCATTTTACAAGACCAAATTAAAAATTCCATGGAATAAAAATTGTAAAAGTAATATTTTTCGGTCTAAAGGTAATAATGGTTATCTTAGCTTAAATTAATAAAAAACGAACTAACGAACGAACGAAAATAATTTATGTCAATTATAAGCCAGTTTATTAAAATCTAGTAATTTTCAATATTGTGAGTCCATACAAGCAAGGAAGGTAATGTTCAATGTAATGTAATAAGGGTATTTGGGTAATTTTTACTTCGCATATTTTTTGTGCATTTATAAAACCATACTATTTTCTCTTTCGGTGTAACTGTATTTTTTATTAAGAAAGTATCGAAATTGTTCGAGGAATGCACACGACACTTTTATCGAACATCGAGGTAAGATCGAACCGTCGACTTGCACTCAGCTAGACCGCATACCGTTGTGTAAAAGGCGACAGTGAAAAATTCGGTAACAACAAAAATATTTGAATTCTTATATGTTAAATCTTATAGAGTGTGATACACTGTTTTTTCTTAACGATTACACATCATTATAAAAATGAATAGTAATAATTAAAGAATTATAAAAAATTCAATCGTAAAAATTACTGCAATAATATTTAATAGTTAAATCAACTAAACTTACTTATAATATACGAGGTAAAATCACACACGAAAATAAAATAAATGTAAACTATTGTTAGAATACGGCATCGAAAGATATTAATATAATCAATTAATGGTACTTCCATTTATTGAGACAATTTACTGTGCCCACGAATATATGGACAATTCCTGTTATGTACTTATATAATTTTGGCCTATTTTTCCATCAGCATCCATTAAATATTTCATGTCGGATGAAATAGACATGTATAGGAAGTAACTTATTTAATTTATATTTGTGTTCTGCGAAGTCAATCAAAGACAAGTCAGAATTTGTGTACAGATTTAGTTTGATGGCATTTCGAATTAGGCCGCTCTCAAGGGATTTGGTCCAATCATAGAGAGTTAATTTGCGTTGAATTGTCGATTTGTGAAGGTTATCTAACAGACATATTACAAATACTCGGCGTTATTAGTTACGTTGACTTTTGAAACCGAGAAACATTAGTATCTTTAAAAAAAATGTCCTGGGACGCTTGACAAAAGCGATAATTAAATCTTATATAAGTTGAACTATTTAATATATACAAATATGAACTAAAACTTGTTACTGTATTAATCGTGATAGCGTGGAATGGTGGCAAGAATGCTAGCAGCATTTCCCCGTTGAATCGCAATTCCGATCCTCTGGGCAAAAAACGAACCAGCCCTCCTGTCACCAGGAGGCAATGAGGCGTGGTTTTATACTTTAAGCATTTAATGTTGTTAATTCTAATGGTAATAAATTAAATATTAAAATTTAACTTAAGAAAAGCTTAGGTTATAAGTGATAAATTTCATGTTTATTAAGATGATAGTGTAAGGAAAGGTTATTTATTTATAAAATGTTTGATCTATTATAAAATCTCAACATTAGAATTTCATCAACATTAGAATTTTCTATATAAATAGGTACATAAATGTATGTGTATGTATACACATATACACTTCTAATGTACATATTCTAGAAATGCAACTGAGAATGCATGAGAGAAAAGGAAGTCTGATTGACTGGCGCCGTAACGCGTTACATAACGAAACCGTTTACCCTTACATGAGAAATTATCAATTGAAGTACAAAAATGTTATTATTTTTTGTTTTTTCACTGGAAAAACGCATTACGCGCTTCCCCCACGTGATGGAAAGTGGGGGGGGGGGGTTGGGACTCCCCGGGGTTCTGAACGCCGAGTGCGCCCAAGCACACCAGGTTTACCCACTAAAAAACCAGCGGTACCCTCTTCGTCTTTCGTCGGACGCCACGGGATCGCTTGCGCATGCTACCGTGACGCCCTGACGGTTGGCCCGCCTATACGGGACTCCAACACCTAGGGGGGATGCCCAGGGTATTGGGACCACCCCTGGTCCATGCGGCGCCAATTGAGGTGGGGGAGAAGATGCGCGCAGCGCATTTTTCTTCTCCCCGCTCGTCTTCTGCGGAGCGAGTCAGCGGCGGCATTCTTGCGGTAGAAGTGGTGCCTTGTGCCTTGGACCATGATATCCAACATACTTTAGGGTTACGACCCTATATTGGAATACATCTCTCTGAAAGGCGTTGTCAGCGATATTTTAGTCTAGAGAGACAACGAAATGGCTCTTATATATTCCAGCAAACATATAGTTTTTATAAGGGTTTGCTGCCAGGACCTGGGAACGTAAATAAAGATCTTTGCTGAACACTGTTAAAGCGATATCGGGGAGGATGATCATTCAATACTATTTTCTTAATACTTAATTGGCTATGTTACTTTTGTCGTTCACGTAATCTATATTATTGTTAATATTATAAATATGAAAGTAACTCTGTCTGTCTGTTGCTCTTTCGCGACTAAGCTGCTAAACCAAATTCGATGAAATTAGGTATGAAGTAAACTTGATCTCCAAGAAAGGATATAGGCTACTTATTTGCCTAACACGTGACAACCAACACCCTAAAACGCGAGCAAGACCCCAGGGCGACTACTAGTTTTTTATATATGAGTATATTTTTATTGCTACTAATAATATACATTCAATGCGTATTTTTACGACAAAATTAAATATAACATTTACATGTTGCATTTAATTTTGCTTTAAATAAAACATAAATATAATTAACATGTTCACATATAATTGAATAACTCTTTATTATTCGAAACGTTTTGTAAGCGAGCTGTGACCGATACATTGATTGGATATCATACCCTTGCATATTAAATAATGCGGAAAATCCCTTCACCGTATGTCGACCTCGTTACACTCTGTCAAAAGAAATAAACCATTTAGGTTGATTTGATCCACTTATACAAATTCAATATTCACTTTGAACATAAATATTAAATTTTAATCAATTTAAATATATTTGAGCTCATTCATATTCATACATCGACGATTTACTATACTTTGTGTCTGTTTCGATGAATTTTCTTGGTGGACGCTTTTGATTTTCAAGCCCATTTGATTATAGTGTTTTGGTGTGAAGGGTGAGTAAGCCAATGTAACAACGAGCACAAGGGACATATTAGTACCCAAGTTAGTGGCGTAATGGTGACGTAAGGGAATGTTTAATATTTTCTCCACTTATTTATGTAGGCAGTGGTAACCGCTTACCATCAGATGACTCATTTGCCCGTCTGCCAAACTCTATCATACTTAAGCAAACATAAAAGCTAACGAATGTAAATCTTGTAGAAGAAATAAAAAAATGTATATAGATGTGATTGAGAAATGTTGTTTACATAAATTACAAGATAAATAATAACAAATTTCATAAATTCTCATTTACAATGACTGATAATTTATACTTCAGAAAATTTAGTTCTATCATATTTTTTATACTGTAAAAATTTGGAATTTATTGTTATGCTACGAAGTCCCCAAATGCGCAGAATGACTGAATTTCTTTTTTTTTTTAAATATTTTTTTACAATAAATTCATGAAATATTATAATAATATATTGATTATTATTGACGACCTCCGTGGTCGAGTGGTGTGTACACCTGTTTTCATGGGTACGCCACTCCGAGGTCTAGGGTTCGATTCCCGGCCAAGTCGATGTAGATTGTCATTAGTTTTCTATGTTGTCTTGGGTCTGGGTGTTTGTGGTACCGTCGTTACTTCTCATTTTCCATAACACAAGTGCTTTAGCTTACATTGGGATCAGAGTAATGTATGTGGTGTTGTCTCATATTCATATATTTATGGTTTCCAACGATATTAAGTCTCTAAACCAAAATATAAAAAAAATTCCATGGCAGTTTCGTCAAACTGATTTTACCGTTTATTATAAATACAATATTATATCTTTCCGTACCGCCACAAATCTTACAGCGTCCCGTTTATGCAAATCAACCGCTATTACGATTTATGTTTTTGAATATATTATGGCAGACCATTACTCTCATCCTTGACGTCGTTTGGTCATTAAATTGAATATTTAGATCAACTTACTTAAGTTCGTTATAACAAATTAAATGTATTTATCATAACGTTTACCTATTTCTTATATTTGTTTATTTTATACTTGTGGTAGGGCTTCGTGTCAGCCCGTCTGGGTAGGTACAACTAACAGTAATCAGTATTGCTGTGTTCCGGTTTGAAGGGTGAGCGAGCCAGTGTAACTACAGGCTCAAGGGACAAAAAACATCTTAGTTCCTAAGGTTGGTGGCACATTGACGATGTAAAGAATAGTTAATACTTCTTATTGTCTATGGGTGATGGTGACCACTTACCATCAGGTGGCCCATATGCTCATCCGCCTACCTATACCTTAAAAAAAATTCTTCCATTTATTCTTCCATTTATCGGTAAAATCACAGAAGCATCAATAATATATAAATAGATAGATACATTTTAATAGATGAGTAACCAAAATCGTTCAAGGCCTTAATTTATTATTTCAGATGTTACTTATTAAGGCCATATATTATAAGCGTATATTATACATGTAAAAGTAACTCTGCCTGACTGTCTGTCCGTCGCTCTTTCACGACCAAACAAATGAACCGAATTTGATAAAAATTGGTATATTGTAAACTTGAACTCTAAGGAAGGCTACTTTTTGCCTGAAACATGACAACCAAACCCGAAAAAAACTAGTACTGGTTATCACGTTTTCTTTCATTTATTAATTTTAGGATGGTCACGAGTTTAAACAACGATATTCTTCCAGATTCATTTATTAGCGCTATTTTCACATTCATTTTATCCAGTATTTCATGTTTTACAATACATCCCGTATTTTATATCTAAATTTAGCTTCTCATTCTCATTATCTCTAAATCAATAATATAAATATCACCAAACATTGCCGTCGCATTCGATTTCTTGACATTCTCTCTCTTACCGGCCAGTATCAGAAAATCGGCCAGTATTCATCGTGAACAATTAAAATATTACATTACAACATATTCTAAAAATAGTCAAACGACATATTATTAACTAAATTATTCTAATAAATTATAGTTATACAATTTATAACAAAAATAACTCTAACATTAATTATTATTATAAATCTTAATTTGTATTTAAATGCGCTGATCTAGGTAACTCATAAATTAAACTTGTGACGTCTAATATCAATTTTCATGTTTCAAGCTTATTCAAAAATATTACGTTCTCGTTGCATTTTCATAATCCCTTTCAGCACATGCATATCTCATAACATAAACCTATTGATACAATAACCTACTTAATATCATTCTCCTAGATTGAATACTTTCCGCTCGAAGAGGATATTTCGATCAACATATTGTTCCATATTTTGTCCATTGTTACATACTTTTATTTGTTTTAAGTTCTTAGTACATTTGGATCAAATCTTACTGAACAAATTTTAAACTGTTTGATCAATAATTTATTCCATTTTACACCAATTCCGAATTGGTGACTATAATCAAGAAACTTTTGAAACTAATCACAAAATTATTGCATAGATTAACCACTGTCGATAATAGTCAATATTTTTTTTTGAATTATAGTTACAATAAAATCAGGTTACGTAATATTTTGAAGGAAATAAACTCTTTTATTGTCGTACATCACAATATTACAAAAATTGTCAAATTAACTTACACGTATATGCTGCGAAATATAGGTACATCGAACTGAAATTGGTTTTCAAATGAAATAATTTAAAAATGTTCTGTTGCCAATTTGGCGTTCTCCTTCTATCATAACATTATTAACTGACAACATTTTGTACGCCTTATTTGTCAAAAATGATTAAGTTCTAAAAGATATTTCGGTTTTAGTTGGTATAACTAACACTCTTCTGTTTGTAATTAAAATGTGATAAAATGATAAAAGTGAAATAAATATAAAATAAGTTTAAAAGCTTATTTAAATCTTACCCCATTAAAGCTGAGAAACCGCAGGTATATTTCACCCTGAAAGACTGGTGGGTGGAGTTAATCTCTGTTATTAACTCGCATGTAGGTTAAAATACCGCATTGACTTTACCGGTTCAGCTTTACATTTTGTTACGACTTTTATTTTCACTTACCGACGTTCTGGTTTCTGTACAAAATGATGCAATTTTCAACAAAAAATTTAAAAAGTAATATGAAATTTTACGGATTAAGTAATCGGATTCTAGAATTTAAAACTATTTACATTTAAATAAGTTATTGTTAATAGTTGTTATGATTTATTTTAAAGTTCGAGGTTGAACACCGATAAAAATATATTGTAACAAATGTGTGCACTTACACCAGCTTTATTATTTAATTATCGATTTTAAAGTATTTCTTTCATATCTAAATCCTTATATAAAGACGGAGGTTCCTGTATTCCGAGTACTACACACAGGAAATCTGTGTATGCCTAAGCTCCGGTGCACTCTCACTACATAATCTGATATTGCAATCATGACAGCTGGATGCCAAAACGTAAGAAGTTTTCAGAATAATGGGTTACTACGAATTTCTTGATACCAATTCTAGACCTCAAAATCAGCAACCCTATTCTATCTAGCACGTATTGCACATGAGAAAAAACCTATGTTTATTTTACATTTACGCATGAGTCATATGGAAACAGTTACTTCTTTAAGTGTGTAGGTATAAAAACAGTTATATAATTTAAATACAACTTTAAGATTTTAAACCTCAAGTAAATCGCATAAGAGTTTCGTAAAATTAGCGCCAACTTTCTGTTGTGGTAAACTACTTGGAAATTCTTTGTACACATCCCTGAATTATTTATAGCTACCTGTGTGACCTGGCTTTATTTTGAAGCCTTGACAAAACTGGTATTAAATGTATTTTAAGTTGGAAGCTGTTTCTCTTCGAGAAAAAATATTAAAGCCGGTAAAATAATAGTTAGGTAAAATGTTAAATCATACAATTTCGCAAGATATTCATATTATGACATATATTTTAACAGTAACAAAAAGGTGCTTGGAAACATGAGAACAATGTAGAAATAATACGTTTTTTCAAACACCATAATGATGTATAATTTTATACGCATAGCTCCCGTAGTAGTTCTTACCTGGGTGAAATAAGAATTTTATTTACTTTTCGATCACACCACTAGTTACCTGGTCCTAAATGAACTATTCAGAAACCCACCGAAATGTACACAATAATATTTAGCAATCGTAATCGGTTCAGCCGTTGAGAAGTTTATTAGCAAAAAAACATTACCTTATTCCAATCAAAGAAGGAATAAAGATAAACAGACCTTATATTGACGAATTCCATGCGATTAGTAGCTCAGCTATATTATGCACTACCCAGTTCTTGTTTATATACATATATATCTATATTGAGTATATATATATCTATATTTATAATAAAAAAAATATCTACTTAACTACTTATCCACTGTAAATGTAGTTCAAAAATTTCGATAGCAGATTCATCAACATTCAATAATTAGTATCACAGATTATTAAAATTTAATCTCTCGACGCTATAATTCGATAAATGTTTTTATTTATCTTTTGTCGTGTTGTGGTTGGAATGGGCTATACACAAAAATATTATATATACAAAGATTTAGTTGAGATTAGAAGCCTCGTTCGTTAGATTATTATTTGAAAAATATTTGTAAGATCTTGATTTTAAATATTTTGCCGGTTCAAAGCCATTCCCTCGTTAGTTCTAGTCGAGTCACGTCCGTAAATGTCATTACGCAGAGAGTATTGGAAAATGATTTAAAAGCAAATACTTTCCTGTAATCTGCTCGGTTGGCCTTAGTGATTTCTCCAACAAATGCAGGTAGTGTTTTTTTACATTGAAGTAAAATTTTATATTCACTTGGTGGTAGGGCTTTGTGCAAGCCCGTCTGGGTAGGTACCACCCACTCATCAATTATTCTACCGCCAAATAACAGTACTCACTATTGTTGTGTTCCGGTTTGATGGGTGAGTGAGCCAGTGTAACTGCAGGCACAAGGGACATAACAACTTAGTTCCCAAGGTTTATGGCACATTGACAATGTAAGGAACAGTTAATATTTCTTACAGCGTCATTGTCTATGGGTGATGGTGACCACTTACCATCAGGTGGCCCATCTGCTCGTCCACCATCCTATACCATAAAAAAATGTCGCTTTAAATTATTGACAATAGTTTCTGAAAAAAAAATTTCAAGTTTTAAAATTAAGGCATAAATAGCTTTGTGCAAGAATTGCACCTTTGTTCAAGCCCATTATTGTATTTCGATTTGAAGTAAGAATAGATCAGTGTAACTAAAGAACAAAACTACATGCTCCTTTCAAGTACCAGGATTGGTGGTGCATTGGCAATTTACATATGTTATTATTTCCTTTGACAAAGTCTAGCTGTGATTACTTATCATCAAGTATTCTTTTTTTCAATGAACCTACTAAAATGAAAAAGATGAACAAAGTATATCTGGTGATTGAAAATATATTATTGTCAAATGTATTTATTAATTAAAGTTGTGATGGCCCAGTGGTTAGAACGCGTGCATCTTAACCGATGATTGCGGGTTCAAACCAGGCAAGCTCGTGCTCAGCGGTGTAGAAAAACATCGTGAAGAAACCTGCATGTGTCGGATTTCATAGACATTCTGCCACATGTGTATTCCACCAACCCTTATTGGAACAGCGTCGTGGAGTATGTTCCAAACCTTCTTCTCAAAGGGAGATGAGGTCTTTAGCCCAGCAGTGGGAATTTACAGGTTGCTGTTGTATTTATAATTCCGTATGACTATAATTAATAGTAGAGAATATGTTCTGCAAGTTACTTTATTTTATTAATTTTATATAAACTAATATCATTTTTTCTGTAATTAATCAATAATAAAGTTAAAATACTCCTTTTTTAAATATTTTTTCAAGCATGAATACATTAAAATTTAATGTTTTTAAAACACCTCATCCACAATAGCCATCTTTAATTTGACAATGTCATCAATATCATAAGTAATTAGAAATAGTTATACATCAGTATCGTCCCACCTACGTGTTCACCTGCTCGTTCCTTGGTAATAGACTATAGGAAATCCAATTTTAAGTTACCGTTATTGTAGGACGAGGAAAGTCCTTAACTCTTACGTCATCAAGTACCACCAGTACAGTTACACGAAGCGATTTGATTCCTCGTATCACTCGGGATACGAGGAATTGTGAAATTTCAATTGATGGTTCGGTGCAAGCTCGTTTGGGTAGGTACTATCCACTCATAATACATAGTAATACTTAGTAAAATTTTATTCCAGTTTGAAGGGTGTTTGAGCCAGTGCAATAACACGTACGAGGGACACATAGGGAAAAAAATCTTAAACTTGAAAAACGTTAATACCTATTTCAAATTTCAATTCCAAACTAACGGTGTTGTGTTAGCACTAATTTTAAGCACAATTTAATGAACGTATACAAAACATACCTTAAGATTTTGAATTATAAAAATCTCGTGAATTGACAATATTTTCAAAATTACAGATTAACAGACAAAAAAACATATGAGTTCTTTGATTAGTGTCACGCGTATCATTCCAATCAATTTAAAATATATTTTCATGATAGATTTTATTGATATTTCTAGGATAAATAGGAACAATCAAACGCACAATATTATAAACATTTTATCCCAAATATTGTGTGGGATACAAGACCTGTCAAGCTGTAAATAGAATAAGTGAAGTTTGAATCTGTAACCTGAGTTTGAGCCTGTTGTTTATCGTATTTTAAATCGTGATTATAATTGATCATTTACTTGGCCATAAATGAAAACGATGTGAAGAAAGCAGTATATGTCTGATACAATGTATATGTGTAATCCAATAGCAATGTATTGGAGCAGTCTTGTGAAATTGGTTCTAAAATCTCGCCTCATAAAATAGCCTTAGCGTCAAAGTAATACATAAATTACAAATTTTTAAATTGTTATATTTTAAAATTCGATACTTTGTGTTATAAAAATCAAAACTTACACCAACCTTAATAAAACGAAAGACAATCAAAGCGCTATTTATCACGCGCAGTCGTTTATCAAGTGCATCTGTGCCGCGGGAAAAACTCACACAGTCTTTGACTATATGATTTAGCAATATTTCTTCATGCGATATTTTGCATTTAGGGATAACATTTAAGTGCTAATAACAGGATTATATAATCTTTAAATAGTATAAAACAAAGTCGCTTTTTCTGTCCCTATATCCCTTTGTACACTTAAATCTTTAAAACTACGCAACGGAATTTGATGCTGTTTTTTTAGCAGATAGAGTGATTCGAGAGGTTTTTATATATGACGACCTCCATGGTCGAGTGGTGTGTACACCGGTTTTCATGGGTACGCCACTCTGAGGTCCCGGGTTCGATTCCCGGCCGGGTCGATGTAGATTACCATTAGTTTTCTTGGGTCTGGGTGTTTGTGGTACCGTCGTTACTTCTGATTTCCATAACACAAGTGCTTCAGCTACTTACATTGGGATCAGAGTAATGTATGTGATGTTGTCTCAAAAAAAACAAAAAAAAAAAAAAAAAAAAAAAAAAAAAAAAAAAAAATATATATAATACATAGATAATATAGTTAAGTAACACGGATAATTTTTAAAGTTTCTAATGTGATGTCGTAATTTTTTTGCGCTTACATTCTAAACACTAGCCGAATCCTACTAAATAGATCAAAATAATGTACTACAGAATTGTACACCACATAAATGGCTACAAAAAAGACGCGATGGTATATGACACATCTTGTTATTTATTTAAAGTCAATAAATATACAAACATGTTACACTATAAAAAACAAAAACACGTTCAAGTCACGTATTTAAATACGCATAAGTACAATATCTACCTCCTTTCATTCCAATTATCTATTGTAGAACAAGAAGACAAAGAAATTAATTGTTTTTTTATTGTAACATTGGATTTTATTAATGGTATTGTAAGTTGGATTTTATTAATACCTCGCAGATCTCAAAGATCAATTGTTAAAAAATTTTTTTAGATAACAAAATGTATCCTTGAAATTCGTATCATCGAGATATATCGATATTAAATCAAGACATGACAGTTCAACAGGCGGCCATGTTTGAGGTTTATGGGTGCGTTCAGAAATTGTGTTCTAAATAATTTTCTAAATTAAAAATTGAATACAGGATATGGTAGACTTCATATAAAATTTCCAAAAAAATATCGATCGATATAAAGTAATAATTCCTAGTATATAATTTACAACAAAATTTGAAAAAAACATTTTGAACAAAATTCGGATTGTTTGATATTTCGTGAAATAAAATCTCGTTATGAAATATCACCTGGCAACCATTTTAAATTTATTGTTTACGCTACGTTAAGAACCTGAAAAACAACGCATAAGAGCTGGTTGCTATTTTACTATAAATTTGTTTAATAGGAACATTTTAGTTTTTTTTAATTGTATAATTTAGTTAATTAACTATTGTTATTAGTTCCTAATTGAACATACCTAATCTGTCTGAATAAATTAGTTCAATTATATACTAAATTATTCAAAATGTTGGTTTAATCATGAGCTTGTAACTATCATTCGAGTTTTGAAAAATAGTGTATGAAGATGATTTCTTATTGCTTTGTCTATGTTTTATAAAAGTAATCGTTAAACCGCGATAATGGTTTAGTTTAATTAATTTTACCTTAATGCTAAACTAGTATTAAAATAATTAAATCATTGCAATTAAATTACTCATTAAGAACAATCGTTACTTAATAAAAGTAGTATTAATTTGTCATATTATTTAACAAGATATGGATGTTGCTGCGGAGGTTGACTATAAAACCGGACACCGGCTCCAAATATAACAATAACTATAACTACATTATATAATCGTAAATCGACTATTAAGTAGTCTAAAAAGTAAGTAAGCTGTTAGCCTGTAAATTTCCCACTGCTGAGATAAGGCCTCCTCTTCCATCAAGGAGAGGGTTTGGAACGTATTCCACCACGCTGTTCCAATGCGGGTTGGTGGAATGCACATGTGGCAGAATTTCGATGAAATTAGACACATGCAGGTTTCCTCACGATGTTTTCCTTCACCGCCGAGCATGAGATGAATTATAAACACAATTAAGCACATATATATATAGTGGTGCTTGCCTGGGTTTGAACTCGAAATCATCGGTTAAGATGCACGCGTTCTAACCACTGGGCCATCTCAGCTTAAGTAGTCTAATATTTTTCATTTCATTTTACTTAGGAGGACTCTAAAAAATATGTTAAATATGCAATTATTTTTATTACTTTTTAGTGTATTTTTATTTGTTTTAAATTGTGTTTTGTTTGAAGTCGGTTTTTCTTTTTGTTAAAATTTTATTTATTCGTCATTACTAGCATGACTATATTTTACATTACAATTATATATGTATGTAATTACAAGTGTAGTAGGAAAACTTGTTCATTTTAAACTAATACGCAGTAACTGTATTTTAAGCATACTTCTTAGTTGTAATGAGAGAATAAAATAATAACCTCGTTAAATATGTTAAACCCAGCGTTTAAATGTTAATGCCTTTGAAAACAGTAGTCTTTTATCGTAGTTTATCGCTTTCAAATTATATAATTATTGTATGTAAACTTATATTGTTGTACCTTTTGTTATTAATATTCTGAATCAGTTATTGAAGTTACTTCAGCGTTAATTGGTAAATACACTTTCTCTCATTACAATATGAAGTTTTCTTTATATTAATTTTAATAAAGTAATTAATAATACAATTGTATCGTCACTGAGGATATGATATGATGAGTGATTATCATAACAGTTAGCATATCTCTGCTGATAATTTAAAGTTCAGAAATTGTTTGTTTTATTAAACTTTCTAATTTCAGGAACATTTGCTTGTTGAGACTACAGGCTTTAAATTATTACAATACAACAAATAAGACGAAAGTATTGATGAAAAATGGTTTCAAAACGAGAGATGTATTCTACGTAAACGATTAAAGTTTCATATATAGTGAAATCGTGGCGAGCAGTAAGTATGAATATATACCCATGAAGGCGTGTTCTTCCATGTAAAACAATTTTATAACAATATCAACTTAGCAAAAATAAAATTAGTACTCATGGACATTGAGACATCTAGTCACTCACACACATTAATGCAGTTCGATAGTATTTTTTCGTGAGTAAATAGATCTATAAGAGTACAGCAATATTCTTTCAAGGAGAAATCTTTTATACAGTCTACTTTGTTGTAACTAGCCACTAGATAGTTGTTGCTAGTAAAACGTAAAACTCGCATAATATAACTTTTGGCATTTGGCCACGACATAATACATCGGCGCCTAGATTATAGGTTTTAGAAACATAAAAGTTAAGACTTTTATGTTAGAAACAAAAATCGTCGTTTAAAATATTTATAATTTTTATCTATACTTAAAATAAAAATATCTTTTTGTAATATTAAAACAACATTTCTTACAATTTTGGTCTGTCTGTTTGTTTTTTCCGGCTAATCTTTAGAAGGGCTGGACCTATTTTGACGGGATTTTCCCTGGTAGATAACTAAGAGTCACTTAGGCTAGAACAATAACTTTTTTGTTGAATTCAAACACGCACGAAGTTGCGGACACAGCTAGTTGGTATGTAAAAAATATTTCTTGCAATGATTGACGTTATAATTAATTCAATTTCAACACAACAGGTTATCTAGATTATATAATGCGGTGTGCTATTGCTATTATATTATGTATACGTATGGTTAAATTTGAAACAGATTGGTTTCATTGTCGTCTGCATAATGACCCTCATTACTGAGTCCAGCAATTAGCATTATCTCATTAAGCGGTAATCGTAATGTCACGCTGTTTACCATTGTATCGATACGTAGGTAACACTTTTTTTTGTATTCCAATTGAAGGTGCGATGCTTATTTAACTTTCTGTGTATATTTAATGGAATACGAAATTGAATTTATTTTATTTGATAATACGTTGCATTGTCTTGAAAAATTGTTAAGATATAAAACAATGCGACTTATTTGCATCCATTTCCATGAACTTATATATTTTTATGAGTACAATGTTGATTGGAATCCGTAAATAAGTTGAAAAAATAAGACATGAAAATATCCCCACGATGTTTTCCTGCAGTACGTAACGCGATATAAATTATTATAAACAAAAATAAAGCATATGAGGATAGATTTTGGGTTATCTCGGCTAAAATACTTGCTTAACTAACATTTATGAAATATTTTAGTAACTAATGGAAGAAGATATTAATATAATTAATTTATTGTTAACACATTAAACCTATCAATATTGTTGTTTTGATTATCATAGGTATTCCAAAACCAATCTAATAGAAAACGAGACTCTTAATAAAATAAATAAAAACAAAAAGCAGACTTCTTTAGCAAAATCTTTTTGCATTTAAGAAAAACTTAACCAGAAATTTACTATACTTAGGTGAACTGTAGGTTACTTAACCATACTTAGGTGAAACACAGATAGTATATTACCTTATATTCTATGACCTATCGTACACCGTTGGTTACATGGAAGAGATCTCTATACAGCGATAAGGTCGCCAAAATTGTACGCCTGTTCTATCAAGGCCAAATCTATGTTATATTTATTTTTACTTCTCAGTGTGGTGTACAATAAAAAAATAAATAAAAGAATAAATAAAAATATACTTATTTGATTTGTTTAACTAAATAAATTTTTAATCAAAATAATTTTTTTTTTTTTATTCGGTTGATTAATTTTGTCAAAGCATGTGTAATTAGATACACCCGGATTCCTTTTAACCGCCAATCAAATCGTTCGGATACGATAAATGAAAAGATTCGGCGATATCACAGACTCACAAACCTCAGTCAAACCTTTGCTCGTTAGACAAAGTGTCGCTCCATTTCACACAATTGGTTTGGTATTCGTACTTATCAAACCTTTCATCTTATAATTAATTTGTGAATCAGATAACTTCTCTAAAGCAAAATTGAATAAATATTTATTTATAGACATAATAATAAAGTCTTCATTATCAATTGTTATTTTGGTATTCAGGATTCAACTTAATTTGACATTAGATAAATACAAAAATTAAAAAAAATAACATATTAATTAATAAAGTGTTATCTACTTACTCTCAGTTACTTACAACAAACTAACACTGGATTATGTGTATACCATACAAAAACCGATTTAAATATCTCTTGTGCAAAGCCGTTTCATTATATAACATATACAAAGTTTTCAATAAAGTATACCTTGATTTTGTTTTTAATTAAGAGATAAATTAAACTCAACAGATATAATTATAAGTAATAGAAAGATTACTTTTTAACCGAACCGATCAATTTCCATCGTGTCTTCTCCATCGCACTTGACATTGGCGAAATATCTGTGCCTCTTTGGCACAAATAAAAGCCACAAAAAAAGATTACTTTTTATATGTTTTAGAACTTTAAATTGTAATGTATTATATAATTGAAACGTACCTTTTATAAATACTATAATGACACTCAGCAAAAATTGTATAATGTTCTAAATTGTTTTCATCCAATCACGGCAACTGGAATGGGCATTTGATTTCCTAATCATACAATGTAATTATGCGTGTTCTTGTAGTTATAATTGATATAGAATAATCGTGGAATAAACGTTTTCATTAATGATCGGCCATAAAATTTCAAATATCAGGAATAATAATGCGCAAATGTTCAACAGCTGCTGTAAGCTCTGCATTAGGAAAAGGAATGCCTTTTATAATAAAGGTTAAATCTCTAGAAGCTGTGAATAGCGAATGGGTTCGCTAATGCACTGTAAATGCAGAGTTCACTAAACATCTTGAAAGTTCTGAAGCAACTTCCAATTGATTATTTGTATTTATTTTAAAAATCCTTTGTTTCTGGAGATTATTGCTTTAATAGACTGTTTTTATTCGTTTTTATTGACTGTTCGATAAAATGAAACCTTTCAAGTGGTTAGTTGGAAATTAAATGAACTGTATTTATGTAGATCGACGCTTTCTACTAAGATCTTTTTTATCATTTAGCTAAATTTTATTCTTATATAAAAGTGAAAAAATGTATGTACCTTACGAAAAATATTAATATCACTAACCTCGACATTTTGAAAGTGAAAAGATTTCTTTTATTACAAATCTACATTGCTAAATTGGGCTCTCAGAAGAAAAATACGTCATTTTTCATATCTCTCTATCCTAAGAACTGAGAGAGAACTTGAAATGGCACCGTAGACGAACATGTGCAAACAAGATAAACAAGATAATTTCGCAAAATGTCTTAAATATCATTATGATAATGATTAAGTGTATGAAAAATAATATCATTATTTTTTTGTTTTAAATGTATATAAAATGGCTTCTACGTTTTTTTTTTTATATTTAAGGCCTAAAGGTCGTCCCTTGTTCCGTGCATTCTTTTAACGTCTAAAGTTTGAGAAGCTTCGGGAAGAGGTCAGAGCTATACACTATTGTAAGTTAATACAAATCCATCGAATTACAGCATACAGGTAATTTGTCATATTTTAAAAGAAAAGTTTAATACAAGCTATAGAAATACTTGAAAGTCCTTCAGTTCAGGCTGTATTTCTCATAAGAATATTATAATATATTTATAGACTAAAATTTGGTTTTATTCAAATCGAATCAATTTTATCCGAGTAAACTTCGCAATGAAGCGTTTTTGAAGCGTCGATAATTGATTTAATACTATCATTTTATGTTGCCCTCGCAATAATTAGTGTTAAACCCTACTTTATTAAGACATGGAAGTAGAACTGAGGCATGAGTATGCCATGTCTATTGTAATTCCTGTTCTGTAACATTCGTTACCCTCATTACCGTGTTTCATTTCACGTCTTTCATAGTCCCGCTACTTTTTCATCTTATTAAAATACTTGAATGTAGCGAATGTGATATGAATTATATATAGTGAGTTATAATATATAATTTATAAAGGCATTCGAGCAACTCTTCGCTATCTTACCTGATCATATCTGACTTGTATGTGTGTGTAATTTTAAACTGACTCAAGTGTTTTGATTGCTGTATGCTTAATTAAGAGCCACTGAGTTTCAATGCGATTTTCATCTTCAACTCGACGGAAAATTCGTGTGAAACAACACGTAGAGCCTGTAAATTCCTCAATCTTGGGCTCTTGGTTAATACTGATTGTGCTGGTAATGGTTTTTTGTTTTACATATGGCAGAATTCCTCAGAAATTGGACACATGCAGGTTTCCTCACAAAATTTGCCTTTACCGCCGAGCAGGAGATTAATTATAAATACAAATGCAACACGTGAAATTTAAGTGGTGCTTACCTGAGTTTGATCCTGGAGTCGTCGGTTAAGATGTGCTTGTGTGAACCACTGGGCTACCTCGGCTCTTCTCATGAAGAAACCTGCATCTAATGTTAAGTGATGTCATATGTATATAAAACCCTTCGCATTAACAAAAGTGGAGGCCTTTGTCCAGCTGTGGGGTATTCACGGGCCTTGAAAATTCCATTACCAAATTTTCCCTTGTTTGTTTGGGCGTATCATTACCAATTCGAGGGTCAACGCCTGTAACACTGATACGACGAAGTAAATAAATTACGATTCTCCCAACCCTCTTCAGCCGCCCCGACAAGTAGAACAATTATGCAACCCTTTGTGGTGGACACGTATTTATTATTGAAGTAAAAAGGTTAGGTTATAGAACAGTGAAATATAGAAGAGAATATCCAAGCGTATCAAAAACATATCTCGGCTAATAGATCGGTGGCACCAAGATAATATTATCTTTAACGTAGTAATATAAATTATGTCTTATGTTATATATAATTTCAAATAGAAGATGTGTTTCTTGTTTTTTAAATTTGAATTGCGAATGCTTAAAAAATGACATCTTGATAGCATTTCTGAAATTATTTTCAATCTAGGGATGGAGGTCACAATTAACAGCGATATATTTTAAACCTAACTGTCAGTCAAGTTCGTAATTTCATTCCGCATTCCGGTCAATCGCAGATACCCCAATGAATACTTTATAAACTCTTTCTGAGAGCTAAATTTAAAATGGACTCGTGTTGCTGTATTTATTCAGAGTAATATCACGCTGTGAATATTTTCAACTGGTCGTTTCAGTTCATTTTACTTTATAATTTAAATTTATACATTCAAGAGTCTTAAATAACATTGATTTTTAGTCAAAGCACTCACAGCTATTTTTATATAATTATTTTCTGTAAATATGCGTAATTGTAGGAAGATGGTAATTTGTTAAGCGAAAATATAATTCGTTTCTATTATATATTTTATCAAATGAAAGATCTGTTATATAGTATAATATTAAAATTTTTGAAGCAGGTTATTTTTTGTCCGTATTTCATTTTGAATTTCGAACGTCATTAAAAAGCGAAAATATCTTCAAAACATTATTTGAAATGGAGATCCTTTGATCTTTCTGCTGAGGAGAAAATCAAACGGAAACAAGTAGGTGTGTAAAATAACTGTGTAATTTATTATTAAATAAGTTGTATATTAAAAATATATCCAGGCTTATTATTAAATTTGACATTAAATTCTTGCAAATTCTACGGTGGCTTGAAATGTTATGTAATATGCTAGCAATACGATTTTTAGTGAAAACATTTAAGATCTATAAACTATAATTTCTGAAAATAAGCTGAACCCATGATATTCCCTCAAAGCCGCTTTATTATAAAAACTGCTTTCATAATTTTAAAATAAAAAATAAATCGGTTTGGTTCTTGTCGGCTTTAAGTATTTCACCGTAAATTCGAATTGATGATATTAAAATTATTTACATCTTCTTTTATATGTCCTGTATAACTTGTTATGACGAAATATTAACCAGTGCATTTATTTCATTATATACAATGGAGCAGCATGTTCGAGTCCGTTTTTAAAAAACATGACGTCTGCCTAGCTGACGTCACGAGTGTCAGGGTTTTGATCTTTAACCATTCTCGGTGGTATGAAATTAAACTCAGGAAATAATCTTCTCTGATTTATTCCAATACGAGGCGGTCCGATCGCTCCGACGGCTCGACCAAGCCTCCCGATATCGGCGGGCGCTTGATCTTTTATAACAAAAATAGGCGGGTAGACTTATTCACTCAACATAACAGCTGTTTACCAACACTAGAATATTTCAGACTAATTTAACATTTCAAAATTCGCTAAAAATTATTAATTAAACAATCAAACAGTTTTAAATTATTAAAATAATCATTTCTGGACACGGTGTTTTTCTTAAATTCGTGGTTTCGCGCCGACATATGTATATATTAAGAATTATTTCGCTTTTGGTTCTTGGATGTTGATTCCAAAAAGACTTATATTTAGCTAGTACTAAATGAAAACCTTTATATTTTTTATAATGTAAAATACTAATTCAAACGACGACGAGAGTTTTTTTTTATATTTTCGGGATCGTATTTTATATACGTACATATAAGATTTAGATAAAATCACATATTTGTTCATGTCTTAAATTATATTTCTTATTCGGAGTGTAGATAAATTTGCTCAAGACGTGATTTGAATAATCATACAATATATGTATCATTTACTTGTAATATTTAAGTTGAATCGTGACAAACTTTGAGAAAAGCAAATATAATTATGTGGAAATATTACATTGAAGCGCTACATTGTCTAAATATTGACTAAGCAGAATTATGAAATTAAAAATTAGTATGACATACACCGAGAGAGAGCCGAGATGGCCCAGTGGTTAGAACACGTGCATCTTAACCGATGATTTCGGGTTCAAACCTAGGCAAGCATCACTATATATATGTGCTTAATTTGCATTAATAATTCATCTCGTGCTCGGCGGTGAAGGAAAACATCGTGAGGAAACCTGCATGTGTCTAATATCATTGAAATTCTGCCACATGTGCATTCCACCAACCTGCATTTGAACAGCGTGGTGGAATATGTTCCAAGCCCTCTCCATAATGGGAGAGGAGACCATTAGCCCAGCAGTGGGAAATTTACAGGTTGTACTTTACTATGACATACACGTTAGAATATTTAAATCTTAACAGAAAATTCCGGATTCAAATCAGGGGTAGCACTATGACTTTTTATGTGATTAATATGTTCTAATAATTAAATTTGTCTCTCCTTCAATGGTGAAGAAGCCCATCAATGAATACTAATAAGTCGCAGGTAGCTTGGTGAAATGTAATGAAACAGAGGTTATTGTGTAGAGCGTTCGGATCTTTACAGCTACTGCAGTAGTCCGACATTTGCAGGTGCAGCCTTCAGCGAGCTGAAATTTGATTTCAGCGATTTGTTGCTGGCAACTTCCGGTTAATAGCAAAATCGAGACAATCTAATTTTTTCATAAGTCCACATTTTCGATTTCTATAAAAAAAAAACGTATACCTAACATTTAAAAAATATATAAATGTATGACATGCATATGATAGAAATACGCTTCTGGGTAGGTATAGGTTATAGTCTTAAATTATTATTCAGCAATACTTCGCTTGCTGTTTTGGTATACAAAAACGCAGGAGACGATTAGACGAACTAATTCCGCATCTCCTAAATGTATTTAAAACATTACATTATTTATCCATACGAATATTAATCATCTAAATTCTTAACGGATGATTGCGGTTTCAAATCCGGGACAATAGTGAATTTTCATATGCATAATATAAAATGATTTGTATTTTTAACTCATACCATGTTCAGGGGAATGAAAACTTCGTGAGAAAACTGGCGCGATGATAACCTTCCCAAAGTGAGTAGCAGTGAGAAATTGACAGCTCAATTTTTATAGATTACTATTTTCGAATTAATAGGATGATGAATCGATAGTTATAATTTTTCGCATTGTTATATTATGTCATAAAATGCATGCATGCACAATTATTTATAGCGACTAATCTGATAGTTCAAAAAATGGAAATGCTTTGTGCAAGCCCGTCTGGGAAGGTACCACCAACTCATCAGTTATCCTACCACCAAATAACAGTACTCAGTATTGTTGTGTACCGGTTTGAAGGGTGAATGAGACAGTGTAACTACAGGCACAAGGGACATAATATCTTAGTTCCCAAAATTAGTGGCGCATTGACGATTTAAGGAATACAAATCTCATAGAAATTCTGCCACATGTGTATTCCACCAACCCGCATTGGAACAGCGTGGTGGAATTTGTTCCAAACCTTCTCCTCAAAAGGGAGAGGAGGCCTTTAGCCCAACAGTGGGAATTTACAGGCTGTTGTTGTTGTTGTTATATATAAATATATATTATATTTAGACTGATCTATCCGTGACTGACTGGTCTATCCGTGACCACGAACGCTGTAAAGTGCTCGAAACGTCGGGATGATAAAAATACTTAATATACGCGATTTAAATCCACTAAAACTAGTTTTAGGGGAAGGTTGCTATGATTGGACCACTTAACTTTATGACATCATATCTCATGAAATATCATCGACAAACGGAATCCAAATGTTGTAATATTATGCTATTTATGTTAATTAATCATACATAAATTATTGGCAATGTAAGTTGCAAGATTTTAAAAATATACTAAAATAACTTTTCAATAAGGAGTTGCTTTCTTTGGACCACCGTCACCTTGAATGGACCACTAAGTTGCCATCATTGGACTTAGAAACATTTGTATTATCGGTCCAATGAATGTGACTCAAATGAAACACACAATAAGATTTACTTTTATATTCATAAGTTTTTATATTAGTATTATTTTTTTTTTCTTGTAAACTAATATTATAACTAATTGTTTAGGAACTTTTCACGAGATCAACAATCAATTACAATAATTTCGAGTTGGGACTTTCTTAGAGAAAAAAATAATCATATTTATTTAATTACACACAAATTTTCATACGGAAAATTTACACGGACAAAAACATTTCTTAGAATTCTACTAAGTGAAAATAATTAATTCGCTAAGTTTCTTTGATTGGACCGGTCCAATAATGGCATCACCATAGTGGTCCATTGATGGCAACTAGGTATATCAACTGAACGAAAGCGTATATTTAAAAAATTGTTAAATAAGGTAAAAAACTTCATCATCTCTGTAAAAGCAGATAAATTTGCTATCCTGATTGTATTACAATCATCAAACATTAATAAATACAGTGCTATTTACATCAGTTTGTTGATGGCTCGGTTTTTATATCACGGTCGCCACTGACATGGGTGTTCGCATTACTACGTGCCACGCGTCTCAAGCGCACTGAGGTTTGGCGGGTGGGCAACGGGTGCGGTACTGATGCCTAGCATCCTATTGAACTGGTCATAACACGCATAGTTTTTGAAAGAATTAGGTGGTCCAATGAAAGAACCGGTCCAATGATCGCAACCTTCCCCTATTTCAATGTGTAATAATCGCGAAAATCTAAGACAACATTAAGTTTAATTTCAATGGACAACTATAAACAAAATTGGATGTAAGTAGTGAATCTCGAGATAAAAACATTCAAGTCGTTTTGGTCCAGCCGTTAGTATACAAATGTGTAAGATATGTTATTCTCGCATGTATATTTTATACATTTTAACTTACTGTTTTTTATAAAGTTCAGATTGATTTGTTTGCTGTTGTACGTTAATAAAAAAAACATTAATTAAGTCATCGGCTTTAAAATTAACTTTAATATCGTTGAAAGGCTCGGTAATATTTATAGCTTGTGGTCGCGAGTAAATTAGCTTAGCCGTACTAAGCTATTTGTAAACAGGGTCGGTGCTTAAAACATAATTACGCGAGTCTGCATTTACTGAGCGTCGCTCTTCCCTTGTTTTATTTTAATTGCATTCTACGTAGTGTTTACCATTTTATTAACCCCTGACGCAAAAGGGGTGTGGTGGGTTTGACACAAATGTGCAAATTTTGTACCAGATTGTCTCGTTTTGTTGCAATTTTATTTGACGGTATAATTCAGTAGTCCGGCTCAACCTTGCAACAATACGAGTTAAATTAAGTCAAACATATTTTATTATGAATTATGCATGTGATTGATGATTACTAGGTTTTATTATAACAAGGTGACTTTGAATTATTTTTTAGTAAAAATCGCTGAGAAAAGGGTAATTTTGTGATTTTTTCTTTAAAGATTACTAGAAATGCCCCAAAGTTATTAATATACCTATTTACTATTTTTAAGTTTATCACATGTGCCAGGAGTCAAGAAGTCAGGTTCGATCCTACGAGTTTTACATCGCTAGGTGACTCGTAACCCATTGCGCCATTTACTCTTTCTTGCTTTTCTCGGCCAGAGGCTGCCCTCCGAAACCGTGGCAGATTGTAAATATTAGCGTTTAAAAAAGGCTTTATTGCAAAATTTACTTTAGTGAAATATATTTGATCTGATTTCATTAAACTGACGTATGGTCCCTTTGTGATAAAAAGGTTTAAATCTACATTTCTTAAAAGGTCAATTAAAAATAAAAATACAACAATCCACCGGCCTCAATAGAATAAAGTTTTAATAATCAAATTTATATGGTGGTCTATGGTAAATAATTTTAAGAAAATGAATAACTATAATCTTCTCCTATTGTTGAGTTATTTCATTAAAAAAATTGATACAATTTTCACAATTACATATTACATATATAAAATTATTACAGATACAATTAGTAGGTGGAGAATTTTAAATTTATTGCATTATATTAATGAAACCGAATGCACAACAATGAATATAAGATTTTTGTATGATGATATTTTGATTAAATATCAATGTCAATAAAGTTCAAACTTATGTCAACAATAATGGAGGATGGGGACGAAAGAAGAAAGTCAATAAAACAATAAATATTTATTTGAATATAATAAAATCCCTATAATAGCACATACCTCATTCAAATATCTTTCTGCGACCGTAGTTTGTTAAGCTTATGATGAAATACGATAATATATTTTAAAATCTTTAATTCAGTAATTTATCTGTAATTTATACGGCTCTGAACAATTAGTTTAACTGAGCCCTAATTAAGCATTATACATTGTAACGCCACTAAAACTTTTGGTATCTATTAAAAGTTTTAAGTGCCATAATTTTAGATAAGAGATTCGTAATACATAAAAAGTGTCATTATCGTTTAATTTTATAATTCTCATACCCAGTGCTCGGCGTAAATAATTGTTTTGTAAATAAAATATGATAGAAAAGTATGAACGTATAAAAGCATCATTTTAACACAATTGGATATTGTAAATAGGTCTTAATTTTTTTCTTTCTATATTGTACAGAATTTAACATTTCTTAATAAATATTTCATTATTATATTCCTCAGTATTATGGATAATTTCTTAGTTAATTATCGTAGTGTATCAACAACGGTCTGTAAATTTCCCACTGCTGGGCTAAAGCCTCATCTTTTTTTCAGAAATTGAAATTGAAAGAAATTGAAATTCTTCAGCGTTAGATAGTCTGCTAAGCAATAAACATTTATAGACTACCTACATTAGAACTGAATGACTGCAATATAAACTAGTGAGCAAAGATGGTTTGGCATATCCTAATTTGATTTGATTTTCTATCTCTTGTTTATGAGATAAGTTTAAGAATTTGATAGATTGACTTTCATCAACAAAGTATAAAGCTTGCCCACGACCTTTTGATGCTATATCTTACCTTTCTAGATACGTAACAGAAAACCCTACTTTTTGATATTTTCAAAATAGATACCTAGAATTAAACTCACGTCTTATCGACACTTTAGTTTCTTCGATGACCTCTGGAAGGTCTACGAAAGAATTATATTGCTTATGTCAACGATTCTCGTTCCAGAGTAACACGGCTTCAGATCACAACTTTTATGTTCGACATGTTTGTGCATCGCGTTCACGGAACACGTACTTAAGAGCTCTTTTCATAAACGAACACGAAAGATCAAGAGGTCGATTCATTATTTAACTATAATTGGTTCATTCCATAAGAACTCTCCTATGTCTGACCCTATTCCGACAAAGGGTCAGACAGCATCCGACATTTTATTTATAAGCTATTCGCCTTGCTCATCATGGGTAAAATACATAACCTTTTTTTTAATAATGATACATAATATAGTATACAATATATATAAATGCGTTCAAACCCAGGCATGCACCACCGAATTTCTATGTTGTTATAATATTCGTCTCGGGCTCGTCGGTAAAGGAAAACATCGTGAGGAAACTTGTATGTGTATAATGAAATGTTGCCACATGTGTATACACTAAGCCGTGGTGGAATTAGTTTCAAATCTTCTACTCAAAGGGGTGTAGTCTTCGTCCAGCATCTGGATATAGGCTTTTTCTTTAATTTACATAATATATATAAACATTGTTATACGATCAATATTGTAAATTGTCTATTCAATTATAAATCTTATTCTTTATTCGAAAAAGTTCTTATTAAAAAAACCTTTAATTTTATTTAAAAGCGTGTTAATAAATAACTATGTCATTTACTTTAGTGAGGATTAGTACTGAGTGACCAATTTGTTTTGATGTCTGGAAATGTTGCTTTAATGTTAAATGGTTTGAATTATATATTAAAAATCAATATAGAGCCTTTAAGATGATAATTGTAGGACATACTTGGCTCGTTTTATAATATGTTTCTCAATATATACTTACTTAGAGTAGAGTAGACAAACAACATACAAGTTTTTGGTTACTTGCGGCCGAGATACGAGAAAATATATATGTATTATGAATAAATTTTTTCCTTGACGATCAATTATAATAATCATAATAAATGTTTTTTTCATCAATAACCAAGACAGTATAATAACATCTCAAAGGTTGACTTCTTCTTTTGAGTGCCATGAGCTCCCGTGCCAAAAGAAGTCGCTCTTCCTTAACAAACTCATACTTTAATTCAAAGTTATAAGATGAAACAAGCAAGCTAAGAATTACAAAAATATATATAATACTTAATGATAGAACGCGCGCGTGTCTCTCTCTCTCTCTGTGTGTGTGTGTGTGTGTGTGTGTGTACGTATGTAAATTACGAGTGAAATTTTCATGTGTAAATGGCTAACTGTATATCCATTCCAATCTACAAAACATTATAAAGTAATAATTCAGTATCATCATAATTCAAACTTTTAAGCCACGCAGTTATTTTTGGTTTACATTCATGCAGATTATTATTAGTATGCGTTAAAAATGTAACCCTATTTGTATTTTTCAAATGAATAATATTGAAATGCCAATTAATCATCATGTAAGGTAAAAACGTTGGAAAAGCAACGTTTCCCTCTCTTTTTCTGTCTCTTTTTATTTTTTTCGTTTTTATTTCAAACAAATGATTTTAGTTTACTAAGTATTTTATCGCAATATTATTTGATTGTATCTATGATTTAATACTTATAGTGAAAGAAACTGCGTTCGAACTCCAAATCTCACTTTTTTGCTGTCTTTATTTCTTCATTAGTCATCTCACGCACCCTAAGACATATTGTACGTACAAGCGTCACTCATGCTAATGTATATATGTCGATCATTTAGTGTAATGGGGCACGCTTTCGTAAGTGAATAGATCTTTAGATAACAACAAGAACTTCGAAAAATAATAAAAACACAATAAGATAAAAAATAAGATTGTATTTATCACGAAGTCTTGCTCACTTTGTAGGGTTTGATTTTATCAGTGGTTAGTCATAAAAAGTAGGCTATGTCTTACAGTTCAAGCTTGTTTCATTAAACAAAAAAAACATTAAATTCGGTTTAGTAATTCGACTGTGAAATAGCAACCGACACTGTTACTTTCTCATTTATAATATTAGTTCAGATTATTTTAACTACAAATATAGCCGTTTCCGCCGAATATACATATGACAAGGTAGTGGCGGCGTAAGGCGTGGGCGGTGTTTGCGGCCTCGCGGTGCAAAGGGCCTCGCGCCCGAAATTTGAAAAACTACAACAGAACATTGGGGTCAGAGTACTGTAAAAAAAACAAGGGCCTCGCAAACTGTATCTTGCGCATATTAAGATTCGATCTTGTGAACAAATCTGTAATAATACAAATATTCAATAAGGTCGTGCCTAATTAGGCCATACACTTTTCCGTTATTACTATATTTAATTATTTAAATTAAGTATTACATAAGGTACTAGTATACTACCTGATGTTCGATAAGTCGCTTGCGAGAAAGTCGTTTCCCAAATCACCATGAAATATTCAGTCAGTTTTCTTTGTTACAGTCCGCGTTTCATTACAGAGGAACACAGACCGTTTAATTAAGAATAACCTCATGCAATACATAAATTCGATACTATTTTTTATAAAAGACACTAACGATTGATTCTGTTGCAGCTAATGTTCATTTCAAAAACTTTTATTACATATGTATCTATATTTATGACGACTAATGATAGTATTTTTTTAAGCGTCATGCGATTTCAATTAAACAGCAGAAACGTTGTTCCAGTCTGACTTTTATTTGTAGTAAAGTAAAAAGTAAAATTTCGTCACGGTAGCATGCGTAAGCGATCCCGTGGCGCCCGCCGAAAGACGTAGAGGGTACCGCTGGTTTTTTAGTGGGTAAACCCGGTGGACCTGGGCGCACTCGGCGTCTCGGAAACAGGGGAGTCCCAAACACTTTCCGTCACGTGGGGGAAGCGCGTAACGCGCTTTTCCAACGAGAAAAACAAAAATGGCAGACAAAATCTTAAAAAACCACACTTTTTGCAAAATATGAATTTAGCTACTATTTATTTGTTACACATATACATACAATAAATAATACTTAAACAAAACTAGTGAGTAGGTGCTAAATGCACTTTTTACAGTAATTCTGATGCACACTCGCAGTACATTGAATTTACATTTTTGAATTTGTAGTCGTTTTGTGTTGCTACACTATACCTAATGGTTTGTGCGCTACATCAAGTTTTAATAATATGACTAAAGCGACAAAGAATCGAAGTAATTTGAAATCAACTATTGTCTATTCCTAACCCCAATTGTTACATAATATTACGGAAACGCCATATTTTAGCGGAACGACACTCTCGCATCTGGCACTTCACGTAAATGATGTTAAGTTTGACAAGTTCACGTTGGCACCGAGTGGTGAACTTTTAAAACAAACTGCAGCACGTTTATATGTCCGCATGTCGACTCAACACTAGTAATTCACTAAAAACATCAAACAATGCAAGTCTCACCACGAAGTCTTTTCGCCGAAAAATATTGTGAGATATCTTGAAAATACGTCAGTTATTTTATTTAATAGTTTTAGAAGCTTTGACCGGAGATGCCCCAGTGGTGAGCCGAGATGACCCAGTGCTTAAAAAGCATGCATCTTAACCGATGAGTGCGGGTTCAAACCCAGGCAAGCACCATTAAATATTCATGTGCTTAATGTGTGTTTATAAATTCATCTCGTGCTCAGCGGTGAAGGAAAACATCGTGAGGAAATTTGCATGTGTTTTATTTCATAGAAATTCTTCCATATATGTATTCCACCAACCTGTATTGGAACAGCGTGGTGGAATATGTTCCAAACCTTCTCCTCGAAGGGAGAGGAGGCCTTAACGCAGCAGTGGGAAATTTAAAGACTGTTGTTATTGTTGTTGTATAGTAGCTATTTCAAAAATTTGCTATAAATAGTTTTCTGATTAGTAAACTAATAATATTTACATTGACCGTTCCGATATTAGACATATTTATTTCTTATAATAATATATGGCTTCGAGAAAAGGATGTTTACGGCTGTGCGAGACTTGTCGGGGGAACTGACATGCCCCAGATAATATCGCTGGAATATATTAGTCCCATCATAAACCACAACTTTTTGTAATTTGTGTTTTGTATGTAAATGTATAAATGTTTTTTTATCGGCTATCCTTCGCCTCGTTTTTTTTTCCTTTATTTCAGCAACGATGTAAAGATTTAAAAATATAAGGCAACTCAATTCGAAGATGATAATTTTGTCTTACAAGTGTTTTTGTGTGCACTCCGTATTCTCAAATAATAAAAATCAATATTGGACTAAATTACATACGTTAATCTGATCCCAATGTAAGTAGCTAAAGCACTTGTGTTATGGAAAATCCAAAGTAACCACCATACCACAAACACCCAGGCCCAAGACAACATGGAAAACTAATTTCTACATCGACTCGAACGGGAATCGAGCCCGGGACCTCAGAGTAGCGTACCCATGGAAACCGCTGTACACACTAATAGACCATGGAGGTCGTCAATAATATAAAATTTTAGCATTCGAACCTGATATCAAGATGTGCGATCTTACAATCTAGCTATCATACTACGATGCGTTGATTTTCATTTTATACATAGCGATCTCCGAAATAAATTATCATTTAAATCGTTTTCGTCCGCAAATTTACATAACAAAGTGTGGGTGCTACGAATCGAATAAACAATAATTAAGGAAGCGAAAGTCTGTCTTTTATTATTTGATGATTGTAGGCTTATCGTAAAGCGTTGAAGAGTATACCTATATCAATTAAATTGGAATGTTTGGATATATACACATACTTAAAGGCTAATGCTATGATTTCTGGAAACACAATAACATTACATTAATTAAACTAATTGTGAAACATATTAATTAATTTATTTTTATTATATTTAAAGTAAGAATTCTTACATCAAATGAAGTTGTAGATGTTTCATATTATTTGTTTTTTAAAAATTAAATTAATTACGTCCTACCTTGTTCAGGTGACAACTTGAGTCTGACGAAAACATTAAATAAATAAGTAATAAATAACTGAATCTATTGCCATGTAAGTTGCTAGTCCTTTCCAATTATGCTTTATATCTTAGAATAAAACATATAAATTCAAGCAAAAATAAGTAAGGCTATAAAAGTTTCCCTCCACCTCAGACCTCAGACCTAAAAATATTTTAAAAAATTAAATTGAAATGTGATTGTTTTCATTTATAAACAAAATTTAACGCAACGTTAGCATTTCTGTTCAAAGTTAAATTTAAATAGACAAATTTATTAAGGTCGAATGGAAATAATAAACATTGAATTAATAAACAATTTTAATGTTATATTTACATTACATTTCTATAGGCAGGTAACTTATTATAAAGTCTACATAGAACAGAGTATCATTGCTTATTCATAGATTTCTAATATTTACATAACATTCCCTAAAACTAAATAACGCTTACAATAAATAAACGCGACGAGTAACCGTTTAGTACCAAGCCGGTAAATCTAAACAAAATGATCGTTTTTTGCATTTATATTTATTATTTTATTTATTGATTGGAATAATAAATTAGAATGTTTGGCTGTTCACGGTGGCGCAAAAGAAATCGATGTCCCGTCGAATCTCTTATAATAAACACGCTTTCAAACATGAAACCAATTCGTCCGGAGTGAGCGTTGCTGATGTTCATACAAAAAAATCAGTTTCTTATGTGGATGGATGTTGAAACATAGTTCTTTTGCAGCACCGTTTAAAAAGCCTATTGGGTAATCTTATCTTATAATAATCGTTAATTTATTTAGAATATCTATATTTACATACAATAATTTACAATTTATTGATATGCTTTTTAAGATTAAATATTTGTACACATTTTGTTTTAAAACGTCACAAATATTACTTGTATTTACATAACGTATAGCTTTTGTATTCGAGATCATCTGCGTTAGTAAAAAAAAACAATAATTAAACATGAATCTTAGATGAATATTATTAAGCTTAACATCCTCGAGTGTTTTTAAAAATACTCAAGATCCGTTTTTATTGAGATATTTGTAAATAACGATAACTATGAACGGGTGTTTATAGTTTCGTAGATGTAATCAACCAGGATTTGAAACCGTGGGCTGGCAATTCTCTCAAATTTAAATTTTTAGAATTTTAATAAATTGGAGTGACAAAATAATCTGTTAACTAGCATTTTTTAAAGAAAGTTTTAATTAAATGACACTTTTGCTGTAGTTTTTATTTAGTAAAGCAAGATTCGTTATGAATAAAATTGTTAAAAATCTTGATGCAAAACACTGCAAAAGAAAATATGTAGTAATTATTATTTAAGTTATAAATTATAAATTATAAATAAATTTCATTGCATTTATTAAAAAAAAAATAATCTTAAAACTCATTTTGTATTGAAAAATATTTGTTTTTATTTACTGATACACTTACGTAGACGTAGGTTTGTATTTTTATTATTTGCTGGGTTTTCTATATATATCATAAACGCCAATTAAACAGATGCATTACCAAGATTATAACAGTGTCTCGCATATAGATTTGCATTACATTGTCAACATGCTGTTCACAGTTAGATATACAATGTTGTGTTTGATGATCTCGGAGTGATATTTAAATTAGTCAAAGAATAATAATGATTTTATATGCTTTTAGCAGTTATAACGTTGATGATACGTTACTCGATATCTACTTCAGTTTATCCTGGATGTGTAGACACTCATTGTATCATGTTGATTATTGGATTTAATAAATAACTAATAAATTCAACGCACTTATGAAAAAGGTTGACTAGCAGTAACTAATCACAATTTTCACCATCAACATCCGCATATCATTATGAGCAATTTATATTAGATATCAATAATTTACAAAATAACATTACATTTGTATAACATTAAATTGACACATATGGCTTAATCACTAAACTTATCATCTTGCACCGCGTATTATTTGTTGATATCTAAGTTTAGTTGCGATTGTAAAATTTATTTTTAAATTAAATATAATATAAAACAGGAGCTGTGGCAGCCCTGAGATCGCAGCGAGAGCGTGGAGCGGCAAAGCTTGATGGGAACTGAACGCTGTTGATTCCGCAGTCGGTTGCCAGTTATTGTCGAGGACGGACTGCTCAATCACGTTCTGCATTGTATCTAATAAGTAAATTAATTGGTCAATACACCACAGCAGTCTTATTAGAAATAGGGCTGCTAATTCAAAAAATAATTAATTATTTTTTTTATTTGACTAATATTGAAAAATAAATTTAATTTTTACCGTATGTCGTAACATCTGGCGTATAAAATTTCTGCTCAGCCGGTTGTAACGCCACCACGAAATCTGTTTGAAATAAAGGATTATTATTCAGACTAAGATAACTTAGCCTATACACAAATATAATGCATAGTTTATTCCAATCGAAAAAATATATAATAAGACAAACCATTCGTGATAAATATATCTTAATTAATAAGAATATACTATTTCACTTGACTACTTATATTCCAAGTCTTGATATAGCTTCGCTGAGATTCCAGATGTATTTTTCTCGTAAATCAACAATGACTGTCATAGATATTACCCATTATGCTATATAATGGGTAATATCTATAATAGTAATATCTATCTATTAATCTATCTCGACTTTTTTACTCCTATTGTGTTTGTAATAAGTAGGTTTAATATTATAAGTACTATACGTATACATAACAACTAAAGTGAGAAGATAATCCAGCTTTATCTCAAAAAAATATGCAATAACTTAAATTATTTTAAAGCCGCTGCAATGTGTTTGCACATAAATATTCCTTGTTAAGTTAAACGAGACAAGTGTTTACACACGTGAAGAAATACAATACAGTCATAAATCGTAAGCAGCTGAACAAATAAGTATTAATATTAGCAACGCCCTGGGCGATACGATGAAGTCTGCTATATCAAAAAGTACTAATTTGCATATTTGCTTAATAAAATTATAAGGGGTGAATATAGATTATTTCATTTGTTTGATTCTTGCTTCTATATAAATGTCTAGGGTTGTTAAAGGAGGTAATACTAAGCTATTTACTTAATCAGTCGTAAGCACACTTTTCAAAAGAGCTCAGTTGTTTCTCAAGGTTGTTTATTATTAGACATTACAGTAATAGTTTAGGCTAATTACTTTTATAGGTCGAAAAGATGTATATTTTTTTTAGAAATTGCATATTTTTCTATATAACTTACGAGGCGGTGTCGTCATCTCGGTCGTTGTTGGTGCCGGCGTGGTTGTTGTTGTGGTTGTCGTTGTCGACGTTGTGGTTGTTGTAGTTGTTGTTGTTGTTATCTTAATTTCTGTGATTATTTTTAAATTGTAAATTTTCATATTTTTGTTTACTATATAATTTTCTTTCATGACGTTTGTGGTCGACTAATAATTTCATTGCAGTTTTTGGAAGCATTTACTAGTATTATCTATATTATCAATTATTCAACAGCAGAACTGTAATAATATATAGCGCTGTATTCCTGTTTGAAGGATTTACAAGATTATCTAGTCTCTTTACTTAAATAGTAATAATAGACATTTAACGGTACAACTGTCTCTTACCATATAATCTTAATGTTCCTTCAGCTTTTCCTATAGTGTTTGTTGAAACACAGGTGTACGTTCCTGTGTCTTCAGTTCTAAACTCTGCGATGGTTAAGATCGTCCTCGTCTGATACGAGGAGACGCGAATTTCGTTAATTTCATGCTTACCCCTGAAACAATTGATTTGTAATAAAATGCAATTAGTAACACAATTGTCTCTCACATATTTAAAACATCGAAACTTTGTATTAACATTTTAAATTTTTTTAACAAATATAGTCATCTAGAACATATCCAACATACCATTAGCCCAGTCATATTAGGGGTTTCAGCTCGGAATGAAAGATAATAAGCTATAAATTGGTATGAACCTTTGTTTTTAAATCATATCAATTTACAGTTTATTATCTTTCATTCCGAGGTTGACCGCTTTTTCAACCGACTTCCAAAAGGAGGAGGTTATCAATTCGTCTGTATTTTTTTTTTTTTTTTTTTTTTTTTTTTTTTATGTTTGTTACCTCATAACTTTTCACTGGGTAGCCCGATTTTGATAATTTTTTTTTGTTTGAAAGGTAGTGCTTCCCGTGGGGTCCCATTTTTTTTATTTTTTTTTCCGATGATGGTATCCATGTGAAAACGACATAAGTATTAAATTTGCATTATGTATATGCGCGACAAATAGGTGAATAACTGAAAATCACGTTAACCAATTTTGATAAGTCTTTTTTTATTATAAAATATATACTTCAAGGGTAATTTGGTGAAAGTTTGGTAAGGTTCTGAGCACAGGATCCATGACAAAGTAACGGAACGGAAGGGAATGGAACAATTCTGAGGAGCACGTTAGCGATACTCGGTCGAATCTTTTATTTATAGGTTATTTGGATATTTGAGTCACCTTCCGTAATGTGGTTATGTTTATGTAAATATCATAGTCGAATATTATAATCAACTAGCCACACGAAACTGCACGAAAAAGTAATAAAAATAATTGCGTATTCAACATATTTTTTAGAGTCTTCCTAAGTTAAATGAAATGAAAAATATTAGACTACTTAAAAGTCGATTAACGATTATATCATGTAGTTATAATTATTGTTATATTTGGAGTCGGTGTCAGCCAATAAAACCCTACAGTATATCTATCAAAAAACAAGTTTCCTTTGAAATTGTCCTCGAAGTAGTTTCTGACTCATATAAACGAAACGTTTAATCTATCCATATTAAAAAAAAATAGTTAGACAACATCAGTTTCACTTAAAATCAAAAAATAAATAAAATTTTAACAAAAAGAAAAACCGACTTCAAACAAAACACTATTTTAAAATAAATAAAAATGCACTAAAAATAATATAAATAATTGCATATTTTACATATTTTTTAGAGTCCTCCTAGGTAAAATGAAATGAAAAATATTAGACTACTTAAAAGTCGATTTACGATTATATAATGTAGTTATAATTATTGTTATATTTGGAGTCGGTGTCAGCCAATAAAACCCTACAGTATATCTATCAAAAACAATACGAGAATACTTTAACAAATTTGTTTTTAACAACCTTTTACACAATAATATCATATATAATCAAGGGGCTCGTATCGCTTCTTTCTTTTGATTGTTGGGGCAAGGGCACCGTGGCTGACACCGGCTCCAAATATACCAATAACTATAACTACATGATATAATCGTTAATCGACTTTTAAGTAGTCTAATATTTTTCATTTCATTTAACTTAGGAAGACTCTAAAAAATATGTTGAATACGCAATTATTTTTATTACTTTTTCGTGCATATTCATTTGTTTTAATATAGTGTTTTGTTTGAAGTCGGTTTTTCTTTTTGTTAAAATTTTATTTATTTACCTAATATGACTGGGCTATATGTATTGGTTATACATATTGTATGGTTTTCATATAAAATGTTGTTTAGCTTTTATTAACATTTGACTAATTATATTATTGGTAGGTGCTATATGACGTGTACATTTTGAGGTTGGATAATAAAAAATGTAGTAGCGTTTCGAACTGTTGGCCAAATTTAAATAAATAAGATTACTTTTATAATCATCATCGTTTTAATTGTTACGTACAAAAATACGATATCAAAATCCAAAACTTTTGGAAACCAACTGGACCATAAAGATCGAAGCGCTTTGTTTTATATTGTATGTAATGATTAAAAAAAAAACTTCAAACAAGGTAGCTTTGTCAGTTTTTAATAAAAGCGCAGCAGATGAACAGCGTGTGCCATTTTTCACCGTCGTTTCGTATTTGGGATATTTCTCATGCCGTGTCAATATATCTCTATATTTTATTTCACGTGGATGTTGCTTAATTTAAAATGTACTAAAAACATGTTAATGACTTTCATGAAATATAATACACGAAATTATTTTTGAACTATATTCTTAACTAAGAAATAAACTATTAACGCATGTAATCATTGAATCCCTTACGTAATTTTTAAAGGAAAACGTGTCTATATTTGTTAGATTAATAATATTATTTTATAATACGATATTATACGATCAATTTTCTAGGTGACACAAATACACATATGTAATGTGTATTTGTGTAACCTAGAAAATCAAGTAACCTAATCAAGGCTATTTATCAAAATATTTTTTCGAACAAAATTATATGTGCACATATTTTTTATATATTGATAGAGTTCTTAATACACAATAAATATATAGAAAAGTTGCTATTTATTACGACAATTTTATTATCTGTCATGCTTTAGAATGATTCATTTTTTTCGGATATGAAAGCGTGATCAATTTATTTATTTTAATTATATTTCTTTATCTCGATATTGCGAATTATACAAACATTTAATTAAATATTGTATTTTTTTGTAATTATTTTGAAAGAGGACCTTTATTCCACTTACATACCCAGAGAGTATCATTTCTTCTCCACTTTTTAACCAATAGTTGATAGCCGGGGGGTAAGCTTCCACAAGACACTGGAGCTCGGCTTGCGAACCCGTCGGAACTCCTATCATTTTTGAAGATATCATTATAGAAGGTCCAACTGAAACAAAATATTCAATTAACAACCAATATTATTATTGTATTGTATTACCCTTTAAATATATTGGAAGATCAAATTTCAGTTTAATTTGGGATAACGTTTTGATTACAAGTCAAAAGTCAAACTGAAAAGTTTTTATTAATTAGTTTTTGAAAACAATATTAGTTTCTGATGATGAAATTGGATACAACCGATATTTTATTAAAATACACAGAATGTTTGTTAGTTTAGATTGATGTAATACATTAAAAATCGAGAGAGTGTATACCTATATTGGTTTTATTTTTCACTGGGTTGCTTCGTGGAAATAATACAACGCAGTAAAATAAAAAATTGCCTATTCCATAACAATAGAACACCAAAGACATGGAGAACACGTCTGCAGAGATTGAATTTCATTATTTAAGAAAAAAAAAAGGTTTTTGTTAGTATTCGAAATCTAAATTGTGAATTCTGCTGCAAAGTAAAAGTCACGAGCTTTTATTTTAAAATATCAAAGCTCTGTGACAAAAAATACAGTTTTATTGAGTCGCATCAATCCAGTTTATCCAAAAGGAATAAGTTTGAAATACTTTTATTGCGTTTTTGATACGATCCAGACATATAAAATTCTCATATTGGAATGAGATTTCCTTCGCTAACTTAGAAACTTATTTAAGAATATATTTTTGAGTGTAACTTGAATTAGTTGGGTTCGATTTTATTTTATGCTACGTGATATTAAGTTATTTTAAATTGAACATTATCGTTCTTAAAAAGAAATGTATCTATACTTATAATAAATCTGTAGGGAAGTCAATTCTGTAAAAATGGCAAAAATGCAATCAGTAAAATTTTTGTCTGTCTGTCTGTCTGTCCATATAACCGTTATAGAAACAAAAACTACTCGACAGATTTTAACGAAACTTGGTACAATTATTTTTCATACTCCTGAGCTGGTTATAGTATACTTTTCATCACGCTAAAGTCCATAGGAGCAGAGCACTGAAGGGAAATGTCTGAAAAACGGGAAAGTTACCCCATATTTTGAGCTTCCGTCGCGTGTTTAGCCTTAATGGTTAAAGCTACACAGAAATCATGTATTAACGAAATGTTCTCCTTAAAATTATTCAAAAAATATCCCATGACAGCCTATTTCTATCTTTTATGGTCGAGTCACAATAACACGTATAACTCCCAATAGCTTAGTAGTTCGAAGCTTTCTGATTATATTTGTCTATTTCTACGTTTATAACACTCTCAATCATCCCAAATTACAAAAGTTAACAGTATTAACTATTCCATAAAAAAATCATAGAAATCGGTATAGAAACACCAAAGTTATACATAAAATACGCTAATAATAAAGCTATCCCACGCGAGTACTAAATCTATGCTATTAAATAAATCTCTAGAGTCTGTCTGTACACTTATTTTTGTTGTAATTCGTCATGTGTTCTTAGACTGACTTAATTTTTACCATTTTTGAAAATTTTGTGTGTCTGTATCATTATAAAAATTGGCATACAGGAAAAACATGTATTTGCGCAAATCATAGACTATTTATACATACAAAAGTGTATATAGATAGCCAAAAGAATGTGTTTGTATGTGTGTCATCGATAAACTCAGAAACTATTAATTATGAAAATTGGTATGTTTATCTATTGTTTTATGGAGAAAGTAATTATTTCATCAGTATCATTTAAAATAACCAACAGATGGCCCTTACGTTTATCACGATACACTTATATTCCGATCAACCGATAATTATAAAATATGAAATAATAACCTATTCAAAAAGCATAACAACTAACTTTATTTCCGTCATATGCCAATAAACATAAAATAATCACAACAATAATAAGTGTCATTTTAAAATGAGATAATTATTATAAATTACATATATGGGAAGAAGTGATTAGCTGTTTTGATTATAAGAAAGAAAACAATAATCATAATTGGTAAGTATACTCATAACTCCAATGACAATGAATCTTTAGTATAAAATGTTTAGTATAAAATGACACATAACCAAAAAAAAACAACAAATATAAATAGAAACCACCATGCCATCGAAGAAACAAAAGATCGGAATATCAACAATATATGCGAAACAACACACCAACAAAAAATACGTTTAGAAACAAATAGAATCCGAATTTCTACTTTAAGAGCTGCCAAAGCAGTTAGTCAACGAAATGATCAAGTTCCAGATCTAAGAACAAGCATCTTTATCAAGAGATACTGATAAACCTGACAAGCCCAATTACTGGATGATGAATGATTAAAAAAGACTAAGTCAAGAACTAGAACCAATCTCAATAAATCAGCCTTCAGTTACTATATAGGTTATGATAACAAGATGAATCCCGATGTGATCATTGGTTCAATGAATATAGTATGCCCATATTGTCACACTAAATAAACCGCTGGTATATGCTACTCCACTGGTAAAATGTATTTACCACAACTGGTTGAACCACCAGAACCTCTTCTTACCTACGTTTCGGGAACTATTAAGGATCTAAATATATCCTTCAGTATATTAGAAATTACAATTCATGCTTTTAAATGACATCTTTTGGAGTAAGAAATATCTACGTCTACGTTTAATGTGTATCATGTGATTGGTTCACTTCTTCCAGTATCTAAATAAAATCCCCAATTTCTGGACATTTATTTCACGGACAACGTAGAAAAAGATTGATCTTCGATGCATGTTCAGTACCACAACTAATCGAGAAATCATCGCTAAATTTAGGATTATGCCTAAAATTGCTGTAGATAGTGAAACAACAAATGATTCAAAATAATTATCAATGCAGATAGAACGCAGAGCATAAAAGGCGTATTGAAGCTTTCATAGCTCCTGAAGTCACAGCTGTAATTGTCGGTACAGAAATTACAAAACGAGGTATTGTTATCACTAAGCGACACAAAAACAATCAAGGTATCGCTGAAAAATATCAATCGTATGACAATTATTACGATTATCCAATTATGATTATGCGAGCAGAAGACGGATATCATCTCGGACTGTATCAAAATAATCTCACGACTGGCTCTGTGACATCGAAGAGTTTGATTTTTATGCGTATCGTATAATTAGAGATAATCAATCTAACTATATTCTGAAGTATCGTCAACTGTTTTAACATTTCATTGTTGACATGTACGCTATGGTCGAGAACGTAGGATTAAACTACATTCGATGCAACCGATCAAAACTTCGAGCCAAAGGGTACATTTATTTACGAGATACTTACAGATGACAAGGTTGTAAATGTTATAACATCGATATTTGATAGAACCGGATAATAGAGGACGTTTTTGGTGTGATACAATCTTTTTCTGTTTCCGGATTCAAAAAGGAAGATATGATCTTGATAAATAAGTTTATGGGTGTTATGGCCAATCTGCAGCCTATCGAGAACATCATTGACGAATATTAAATGAAATAATTTTAAGTATTTGATTAGATCTCGCATATTTCTTGATTATTTGTACATTGTATCAGTAATTAATTACAAAATGAAAAATTTTAAAAAGATTTTTCTACGACTAATGCCCAGCGAAGCGGGCGGGTATAGCTAGTTTTAAATATATGTGAAAAATAAAATAACATTTAAACTAAAAACTATTCTCTGACAGACAGGCTGTCTATCCTTCTGTCACTGCCTATTTTTTGTAACGGTGTTAGACGAAAAAAGTTTAAGTTGTGTTGCTGAAAAAACTAAATGAAAATCTAGGGTCTATATTTCCACAAAAAACTACATAGTACCTAATTTTCAAACAAGCTCTTTACTTTATTGTTTATTTTAGGTACAATAATATAGAATTTCAAGAGATGTAGTATATATTTTACAAATAAAAATCAATAATTGAGATTACATATTCCATCCAGCCCTTTCTACCCTTACCAGTAAGGCAGTCGTATTATTGTAGACTCATCCATTCTACGTATTCGCACGTGGAAAATATTTTCAAAAATATAAAGCTGTGTCGCAAAAGTACTCACAGTTTACACTCAGCATTATCCGCTTGCTGACGGACGGTGGCACATCATTGGAAGCTATACACAGGTAAGCACCCATTTGTCGTCGCTCCACCTTCGTGAGATTTAGTGAAGACCCCGTGTATATATCCACTGCATAAAGAAGGTATTATGTTAATTTCTAAGCGCATTAAAACCTTGGTAGTAACTGATGCATATTCTAATGAACATAATTAATTTTACAATTTTAGTCAACCCTAATGACTAAAAATGAAAATTGACTTATATTAAATTTATATGTATATTTACTGAAACAGGTATTATGTGATGTACAATGAGTATAGTTTACAAGTTAAATGTGTAAAAAAAAACACAAAGGAAAATTCTTAACCTGAGCTAATAATAAATAATAAACGATTAATTGCTTTTGTTTAATCTTCCAGGGATAAATAAGCGAAAACAGGGAATCATTTTCTCTTAACAATAGACGATACTTGGAAAAGAGGAAATAAAAGGCGCGCTTGACAGAGAAATTAAAGTATAAAACGTTTTTACAAAGGAAAATTTTATATGAAACTTATCCGTGAAACGGACCTGTCACAGTCATTTATAAAAATCTCCCCTAAATTTATTTCTCCGTATGCTGTATAGAAAGAATCGTATCTCATATCGAATTTTATTTCCTCAAAATGTAGGCGTTGTTTTTTGCAGTATTTTTAGCATTCTATGTAAACTTTTATGAATCATAATTTAAGAAAGTGAAATAAACCTTAAATAAAATAGTAATGTGTAGTATGTGAAGCTGGTCTAAAGCCTCTTCCTTAGGCGAAGACTTGCAACTCATCACGTTGCTCGAACGCAGTTTGTTAGACATATATGTGAATATTATCATACGCATAAAAGCTAGTAAAAGTTGTTGGGATTTGAACCCATCATCATAGGTGTGTTATATCCGCTGCGCCATCTTGAAACATAAATATCATTCTAAAACCAAATAGTCTATCTTTATTTATGTTGGTTGGAATGTTGTCAATGCTAAAAATAGTAAGGCTTTATTTATCGGTTCAGATTAATTGCATATATATTATGTAGTATCGGTATGTTTTTTAATAATATAAAAGGCAATGCCGACAGCTGACGGTAATGGGACCTAATAAGGTAGACCCGTAATAAATTATCTGGTTTGTATAGTATATATTATGTAGAACGTAATTATCTGGTAGAAATTTATAGTATCACCGAGTACTAAGTGACAAGGATAAAATAATGAACGTAAATTTAGGATACCTTTATAAAGCTCTCCCGCTTTATTCCTCAGCTGAATGTTAGCGCCGTCTTCTCGTCTCCACAGTATTCGTGGTAAGGGCCTCCCGGCTGCTTTACACGAGATACTGACATCTGTGCCCTCTCGACCAACTACATCCCCGCTGGTACCTTCATCTACTATGTTTGGCGGAACTATGTGACAAAATGAAATACGTAAGAATATTACTCAATTCGAAAGTATCTATTAATATTATATTTTTACAAAAATATTCACTTGTTCTGAATACAGAATGAAAATACACTTTTAATATTTTGTCGTAAAGCTTTTAAAAAGGGAATTGCTTGCCACTTGATATAAATTATAACCTTAATTGAATTAAATAAAATTAAATATTTTGTAATAATAGAGTCACACTGATGAGCCGAGATGGCCCAGTGGTTAGAATGCGTGCATCTTAACCTATGATTGCGTTTTCAAACCCAGGCCAGCATTGAATATTGTCCTTAAATTGTGTTTTTAATTCATCTCGTGCTCGGCGATGAAGGAAACCATCGTAAGGAAACCTGCATGTATCTAATTTCATAGAAATTCTGCCACATGGTTATTCGACCAACCCGCATTTAAAAGCGTGTTGGAATATGATCCAAACCTTTTCCTCAAAGGGAAAGGAGGAGCAGGGGAAATTTAGAGGCTGTTGTTGGTATTGGCAATAAAAGTTACACTATTACGAAAGCAAAACTTATTCTTATCGATCTGTGCTCAATACTTAATAAAATAAATAATACATTTTTAAAATACACTCATAAATATTATTGCTTACTCTGTACATATATAATTTACGTGATTTATGAGCAAAGGTTACAAAATTATACATTTTAAAACCTGCCTTGTTAAAAGCCATCCTCAATTAAAAGACCCCAACAAATTCATCTTAAAATCGGTATTCATATTTTAATAGATAATATCCTCGTGTTTGCTTGATGTAAATTGTAACTTAGTAATAAAAGTGTCGGGTACGGTTCACTCGAATTAAATCCTAAAACGGAGAATAAGATAAACCTATTCTCTTTTTAATCTAATTCCAACTCACGGGAAGTTGAAAGGAGTTTGTATAGACGATAATAGTGGAGGTGTTTATAATAGATAAACAAATCAAGTTGTTTATTTTTTTATATATTTTTTTTCATGTTCGGTATTCGAAATTTAATTTTTTTTTTCTTTATTTCAGATAGCTACAAATACCTAAAGAACTTAAGTTAAATTAACACATGTTTACATTTATTGGAAAAACACATAAATCTGATGATCATATTTAAAATTATAGTATTTAGGTTCCTCACTCATGTTTATAAGTATAATATTTTTAGAATTTGTAAGTTCAAAGCTTTGCAAATTTCAAGCTGGCAGAACTTAAATGCTTTGATCATTGGTACATTAATTAAGCTTTCAATTTATGACATGTTTTAAGTAAACATCTTGATAACATAATATATATCCATACAGAGCTTAAGCTTTTTAGGATGATTATGTAACAAATGGTTGACTTTGAAATAAAATATTTGTGAGGTATATTTCCCGTATAAAACTACTTGATAATATGTTTGATAAATGCTAGTTTCTTGTACATGAGTACTTAGAGATTGTACAAGTTACTGAGGATTATTAATATCGTAATATAGCAATTAAAATAATTCACATATTTAATACTGCCTTTAGTTACTTTTTATGTAAAATTAAAGTGAATATATCTTGCATTAATTTGGAGAAAAGATGAAGTTAAATGTAATTTAACTTATTTGATTATTTTACAACGAACACACTGATTACAATTAATCACAACGAAAACATATATAATATTATAAAGAAATTATATCTTAATAGTAGATGTTTTTAGAATATCGATATTTTTAAATTTCTAATAAATAAGTCTCTACTAAATGTTATAAATATAATATTTTTTTAGGGAAACTTGTAGAAAAAAAGATGTAGGTATAATATGTGTGTACAAAAAAGTGTGATTTACATATTTTTTAATTTTATGTTTAAATTATACACTACTGTGTATCATTTACAATTACAATAAGTGAAATCTTTGAACTAGGCTGTACCTACCGACGAAGTCATCACTTTCTTACATATAAGGATATTTTAAGATATTTCTTAGATGTTAAGCAGTCAATAGATGATTTACTTTCATATTCCAAAATAAAATAACAAAAACATATTCACAGTTACACATATACATGTATATATAGAGCGTACATATCAAAACCATCAACGGATTTTAATAAAAGTTGGTTGCTTTTAGTTTATATTCCGCATCTAAGGACAGTCGGGGTCATTTTTCAAACCATCCTCATATCAAACTTTTATATGAGCTCTGTAACAATTTATATAAAACATATTTAGCATGGTTCGTCATTAATTTATATTAATAATAATTTTACTGAAAATTATATTAGAAGTTTTAACATACTGTTTATTTTAAATACAATTATGTAATTTTACTTAAATTACATATAAAATTGTTATGACGAGGTCATGTAATAAACATGGATTTATTTATCATAAACTTCAAATAAAAAACTCGAACAATATTTTTGATATAAAATATTATACCGAGCGACGTCAAATAAAAAGTAAAATCGTGACGAAAACGGCCTTTTCATTTCCACTGTCATTATTTAATTTTAAGAAGAACATAAATATTTATACAGAGATCCTTATCCTTAGATTTATGCGTTCATTTCGGTCCAAAAAAGGGAATAAAAAGTAAATTATCCGGCCAGAATTTATTTCCGTTGGCGAGAAAAACGATTCTATGACGGCTGAATTACCGTTTACCGTTCAATGGCTATTGTTTTTAACTTCAATGCAATAAACAAACGAATACCACAAATTGTCCTTACATATGTTTACAAAGGTATACTTATATAATATTAGTGACGTTATTAGCGATATATATGTATCTGTAGGATTTCATTTTTTCTATTTCAGTCTGTTTATATAATACAATCGGCTATTTTATTAATAATAATATTAATAAATTATTGTTTGCACAAAAAAACGAACAGTTTAAAGCATAGTATTAAAACTTAAATCAAAGTTAAAAATGTGAAAAATATCGTTACTCTGTAATTATATACGTATCGTTATTAAGATCTAAAGATAATATAATTTCATATCTATTTTTACGACGTAATTTAATACAAATATATTCTTACAAGAACTAATGTGATGCTTATGAGTTTATTCATTGTAAAATAATTACAAAATTATTAATCACTTTTTGACAATCACAATGTTTACTTCAAATGAAGCTACACCTCAGCCCTTGCTCAATTTCAGATTCCAAACAATATCCAATAATTTATTATAAATTGAAATCAGTTCACTTAAGCTCTTAAAGAAATTTATTTTTAAAAATCAAGGAAAAAATTTATATTTAACTATTGTAAAAGACTTCCAACGATAAGCAACAATTCTTAATTACTATACTTCGCTACGCTATTCTTTGAAATAGATTTCTCCAATTCATGTGCCTTCAGACATATTTTCCAAATCATTTTAAATAAATTGTAATTTGTACCCATTGAGGTTGACAGCTGGGAAAAGAAGGTCCATCATAAAATTGTTTAGAAAAAACTTCCATACAATAATAATGACTTATGTTTATTAAACCAACCTTACATGAAATACACTTAAAAACTAATTATAAGATTGTGATAGTACTACAATATATTCTCAGGAACAAACGAATGCTATTTAAGTGGAACCCTCGTTTTCAGCATCGCGCTACTGCCTGATTAATAATTGCTTAATTGAATTTAAACAAAAAGTGATCAGTTTTTAATTAGTGCAATCGCGTCGCGTAGTATTTCAATTAAGATTATTCCTAAGATTTAAAGAATTTTTTAAACAATTCTAATATGGATAATTCCGAAACAAGTAAATCATAGTTATTATATAAAATTACAAATGTGACAGTAACTCTGATTGTTTGTCTCTCGCTCTTTCACGACCGAATTTGATAAAATTTGGTATGAAGTAAATTTGAACTCCAAGAAAGGACTTAGGCTACTTTTTTGCCTGACACTTGACAACCAACACCCTAAAACGCGTACGAAGTCGCGGGAGACTACTAGTAGTTTTTATAAACTACAATCAAATTTGATGTTAATTGACTGAAAATTGTGTGATTTCATTATTAATAAATATGAATATATTATAAAATTATAGGAAATGAAAGAAACGTTAACCAAACTATCTGCGGTCTTGCAGTTTATTTTACAACTCTCGGTTTCGGATGGGAGCGCGAACAACCGCATTTACAGTCGGAAACATACTTTATTTTAAATAAAAGTATTACATTCAATGTCAGTGTAGAGACAACTGATATTTTCAATAGGTGTACTTTTTAAAAATAGAATAATTATAGAAATCAGATTTGAGATACAAAAATGATTAACAAAAACTAACAGTTACATAAGCCAATCCAAACATAAGCTCACAATTAGTTCAGTCAATGAGGTGCCTTGTACTGTGTTTGCTCGTTTGACATTAATTTTCATATTTCACATCGATAACGTATTTAACAAAGCATGTTTTAAAAAATTCAAAAGAAAAACCTTTTTTTGTAGTTTACAAATTGACAATATATGCTAGACAATGTGATCTAGAGCTTTACATAATAAAGCAAAATAAATCTTAATTGTATGTGAAATGGAATAACATATCGATATACATGCAACATCAAAAATACTCGGAGTACCCCACTATGCAATTCCACTCAGTAAACTGCACAGCACTTTATCGTTTTAATCAAAACGGCAAATTCTACGTGAAAACAGACACTATTCCTATTTATCAACGATAAAGCAAGTCCATCGATACACTATTGTACGATTTTGTGATTTAATCATTGCATAGTGACAAGCTCCTCTACGACGATTAATGGATACATTTCATTGTTCATCAGTACAATGAATAATATTCAATGGAATATTCGATTCCGGTATTGTACTTAATATTGAACAATATCGAGTTAATTATGGATACGCCATTACAGAATCAAGTATCTTGTTTCGTGAATTTGGATAACATGGTAACAATGTATGAGTAAATAATATTTTCACTTCATCGGAGAATTGAAAACTGCACAAGAAACCTCTTCAGGATCAATATATTTTTTTTCATTTTTAAAATTTAAAATTAGAAGAGACTGTAGTCTATGGTGAGTGATCATAGTTCAATAACATTGGGTTAGTACGAAACATTAGCACAAATTCTAAACTATACTTTATTTAAGTATACTCATATAAGCACCATAGAATCGTTGTTATACAGGATATCGAACCTAAAACCTGTTCCGGTCCGAAAAGTTCTAGCGAGAACAAACAAAAAATCCGTAGTTACTTTTTTATGACATGTAAAAAAATATTGAAGATATACCTACTCACTTATCTGAGTATATAATTTGGTATATTGTAATAAGTTTTTATTTATTACTTCATTTCTATAAGATTAAAATTTATTAAAAAGCCAAAATTAAAATATATATGAATGTGCAACAAGCCTTATTGTTCCTGTTATATCCCTCGTGCCTGTAATTACACATGCAAACCAACCTTCAAATCGGATTACAAAATATCTTGTATTATACAAGGTATTTTGTATATATTAGTTTCATGGTAGAACTCACTATTATAAGTTTTACACAACTCTACGTAGGAAATGAAATGAATGCAGTTGAAGTCTCTTTTTTAATTGCAATTTTGTCTCAAGTTGAGATTTGGCTTGAAATCTTATCAGAGATTCAAATTTGGAATCCTCCTTTTAAGCTTTAAATATGTATATAGCATACAATAACTGAGGATTTGTGTCAGTTTCGTGTGAATGATATGCACAATATCTGGCTCTGAAATTGTCGAAAACATGGAAAACGAGCTAGAAGACTCGTGACTGGAAATATTTAGGGATATTTGAAATTATATCGTGCGTGTTGTAAGAGCTGCAGTGCTACTCTTGTATACGACCTACGATGAGAATAGCGTATGATAGTGATACAAAACAACCTGTAAATTTCCCACTGCTGGGCTGTGGCCTCCTCTCCCTTTTGAGGCGAAGGATTGGAACATGTTTATCCACGGTGTTATACACATGCAGATTTTCATACGATGTTTTCCTTCGCCGCCGAGCACGAGATGAATTATAAACACAAATTAAGCACACGAATATTCAGTACTACTTGCTTGGGTTTGAACACGCAATCATCGGTTAAGATGCGCGCCATCTCGGCTCGTCTTAGATACACCATATTGATTTTTTATTTAATTTAGAATAGATAGATAGATTAACATGTGGTTTATCTGGTGGCAAATGGTCTTTAGCACTGTATTTAATATCAACCATCTCTAACAGTCATTGTGCTATCGATGTAGGAACTTACCCTTCACATGTGAATACAACAATACAAAACAGAATGCATGTATCCTTTACAAAGATACAATTCAACACACTGAGGTAAGTGTCAAGTTTGTGTTAGTTAATCGTCCTATTGTTTTAGTTACTATATATACACATATATATTCATGGACGTAGATTTCAAGGACCTGGTTGAAGTAATTGTGTTTTTCTATAGATTAATTTTCAAAAATAATGTTTCTTTCACTTTTTTCTTCTTGTTTTTGGATTAGACAATAAATCTAAAGTGGTAATTCCAACTACAGATACAACTATATATAATATAATGTACTGTGTAGTTGGTTAGTCTCCCATGAGATTCGCTGTCGCTAAGACGACATCATCAGCCATTTTGGTAATAATATAATATATAAACACGTAGTTATCAGGTAATCAATAACTTTCAAAAGCGCTTTATTTTGTTGCTTCTACAAAATTCTACATTTGACGGATTTTCGAATACATAGATAAACAAGAATGATTACACCAATATTTAATCTTTAATGAGGTTCAATTTTAAATTTATCAATTCAGTTTTTAATTTTTGTTCTATCATCGTTCGGAAACTATGATATGAGCAGATCAACCGTCAACTGAGTGTATTCCAATAATACTGGCAATCAATGCGATGACACTTGCCTTTTATGAGGCTATTGTGCCAATGACTACGATTAGAGTGGCAGCTCTATGCCAGATAAGTGCTTGGAAAGCGTATACGAGCTGTTGTATGAAGGACTTTATTTATGGCTTTGGGCATGACAATACAGTTATTTCTACTTATTAAGCTATTACCTATTTATAGCTGTTTTAAGGACTGTTTCACAAAATTGTTTTATTTCAAGTTATAATGATGGATCTCTATAGTCTCTTGAGTGGAATATTGAGATTATATATTTTTGAATTCAATTGCATAATTTGCTCTATGTGCCTGAACACAACACTATACCAAAGCACAATTAGATGATAACTGAAGCATGAGATAACTGATTGTTAGTTACATAACACTATTGAATAGCGCAGTACCATCGCTGTGTGTACTGCTAAAGTAATTGTAGCCTGGTCTGCTTGCTTAATAATTGCTAATTACAGTAGTAACATTATATACTAGTCTATCTATCCTCTTCTCGTGAAGTTTAGAACTCATTGCATCAATGTGTGTGTTGTTGGTGGTAGATTTTCATTTTACACATGTAATTTTATATACTTTTTTTTTCATCGCTGAGCATAAGGTAAGGTATGTTTTAACACATAAAAACTCATATATGAAATTAGTTTAAGTCCGAAATGTTTTGTTAATATTGACGTTCTTTAATCACTAAGCTGGGATTGCTTAGTTGCTAGAACATGCAAATCCGGACACATTCAAGTTTACCAGCACTGATCACGTTTAATATTGAGTTCAAATAAATATAAAAAAAATTGTCGAATCATTTTTAATTATAAAAAAAATTTAACGATTCCAGAGCAATCGAATTGAACCTTCTTTTTGAAGCTCGCTTACTAAAACTTTAAGTATAAACAATTATGTACGTGGCTGTTTATATTCTAGTATTAGTAGGATCAATTAGTGAGACTTAAAAAAAACATCTTACCTAGAACATCAACACATCCTATCTGCTTCTTCATGGTGCTTGTGTTGATCTGGCACATGTAACAACCTCGATCTTCAACCTTCAGTGGTCGGATGTGCAGTTGCCAGGAGTCTGGGGAATCATTGGTGACAGCGTAGCGAGAACTGTGCGTCACCAGCCGCGTATGTAACGTTAGTATTGTCTGGTCGTCAGCTCTTATCCAAGCCACCTAAAATACATTATAATTTTAGTCACATATTTACTACATATCTTTCCTGAAAAACATTGAATAGCCTAAAATGAGGATCAACTAGGTAAATACAATATTAAAATTTAACTCATTTAAAATGACAAATATAGTATGAACATCAACGTACTGCACTCGATGAGTTCATAGTGCAATTTAACATCCGGATATCTTGGTGGTAGGGCTTTGTGTGAGCCCGTATAGATAGATACCACCCATTCATCAGATATTCTACCAAAAAACAATAGTACTCAGTATTGTTGTGTTCCGGTTTGAAGGGTGAGTGAGCCAGTGTAACTACAGGCGCAAGATACATTACATCTTAGTTCCCAAGATTGGTAGCGGATTGGTGATGTAAGGAATGGTTAATATTTCTAACAGCGCCATTGACTATGAGCGGTGGTCAACACTTAACATCAGGTAGCCTATATGCCAAAAAGGATACATAACGTCATTTCCAAAATGTTTATATTCCATGATACTATTATATATTACAAATGATTGCGCTTCATTAACTAACAGAAGCGATAAACAAACTCGTATATCATGTTTGTGCCAGGAGAACCGATACTAATTCCACACATGCAGCGTAAACCCTCCGTTTATGCATTTCCGTTTAGAAGAATGTAATTACTCGCTCATCGTCTGTTTTGCCATAGAGTATAAATAGATTGCAAGAATATTTTTTTAGCATAGCAACAATTAAGTTACTATGACAAGATTGTTTCTCGAACTATTTAATATTAATTTTTAGTCGTTCTAGTTCCTTATCTAAGGAATTTCAGTAAAATAAATTTCACCATTTCACGTCCGGCTGAAAGATAAGTACTACAAGATTCTCTTCGATTCATCTCTGTATAATCAATATTACAAATCATGATACTATAAATAAAATATATTTGTAAGTAAGCTTTTTCAATAAGCTACTTCCGTTCATATTTTAACTTATATATAAATACTCCCGAGAAAATAAATCGTTTATAATGAAGTCGTACTTATGTAAATTGTAATAAAGTTCGTACTCGTTTACAAGAAAGATTACAAACAATCTTTTGGAATGACGGTCAAAAATTTACAAGATGTAATATCATGATTACAAGATCTAAACTTGCAAAAATTCGAATATAAACCGATTGCTATTACGCCCGGGGTCAGAAATCAAGTGAAATCGCGTTACTATAATGATGAAAAGGAATCCCTTGTAAAGGAAAATTACTTATTCTATCACGGCCCCTTTGTATTTCTTCAAATTCAATTCGATGTTATATTATTTAAGCTGAATGTATTCGAGGTTGACGAAATATGTAAATTTCATAAGATTTTATCAATTGTATAACATTTTATTCGACGATTCGTAAATTTTTTTACCTTACATCAAAAAGAGGAGGTTCGTTGTAATTTTATTTTTGTTCGGTATTTTTTTTTGTTTATCGATTGTGATGAATCTTATTGTTTTGGGCTTGAAATAGCTTTAATGTTAAGTATATTGTTTCGTTTTGCATTAGTAAGATATTCTTTCTCAATATTTTTTATCACATTTTAAAACTATTTTATTCGGTTTTAGCATATCTTTTTAATTAAGGCTGTAATATTATAATAGATATTACTGCAATTAGGTTTTTTAAGCATTTTAAGATATTTGCTTGAAACATTACTGCATCCGAACAAATATTACTGATCTGCTTTTCGGGTTAGGCTAAAGTTCATATAAAAATAGCGTGAAATTAATACTCAAAAAATAAACATGACTACAAAATATTGTAGCTTTTTGCAATGAGATAATTATAACGAAATGACACCATAGCTTATAGGTAACGACGACTCATTTAAGCCAAACGCCACGTGCGTTGGACACATTGAGCCGATTCATGACAGGAAAACGGCGATAAAAGTGGAAGCAACGACGAAATTTTTCAAAACGATCTGACGCGAATTATTACGTCATTGATTTCAAATAATATCTTTGTGTTCAAAAAAATATCAATCGTTTCAATTTATCGTTATCAATTCGTTTAAATAAGCGTTATCTTCGCTAGTTATGGTTTTAGCAAAGTCTTGTTCCATTAATTCAATCTTGCATCAGTCGAATAAAATTTTAACAAAAACTTTATTATGACATAAAAAGAATATGAAACTAGATTTAAATTGTCGCTATCCTATAGCACTTTGCATAATGGTCCCTTTTAATATGCAACGGTAAAACCATGTCAAGTGCGCTGACAGCATACAAGAAGAAAATTGCATTGCAAGGAGCTTTAGAAATAAAACCACAAAACGAAGTGAGTGCATGATCCAACTAGCTTTATGAATTGTATTAACTGAAACCGTATATTCCAATCTTCGAAATGATATTTGTAATCTCTTTTTAACATTGAAATGTAAGATTTAATATACAAAATGGCTTTTCCATTGAATAATTCCGTTCTGATTTCATGCTCGAATTTGACGTTGTATTTCACTTTAGTTATTCAAGGTTGATATATTTATATACTTTATTTTGTTTACTTCAATGAATTATTACGTCCGTGTAATTATTAAAGTATATTATACGCTAAGGTTGAAGAGTTATATAAAGTTTCGTGGTGACAATTGATCTTATAACAATAGGATGTTTATAAATTGTGATACCGCTTTGTTCTATGCCAGATATTCTATCGCTATCAGAATACTTAATATTGTTATATTTTGATTTTAGGGGTGACTTAGCCGCTGTAACGGGCACAAGGGACATAACAAATGAGATTCCAATGGCGCATTGGCGAGAAAGGAATGGCTAGAATTGTCTATTGGTTTCAATGTCATATGAACTCCAATGTTAGTGTTGACCATTTGTGTTGACTGTTTAAAAAATATATCGTATATATGGTAATATTGTACATAAAGTTACATTGTGTGTTACATAGAAGTAAATATACATTCACTCTAATTATGTAATATATAGAAATTAAAATCCAACATCTTACTTTTACATTGCTTGGTGGATCCAATATACGTTTGTGCAATTGAAAAATGATATAATGATAAGGTAACTGGATTTATTAATATTCGGGCCCACGTTTAGTTGGTTCGTATCCAAAAATATTCACAAGATTTTATTCAAGTAGGCATTCTGTAATAAACTTTTTCAATACTATTTACTATATTCATGACAATATATATAAATACCTTAAAATATGCAGTAAATGAATATATAATTATGTGACTCGATTTATGTGGACTTAGATATAAAGATAGACCACGTAAAACAGCAGTTATGTGATCTTCCTTAAATTGTTCAATTTGATGCCCAAATATTGTTAGCTGAATCTAACAATGACCCGGACTTTCCTGAGCACAGACAACGTCTATTGTGATTGGAATTTAATTGAACATTAGATAGAGTTATCGGACTATACGTCAGTGTTAAATTTGAGAGGACTAGCAAGCTCATCTTGTCGTCTTTTCACACATGAATACGTCGTATACCAGTATACCCACTCAAGCCTTTCTCATTGAGAGTCGCATACTTTGACAAAGCTATTTGCAATTTGAATTCATCATTTTCAATCTCTGAGGAACTCTGTAAGCTGTATATTTTTGTTATAAGAAAATGCCTTATTTTGTTCATCATTATTATATTATAAAGCAATAAATAAAAAATGGGTAGCTATTTCGGGTGGATACTCTTAAATTTTACCATCTTGAACTTTTTTTAGATAATAATCTATTCTTCTCGGAATGATACACTAATTAGTAATGGCAGCAATATAAACGTACGTATTATGGTTGGCGTACCTTATTATATGTTTAGGGGTACAATATAGACTTTACCTTTTAAAGAAGCTGTGTTGCCCTGTTCAAATAAATTTAAATTTTATAGGTGTTGTAAGTTTGTAACTGAATCAATCTATTTTTTATGGCAAGATCAAACTATATTTTAAACGCTCGTATTTTTTTTTCAAGTGTATATAATAAAATTCCAATACTCTTTATTCTGGTACATAATATTAATTTGACTTGTTTTTTCAATTACTAATTTTATTTTTGTGGCTCAATTTTTACCTATCTTAAATGCGACTCAAAACATTTTACGTACTATACGCGTTGAATGAGTCTACAAACCTGAAAATGATTTTGCTGTACTTTATGTTCATTATCATAGGCTTAACGTTAAGTCTGTGTTAACGAACGTCGTTTTTTTGGAACTAAAGAACGTCAATATTTACTTCACCTGATACAATATGATAGTTACCTTGCCGATATTAATTTTTGATACTGATAACATTTGTTTCCACTGGCACCTAAAATACAGTAATACAAAAGTCCGGTGTTAGAAAAACTGGTAGGAATGTGATGCTTAAATGAATATGTGTTGTTTTGGGATATAGATCATAATGTTAATTTTATTTATAACAATATATATACTATTGTAGTTAACGATACTCGGGAGATTAAAAACAGTTTATATAAACATCATTATTGCTTATTGTGCTGAGGTTCTAAGATAAAATAATGATTAGAATACATATTATTCATATTTTTAGTACTGTTAATACAAAAGAATAAAAATTTGGGGCCTTCAAATAAGAACATGAATTTTTTTCACATTCATTCACTCGCTACAATGTACAAGAGCTAATAAAAAATTACGAATTGTTTGAAATATGAAGAAAGAAAAATTTCCAGAATTTCATTATCATTATAATATTTGTAGACGAACTTAATGATAGCGAAGGAAAGAAAGCAAAACATAATAAGGTAACGCCTCGAAATGCAAATGAATTTGCCGCTCGGATGGTCACAGCCGGGTCCGGATTGAAAGTAAATTGAAGCTGACGGCTAAGTTTGAACGTTCGGGAAAATATAACGCTTTTGATTTGTAAAATACGTTTTCATGTGCGTTTTACCTTTTGTTAAATAAAATTGAAGGACCGTGTTGATTTAAAACTACAATCAAATTAAATTTAAGCTTTTGGATTATGGACAAACCTTATAAAATTTAACATTTGGTAGTTAGTTTTTGATTAACAAATTCTTCATTAAGTTTTGCTTTCAAGTGTATCACTTTTGTTTAAAAATAATTTCAATATTTGAGTAACGAATACTTCTTTAGTGTTTCAAATAAAAATTATAATGTAACAAATTCAAATTGGATTAATAATCACAAGTTACATATTCCTTGTGATTATTAAACACAAATTAGATTAAATAAAAGTATAATTGGTGCTTGTTGTCCTTGGGCGTCGAATATTGATAATCGTAGAATTGAACTATTTTTAATGTATTAGTTCGTTAATGGTACTTAGAATTGTTTTAAACTTGTACTTAAAATCAAATACATGCTCGATTATGAACGGGAAGTGCAATACTGGTAATGCTTTTTTTCTCAAATTGTCACTTCTGCAGCAACATTGGAGTAGTTAATTGAAATAGTTTTATATAATTTTGTATTGAACTTTATTATGTTGATGATCATCAAATATATATCTTGTTGGTTAAACATCACTTCTTTCACTACCAATGCCTTGAAAATATGGGGTGAGAGATTTTGTATCTTGTGACTGTAAATACCCAGTGTATTCACAGTCACAAGATGTCTCGATCGCTTTGTATGGAACAGAGCAATAGAGAGGTTCATTTAACGGTAGAATAATTTATGAGTAGGTAATATCCACACAGACGGACCAGCACAACCTCTGTACTCAACTTAATATTAAAAAGAGGTCGGCATAAAAAATGTTCTCATGTAGCCCTTGCGGACATAAAACGCGTAGTTAGTTCATATTCCATTTTAAATATTCCGACTATTTTGCTTTTTAATTTGAAAAAGAGTAAAGTAGACTTTAACTTAAAACACGCCAAGCCGTTTTCTATGCTTGAATACTACAGAATGCATTTAATTCTTCGTAAACATTTGCGCTAAAAGACTGCAGGCGTGCTAATTTTCCGTAGTAAAAACGAACGTTGCGAATGGCTTTTATTTCATCGTTAGTGAGAACTATGTCTACATTACAGAACGTTATTATTTTCATTTGATACTGTTTTAGTATACGTTTGATAAATAAAGAAACAACAGCGCGAAAAAGGAACTAAAATATGCGAATTGAAAAACTTATCCAGTTCTACCACTGGATTATATTTGCGGGGAAATAAAAAAAAAGATAATGGCATACGAAAACTTTCAATATAAAACCTCCTTCGTTATATTGTGTACCAATTGTAACATCCTTGACAGTTTTTTTTTTTATTCTTGTAATACAAAAGGAAACAATATTCTTAAAAAAGAAATCAGTCGTTTGTTTTTCCTTAGCGTATTTGAAAGGATAATATTTATCAGATTTCTTTTTTGTAACCGACATAAGAAGTAAAATAGACGATATTATACCGAATAACAAAGTGAAGATACTTGATACGTTACGTTATTGTCATGTTTTTTTTTTCAGCTATATCACAATTATTTGAGAGTAAGTTTATTTATATAATAACAAGTTGTCCTGGCTTCGCACGCGTTTTAGGGTTATTATGTGTTAGTCAAAAAAGTAGCCTTGTGTCCTTCCTTGGACATGAACTTTACTTTACACCAATTGGCATCAAATTTGGATCATTGGTTTGGTCGTAGAAGAGCAACAAACAGACCGACAGAGTTACTTTCACTTTTACAATATTAATATAGATTGTGTTAAAAATAATATTTGTTATCAAAATATTACTAACTTTCGTAGTACCCGTATTAATTAAATTTCGTGTTCTTCCGGTTTTGTAAAATTGCTAACAGTGAGCGGAATTTTCGCTTACTGTAAGCAAGAATAAAGATTGATCGCTAATAAAGGATGATATTTTATTCTAACCCTCGAAAGTTCGATTATGCGATGTAACACGCAAGTCATCGAGATCATCTCTAAAACACTGTTTAAATGTCATTAACGTGATCGATCGCCCTCAGGACAGCAGCTCGTTTGTCATTGAGGCCACTAAATGGGTCCTCTATAAACGAGGTTATTTACGGAACACTTTATAAAAAAAAGGCACACGAAAGAGTAAATCCAACAGATAAAATGTTTGGAGTTTCACATTGGAAGATCATTAATTTTGTTTTCTTCGGTCGCCATTTTGCGGGAATTTGCCCTATTGCAGCTGTTTTGTAAAGCGAATAATAAATAGCTCTTAACTTTATCTTTATCGGCCATACTCGCCGGTTTTGTAAGCAGCTCGCAAGCCTTTTCGGAAATTACGTGCGTTCTTTATTTATATATAAGAGCGATTCCATTTATGTTAAAATGATCTATTGAAAATTTTTTTAAATGTTTTGTGGATATTATAATTTATAACGTTTGATAAAAAATATATAAAAAGTATTTTAAAGCTTAATCCTTAAAATGAAAAGATAGCTCTTTAATTCTAATAAAATCTACAATTTATAAAACTACTATTTATAATAAAACTAAATAAACATTGGACTACATCACATACATTCTCGCATACTCTGATCTCAATGACAGTAGTTAAAGCACTGGTGTTATTTAAAATCAGAAGCAACGATGTTACCATAAACACCCAGACCCAATACAAAATAGAAAACTAATGAACATTATCAACATCGACTCGGCCAAGAATCGAAGCCGTAGTGATGTGACGTACCCATAAAAACCGGTGTACACACTACTCGACCACAGAGGTCATCATTATTATTTACAACTACACTTTCGAAAATACCAACTAAAATTAATGGATATATATAAATTCATTTAATGTAAGCGAATATCTAGTAAATTTCACTTTGCTGTTAAAAGAATACTTTTCTTGCTAACAAGGAGTACATTAGAAGTTTATTCACACTTCTATTACGGGTCGATGTAGGTATAAAATAAATGTAGGTTTTATACATGTTATATACATCGGTTTTCTGTGATGTTTTCATTCATCGCTGAACACGTGATGAAATATAAACACAAACATTCATAAATTCGGCTTTTTAAAGATTTTCTGTTTCGCTGACGTTTATTTCAAGTACTGTAACTATTATTTATATAGTTACAATGATTTAAAATGATTGGTATGTAAAAATCAGACTTCTTAGTTGAAGCCACCTCCTCGAATACTATAATACTGTGTCGCTATTATTCGAGATATTATCATAACTCCGCAAATTACGAAAGTAATCAAAACATAACTAGGCATACAATTTACTTGGCGGTAGGGCTTTGTGTAAGCTAGTCTGAGTAGGTACTCATCAGTTATTTTTCCGTCATTGAGCAAAAATTAGTGTTGAACTGTTTGAAGGATGAGTGAGTAAAATAACTAAAGGCAAAAGGGACATCATAGTTTCCATGGTTAACGGCGTATTGGCGATGTTAAGAATGATTAATGTTTCGTGGTGACTTACTACTAGCTGGTCGATTTTCCCGCCTGTCAACATTTATCGTAATAAAAATATTGAATGAAGTGTCTAGATTTCGAAAAAAAATAACAATATAATATTAGAACATAGGAGCTGAGATGGCCCAGTGGTTGGAACGCGTGCATCTAAACCGATGATTGCGGGATTAAATCCAGGCAAGCACCACTATATATATATATGTGTGTGTGTTTAAATTGTGTGTTATAAGAACATAAATGAATAAAAATAAAGATAACGAAGTGATTAAACTTCCGAGTGCTTCTACTTATTACAATTACATGAAAATAAATATGCTAAGAATTAAATGATCGTGAACTACTCGTACTTACGGAATCATTGAGAAAGACGACTGGCAAAGAATACTCTTACTGGGGAGTATTTATTCGATGAAATTTCAAATTGTATGTTAAAAGAAACGATTTTCAAACAAAACACTATTTTATTGCAAAAGAAATAAGATACAGAATACCTTAGCACAAAGGTAAGACTCGTGTTCGAGGGCTTAATAGTTTAACGAGTTCGCCTCGGAGTAACGGAACACATAAATTCAGGATAGATTTTTTCTAATCCAATTTTGTTTCAAGTTATGATTTGAAATGGCGCTGTTGGATTCAATTTTGAGGAAATGATATAATGTAAGTGGATATAAATTATGTATATAAGGAATATCTGATGGATTAAGGTTACGTAAGGTTATAAGTTACAGAATAGAATTACGGTTCTCAAACAGGAAGTCAGTGCGAAACCATTTTAAGCATCAAGAAAATATATCTCTAGTAGAATTAGTTTCTGCGTTCATACTGTAAAGAATAATCTTTATATAACAACTAATTTTATACTAAAGATATTGGTTAATATGTATAATTTAATTTGCAATTGAAATTCACTCTCAATACTATTTTCAGGCAAACAGATACATATAATTAATTTAAGCAATATAACGCACTACGATGCTAAGACTTCTCTTGAAGTCTATAATATCTAAACAATTTACATACATTTAATTAAGTTAAGCAATATAACGCACTACGATTGTAAGACTTCTTGCGAAGTATATAATACATAAACAATTTACCTTATAGTCACCAATGTCGGATACAGAACAAGTGAGCACCGCTTCTCTGCCCAATGCAACCGTTACGTTTTCAATGGGACCAACGAAATTAGGCTCACTATCACGGAGCGAGGCAGTTGGTCCCACTCTGCTGAGCGGCGACGTCGTCTGATACCGCATACTGCTTTTCACTACTGTAACAAATAATCAATTTTAGATACAGAATTATTCAAGTAATGTATAAATATATGGATCTTAACTGACTATTTACGGGTTCAAATTTAGTTCTCAAATACAATTGGGCGAATAATAAATAAAATTTTAACAAAAAGAAAAACCGACTTCAAACAAAACACTATTTTAAAACAAATGAATATGCACGAAAAAGTAATAAAAATAATTGCGTATTCAACATATTTTTTAGAGTCTTCCTAAGTTAAATGAAATGAAAAATATTAGACTACTTAAAAGTCGATTAACGATTATATCATGTACTTATAGTTATTGGTATATTTGGAGCCGGTCTCAGCCACGGTGCCCTTGCCCCAACAATCAAAAGAAAGAAGCGATACGAGCCCCTTGATTGATCCAGTACATTATTGTGTAAAAGGTAATTTGTAAAAAACATATTTGTTAAAGTATTCTCGTATTGTTTTTTGATAGATATACTGTAGGGTTTTATTGGCTGACACCGACTCCAAATATAACAATAATTATAACTACATGATATAATCGTTAATCGACTTTTAAGTAGTCTAATATTTTTCATTTCATTTAACTTAGGAAGACTCTAAAAAATATGTTGAATACGCAATTATTTTTATTACTTTTTCGTGCATATTCATTTGTTTTAAAATAGTGTTTTGTTTGAAGTCGGTTTTTCTTTTTGTTAAAATTTTATTTATTTTTTGATTTTAAGTGAAGCTGATGTTGACTAACTAATTTTTTTTAATATGGATAGATTAAGCGTTCCGTTTATATGAGTCAGAAACTACTTCGAGGACAATTTCAAAGGAAACTTGCAAATAAAGCAAAAATAGACTTTCGAAAATGCGGATTTAATACGTCACGCGGTGTGAACTACAGGATCCCTCGAAAGAGCTGTAATCGAACTCAGCAAAAAAACTTTGAAAAAGACCAACTATATTTCATACATCATATGACATCACATCACATACACAAAATTTGATTAAAGATAGTAAGAAATTCTGCCCCATATCGCACCCTAACTGCGAGCCGTATAGGAGTTCCATCACTACATAGTATAAAACAAAGTCGCTTTCTCTGTCCCTATATCTTTAAATCTACGCAACGGATTTTGATGCGGTTTTTTTTAAAAGATAGTGTGATTCAAGGGGAAGGTTTGTGTATATAATACATGAACAATATAGTAAAGAAACACTGATAATTTTAGAAGTTTGCGATGTGATGTCGTATATAAACAAATTCTGTAGTATATTTAGTATCAGTATTGCACCCGTGCGAAGCCGGGGTGGGTAGATAGTTGATTATAATATTCGACTATGATAATTACATAAACATAACCACATTACGGAAGGTGACTCAAATATCCAAATAACCTATAAATAAAAGATTCGACCGAGTATCGCTAACGTGCTCCTCAGAATTGTTCCGTTCCCTTCCGTTCCGTCACTTTGTCATGGATCCTGTGCTCAGAACCTTACCAAACTTTCACCAAATTACCCTTGAAGTATATATTTTATAATAAAAAAAGAATTATCAAAATTGGTTAACGTGATTTTCAGTTATTCACCTATTTGTCGCGCATATACATAACGCAAATTTAAGACATATGTCGTTTTCACATGGATACCATCATCTGAAAAAAAAAATTAAAAAAATGGGACCCCACGGGAAGCACTACCTTTCAAACAAAAAAAAAATTATCAAAATCGGTCCACCCAGTGAAAAGTTATGAGGTAACAAACATAAAAAAAAAAAAAAAAAAAAAAAAAAAATACAGACGAATTGATAACCTCCTCCTTTTGGAAGTCGGTTGAAAAAACAGCCTATGTCTGCCTGTATCTTCTTTAGGAGTCAAACTACCTCCATACTAAATTTCATCTAAAACGGTTCAACTTGAAGAGGTAACAGACAGAGTTTCGAATTTATAATATTAGTACCTATAGATTATGCTAAGATCATAAGTTATTGGTCGATTAGAAATTCTTACAACGCAAGCTAAAATTTTTGTAAAAAAGTAGATGTCTTTTGTGTATTGAATTTAAAAAAACAAAATATCACTCTTTTAATTTTTAATAATAAATAATCTGTATGATTTTTTATTCCACGATTGGAGGATGATGGGAAAAAGCTCACAGTGTAGTGTGTGTAGGTAATCTATGTAAACAATTTATTATGTAAGATAAATATGCTATTCTATTGATATCATAATAAACTTTGAATTACTTTTCATTGAAACATATGACGTAAATTTACTGTTTTTGTTAATTTATTTCATTACCACAAACATGCTCATTTGTTTTGAGCTCGTTCAAATTTCATTTTATTTGATGTTCAATATTTCATCATTCTAATATTTTCATATACCTACTTAAAGATATCTATATCATTTTAACTACCACGTATAATATTTATAGTAACATAGTCCTTTTTACATAGGAAAACTTTATTCATTATTATCTCGAAATCTCGACGCACAAATTTTAAGGTCGCTCGTAAAGCCATTCAAAGTGGCGTCATTTTATCTGCATTTTTTCCAAGGCCTAAATCCTTCAGTGACGATGTCATAACAAATTTAATGGAAGGGAAAAAGAATTTAAGGCGGTTCTTCTTTTCTTTTATAAATTGTTGACCCTTTTTATCGGCGTCGGTTGGAAAGGTTTGGATGTTGGGCGTGCGAAGACGATGTTCGGTTCAGCTTCTAATCTCACCTCTGATTGCGAAACGCTTCTCACGATTTTACGAGGCCATTACGGCTTTCTACGAACCAGTGTGTTAAATTGTGGACGAATAAAACCCAAGCTCTTTCATTATTCGGCTAAAATTTGGGGTGTATCTTAGGTAATTTCATTGTTATTAGGAAGTAAATCTTTCTACATCACGAGTTCAAACTTTAACGCGTTCTAGCATGGCGTTATAATTTTGTCGAACATTTATTTAATTACGATTCATTGATCGCAATTCAGGGTGACGTCGAATTTAATAATGCTGAGTCAGGAACGCATTTCTATTCGCTATAATCTTTGATTATAGTAATGTATTTAAAGGAAAAAAAATAAAGAAATTTTAGGACTGTAGCCCAAAAACTAGCAAAGTTGAGGCGATACGTTAATGTTACATAATTTAATATTTATGTTTTTTACTGTGGATAACGTTTCTACGAATACATTTAGTGTGGGTGTATATAAGAACAGCCTGTAAATTCCCACTGCTGGGCTAAAGGCCTCCTCTCCCATTGAGGAGAAGGTTTGGAACATATTCCACCACGCTGTTCCAATGCTGGTTGGTGGAATACACATGTGGCAGAATTTCTATGAAATTTGTCACATGCAGGCTTCCTCACGATGTTTTCCTTCACCGCTGAGCACGAGATGAATTATAAAGATAAATTAAGCACATGAATCAGTGGTGCTTGCCTGGGTTTGAACCCGCAATTAGTATTTGTAGGCAACTTGGCCAAGAGTCTAAAAAGTTTCTTAGGTACTCTTCCTAATATAAAATTTCTCTCTGTTTTTATTTAAATATTTTTTCTATAAACTCTATTAATTTATTTACAAAACTATAATTTAGTAATGGTTATGATGATGTGATAATACGATATGCTTTATCATGGACAAATATGCTCTATTTAATATTTACGTATAATTCATTTTAATATCAATCTTTCCCGTATAAATCATAGTACATGTATATAATCTCTTTCGAATATAAAAATTAAATTAAAAGAGCGTTCGCGTGGTAATATTAATTAAATTTTCTCTTTACTAGGTGGCAGGGCTTCGTGAGAGTCTGCTCGCCCGTATTCCGGTTTGAAGGATGATTACGCCAGTGTATCTAGAGGCACAGGGTATATCAAATCTTTCTCTTTATGGTTATTAGCGTATAGGCGATATAGGAAATGGTTAATATTTCTTACAGCGCCATTGTTTATGAGCGATAGTGACCACTTGCCATCAGGTGTCTTATTTGCTCGCACGTTTACATATAGGTATCACAATATATACAAATATAATTAATTATTGTTATAGCTATATAAGTGTCAAGTTAATTTACAACATGTTTAATTATTAACGTATACCTTTGAAAGATAGACGTATCAAATTAATTATATTTTTTGTACTAACTTAATTAAATTTAATGAGTTAGAATCATTAATTAAATTTAATTATTGTAACTCATTCCAATCAAGCTGTATTACGGCAACATGAAGCTCCACAGGCTGATAATACGTACGGATATATCGGTATTCTCTGTACCGATGTTATTAAGCTCGATCTTATTATATAGTATAGATATTTGAAAACAACGACTTGGCAAAGTGCCATATATAGGTATCTAGGAACTTTGCCAACGTAAATAGCACTGTTTAGTGTTTACCTTAGTAATTAAGTATTATATTACACTTGGGTTGTTCAGCATTGTTGTGTTTTAAGTTATAGTACGATATCTTGTCATGCTACGAAGCCCTACATTGTATTAGTGGGAGAGCTGGTGATCAATTTTTTTATACTATAAAAATCCTGAAGTCTGTATATATTTTACTACGGGGTATCACTTATAGTTAAAAGAAAATATTGTTAATTTTAAATGCTCTATCGAAACTACAGGTTTCATTGTCATTGTTTTTTTTTGTTCCCAAATCCTTTTTTGGGATTGGTTAGCATAATGTTGGTCTTTATTAAACATTAAATTAATAAAACATAAAAATATTCATAAGATAACCCTTTTGCTCTATCAATGTATCACTGACCTTTGACTAGTAATATCATAGTGACTATATAAAAAAAAAGTATAGTTTTGAAGTAATACGGCGTTAAAACACTGACATCGATCGACGTAACTAATGAGTTTGTAATGAGTTGTTGTTAAAAATAAAGGATTTAGATGTCGTTCTTAATCGAATAAATATTTAGCTTTGATCCATTACAGTTTTAGTATGGACTATCAACTTTTTAATTAACCAGATTAACTTACTGTTTATATTAAATAACCTCAGTTACTCTTTTAAAATAGTGCTTCATTTGTCTTTTGAATTATAACTTAGTTCTTTTCTATCTCAAGTTATTGTTAGAATAAACTGTAATTCTTCTTGGTATAACCGTAGCAAACTCCTTTAATTAGAAATGCAATGAATTTAAATATTATATTTTTTACATTTCATATTATAACCATTGTTACTTCTGTGGAATATTATGAATAAATAAATAATGTAAGGTTAGTAAGTAAGTATATAAAATGCCCCAGTAAAATTGTGAATATTGAAAGTGATTTTAAATCGAAAAAAAAAAACATGAACATTAGAAGATCATTATATCATCAAAAAATATTAGGTGTAAAGTGTAACACAATTATAGTATTATAGATAATTTCAAATACATATCAGAATAAACGCAGTGTAAGACGTCCTCAGCCACGGTGGAGTAACGATTTACGCAACGATTTACGCAAGACGGCTGGCAGGAGCTGGATGAGAGTAACCGAAGAAAGACCACAGTGGCGTGAATTTGGAGAGGCCTATGTCCCGCAGTGGACAAATATGAGCTGATGATGATGATATCAGAATATTGAAACATGTTTGAATAGACTGAAAAAAACTGAAGGGCAAACCGATACAGACAATGAAAATACCCAATAAATTAAGAAGAATAACGTACGCAAGATCTAGTACTAATGAACGAGCGAATAATTTCCAAAGTTGTTTGAATGGCCCATTATTCTTTATGAGCAGGCAATCTATCACGTGAGCTTTCAGCGGCCTGTAATTAACGTGTGGCGAACCCCTAACGTTACAGAGGTCGATGTTTATAACAGAAATATATGCTTTATACAAAAATGGGAGGCAAAAACCTTTTTTCACTAACATCCATTTGCATGGAATAAAAAATCTTTTTTATTTTGTACTTGCGAACCGACCTGACTTCGGCCGGATCAAATTAATTAATAAAGAATGTGACATAAATATAATTTATATTCTATAATAATATATATTCCTAGATAAGGCGTTTTTAAAGTCTATTGGAATAAAAAGGTTTTTGTTATTATTAACAATCACATATCGACACAGCTGTTATCCATATGCTATGATACTCTCCGTTAGTCAAAAAAGTTATCCAATTGTATGTAAATATTTGAATAAAAAAAAATCTTACAATACCATAAAGTGATAAGTACTCGAGTGAGCTAACTTGTTAGGGCGGTGTAGTGATTGTTGATATTCTCTCGGAAATTATCTCGGATTTCCTTCCATCTTTATCCCAAGATAACATTATTTATTCGAGTTATTGCGGTTCGTTACATCAAATTAACGATAAAATCAAGCCCTGATATACTTCTGCCTTATATCAAAACCTTTTTTGAATATCGATTTCAATCTATAAATCATTAAAACATATATCATTTATTGTTTCATACAATTAGATAAAGTACCTATATAGCAGGCGTTATAATTACTGGGCCCGAGATGTCCCAGTGGTTAGAACGCGTGCATCTTAACCGATGATTTCGAGTTCAAACCCAGGCAAGCACCACTATATATGTATATGTGCTTAATTTGTGATTATTAATCATCTTGTGCTCGACGGTGAAGGAAAAAATCGTGAGGAAACCTGCATGTGACTAATTTCATTGAAATTCGGCCTCATGTACATTCCACCAACCCGCATTGGAACAGCGTGGTGGAATATGTTCCAAGCCCTCTCCTTATTGGGAGAGGCCATTAGCTCAGCAGAGGGAAATTTACTGGCTGTTACTACTACTACTACTACTACCTATCTTCGGCGTTATGTGTATATATAATAGTACAAGCTAATATACAGTTATCATTAAGAACTATAATGATCGATAAATTGACAACAATCAAATCAAGCTGATATTAGTTTATTATTGAAATATGTTCGATCGACAGTCCGGCGTTCAAAACCACATTAATCCCTTGTATCAATTAGACGGCTCGTATGATGCCCCAAATTAGGATTATTACTGCACTATGCATAGCTTGGTGTTAATACAGCGGAAATAATTTAAGCAGTATAGTTATCGCAAATTGATTACGACCTCTTGTAGGTCATATGTTTGTTGGCTTGTTCTTATTCATATTTATTGAAGGTATTAAGAAAATAATATGAAGTTATTCCCGTATTCATTTACCAAATTTAAAGTGTAATTTATTGTTGTATTTTATATATGTACTAGCAACCTACCCTGACTTCACGGGTGCAATATTGATACTAAATATATACAGATACAGAATTTGTTTATTTACGACATCACATTCGAAACTTTTAAAATTATCAGTGTTTCTTTATTATACTGTTCTTGTATTGTATACAAAAACCTCAATCTTTACTATTTCAATTCTTTACTAAATTGTCTATGTATTATATTATATATTTATAAAATCTTTCTTCTCGAATCACTCTACCTATTAAAAAAACCGCACCAAAATCCGTTGCGAAGTTTTAAAGATTTGAGCATACATAGGGATATAGGGACAGAAACGCGACTTTGTTTTAAACTATGTAGTGATATCACATTATATATGTATGTACGAGAATATGTTAGACAGCATGTGTCAGAAAAATGTAGCTGAAATACAGACGAAATGGATTATATAAAGACAAATAGAAAAATGTCTCTTTTAAGAATATAAACATAATTGTAGATTAATTAAATCTTTTCGAGAGTCTCCACCTAATTTGATTATACTCGTACGTATTTAAAGTGTAATAAAATTAATTAGTGACATTAGGGCATTGCTACTAGCGTAGAGGATGTATACCAAATTACATTAAACGATCGATATAATAGATGAAATTATTTGATCATTGAGCTAAATAGCTTACAAAGGATAATACATATCTCATTTTACATTAAATCAATTGGTAATGGTCAGTAATCTAGAAGCATATAGCTACTTAGTAACGATCAACTCATATAATCGTCAGGTTATCTGTAGTAGATTTTGTTTTTGAAACTTATAACATTTGTATATTATCCGGTAGTCGAGTTTGAGAAATAATAAGTCAGGTCATCTGCAGCAGATATTTTGTATGTAATCAGGTAACCTTATAGTTTAATAAATAATAATACGTTAAATATAACCATGTAAAAACTCACACCTTGGCTTGTATTTATAAAATTTTAAAAATGACTGGCTGGCGTACAGCACTGTCAAAACCGATAGTCATAGCTGCGTGAAGTAAAGCATAGAAGGATTAGTCTATAATATTATGCAGAATTATTTCTGAGAAATTCATTCACAATCGTTATCAAATCGTATAGTACATCATGTTAGAAGTTGTTACAAATGGAGATACGAAACTAATTCCAAATGTGTAATTAGGGGAGATTACAATATTTGCTATATTGTAATGATTTTTAATTGCACTTTTGCAAAAATAATAGTTTAAAAAAGGATGGATTTTGTCGAATTTGTTCAAAGTATTGACCAAGTTGTAAGTGATTTTTAAAGCCTGCGTTTAATAAAACGAAAAATAAAATAATTCAAAAATTATTGCATTAAAATATTCACTCACATAATAACGAAGCTCAAATATTTAGCAAAGTTAATATGGTACAATTATAAGTACAGGTACAACTTTTAATTGGTCGCTGACACAAAGACAAATAAGAAGTGCTTTCATATTTACATATAGCTGTAGCCGCGACGTCGTGTGCTTTTGAATATAAGAAAAAACTTTTGGTTAAGTTAACAGATTTTACTATAATTTATAGTTAGTAGGTGGAGATACGAGAGTTATTTTTAAAAGAGACTTAGTCAAAGTATTTAACATGAATATTATTACTTTTATTATGTAATTATATATTTTTAATGCGAGACATGAAATATATGTTATCACAAATTAAAACGCTAATCTTATACGATAGATTAATTTATAAACGGAGAACAATTTTGAGAAATACTTCGAATCCGATTCAGTAAATACCAAGCCCCGTGAGATTCAATCAAACTTTGAAGCTTAACTTGAATATCTCTTTGATATGAAAACCCTTAAACTGTTTTATTTACCTGCAAGGTATTTTTGTTTTCTTTTTTTTATATATTATTTAAAACGTAAATGTTTATTTATGTTTTGAAAACAATGTAACTTAACTAAAGATAAAAAAAATGTAAAGAATTATCATCACTGATTACAATCCTGGATCTATTAGTTTTGCAACGTATTGTATGAAAGCCTTCGTCAGTTTTCAAATTCATTCCTTTATCAAGTCTTTTTCAATTTAAACATCAAATCATTGTGACGCAATATGTGTATTCTCCATCCGTAAAGCAGAATATCGCTCATACTAAGCACACGAAAATAGATCTTAAGGTGACGAACGTTTTCTTACCCCGACTGTGCACACCGCATATTTATTTTTGAATTATACAATAAGTATCAATTTATGTTTTCATACAACTATCATTCGTTATTTAAACTTTGAAAGTGTTTTAACTGTCCTTGACCATTTGAAAGTCCTTTCATCGGCTGCAACGTTTTGTAGCATCCCATTTTGTTGCGATATATATAAATATTTGGAATCCGTGTCGACAACCATTTCGAAAAATACAAAGTTTTCTGTTAAAATTTCGTTAGAGTGTAAACGATACTACTGAAACTAAAATAGAGAACATGCTAAAAATACACAACGGGACAAAACTGTTCTAAATCTGTAAATATATTTAGTAAAAGTGTCCGAAATTTTTCCGTTATTTCCCAAACAATGACAAATATTTTTTGAACGTTTCATTTGCAGTTTTCATGTTTCAGAACAAAAGCCATTACTTGTTTACTGGAATGAATACTCACAACCTAGGTACTGTTATTCGAAGTTCGATTGTTCAGTTTTAAATGGGTTACCAAACATTCACATTTCAACGGCATTTTTCCTCACCAGTTGGAAAGTTGCGTACCAACTAGTTAGTGGAACGCTAACGATGCAAGGTAACTTTTTCTAATTTATGACGTGATTATTTCTCTCCTCTTACCTTTTGATGTAATAAAAAATTTGGCGAGAACTTTTACTATGGTTGCATTTGCATATTAAATTTTATAAAACTGTAACGAAGTTTACTTAATTATTACGGGTTTATAATTATTCTTATGTCATCTATCTTTTATATAAAACTATTTTATGTATATCAGGTAAACATATTGTAGTACGTAGATTTTAACAAATGATCAACACAATATGTTCGGATATATTTCCATGAACCTGCAGTACTTTTGCATAGAACATTTAGTTTCCAAACTGTCCTGCGAGCAGGAGGAAGTAGGACTGTCTAAATATGGGAATTTTTTGTAACTTTACTTTTCTAAGGTAAAAAGTCGCGTATAAAATAATAAACCACGCACATGTGTACATTTTTCTTTTAAATGAACCACGGAATAATTTAGTAGGCTTTTAAGACACATGCTATTGTTTTCCCCGACGTCGAGCAGTAAGATAGGGGACCGGATGTACGAGGTCAGTACGGCGGGCTGTTAGCCAGAATGAACTGGTGTTAGTGGGCGACAATGAGAGCTATATTTCAGGCTGCGAACGCTGAGCTGTACAAAACGAAACGGGCCACGGATAATAGCCTCATCAACATAATAGTAACGGGATTCAATGAAATATAATCGGCGTATCTTTTATGCGTTTTATGTCGTGTTTCAATCGATAAAACAGATCGCTCTCGACAGATGGGCTGGTGGGTTTTATTGCTACGTATTATGGCGCTTGATAATTTTGTTAACTAAACGACCAGATATTGCGATGTGATAGTGTTTTATTCATATTTGATATTATTTGGATATTGTAAGCATAAAACGATGATATTATGTTAATAACTGTGCTTATATTGTTAAATAAATCTGGATTTTTAACATCAATTAATTTTGTTAATCAAAACATATTTACATATTATTAAGATTTTTTAGCTTTGATAATATACAATGAGATGCGGTTTTTGTTTAATGATATTTCTAAAGATATTATGGAAGACGGGTTCATTTTTTCAACCGACTTCCAAAAGGAGGAGGTTATCAATTCGTCTGTATTTTTTCTTTTTTTTTTTTTTTTGTGTTTGTTACCTCATAACTTTTCACTGGGTGGACCGATTTTGATAATTTTTTTTTTGTTTGAAAGGTAGTGCTTCCCGTGGGGTTCCATTTTTTTAATTTTTTTTCCGATGAAGGTATCCATGTGAAAACGACATAAGTCTTAAATTTGCATTATGTATATGCGCGACAAATAGGTGAATAACTGAAAATCACGTTAACGAATTTTGATAATTCTTTTTTTATTATAAAATATATACTTCAAGGGTAATTTGGTGAAAGTTTGGTGGGGTTCTGAGCACAGGATCCATGACAAAGTAACGGAACGGAAGGGAACGGAACAATTCTGAGGAACACGTTAGCGATACTCAGTCGAATCTTTTATTTATAGGTTATTTGGATATTTGAGTCACCTTCCGTAATGTAGTTATGTTTATGTAATTATCATAGTCGAATATTATAATCAACTAGCTACCCACCCCGGCTTCGCACGGGTGCAATACTGATACTAAATATACTAAAGAATTTGTTTATATACGACATCACATCGCAAACTTCTAAAATGATCAGTGTTTCTTTACTATATTGTTCATGTATTATATACACAAACCTTCCCCTTGAATCACACTACCTTTAAAAAAAATCGCATCAAAATCCGTTGCGTAGATTTAAAGGTATAGGGACAGAGAAAGCGACTTTGTTTTATACTATGTAGTGATGGAAGTCCTATACGGCTCGCAGTTAGGGTGCGATATGGGGCAGAATTTCTTACTATCTTTAATCAAATTTTGTGTATGTGATGTGATGTCATATGATGTACGAAATATAGTTGGTCTTTTTCAAAGTTTTTTTGCTGAGTTCGATTACAGCTCTTTCGAGGGATCCTTGTAGTTTACGCCGCGTGACGTATTAAATCCGCATTTTCGAAAGTCTATTTTTGCTTTATTCGCAAGTTTCCTTTGAAATTGTCCTCGAAGTAGTTTCTGACTCATATAAACGGAACGCTTAATCTATCCATATAAAAAAAATTAGTTAGTCAACATCAGCTTCACTTAAAATAAAAAAATAAATAAAATTTTAACAAAAAGAAAAACCGACTTCAAACAAAACACTTTTTTAAAACAAATGAATATGCACGAAAAAGTAATAAAAATAATTGCGTATTCAACATATTTTTTAGAGTCTTCCTAAGTTAAATGAAATGAAAAATATTAGACTACTTAAAAGTCGATTAACGATTATATCATGTAGTTATAATTATTGTTATATTTGGAGTCGGTGTCAGCTAATAAAACCCTACAGTATATCTATCAAAAAACAATACGAGAATACTTTAACAAATATGTTTTTTACAAATTACCTTTTACACAATAATATACTGGATCAATCAAGGGGCTCGTATCGCTTCTTTCTTTTGATTGTTGGGGCAAGGGCACCGTGGCTGACACCGGCTCCAAATATACCAATAACTATAACTACATGATATAATCGTTAATCGACTTTTAAGTAGTCTAATATTTTTCATTTCATTTAACTTAGGAAGACTCTAAAAAATATGTTGAATACGCAATTATTTTTATTACTTTTTCGTGCATATTCATTTGTTTTAAAAAAGTGTTTTGTTTGAAGTTGGTTTTTCTTTTTGTTAAAATTTTATTTATCGAATAGTCTATTTTGTATTATATAAAAGAGTATGGGCAAATATATTAGTTCTTGTTACAGTATATAAATACTGGTCAATATTATTTGAAAATTTTCAAACTTGTTACTTCGTAATGTATAAAAGATTGCAAAGTACAGATTACACAAATATTAGAATATGAATTTCCAAAAAATAACTTTCCTTTCAGAAACTTCTTCGTGAGGAAAATAGTAAGGATAGAATCCTGCATTATTTATTGTAGAACATGCTGTATGTGCTGTGCTCTGTTATAGAGAGATTATCGGATTCGCTTATTAACACTTTATTTAGGCTATATTACAAAATGTCTTTTTTATAACTTAGCTATTTAACTGTTTCTGTTTCTAAATTTTATTTTAGATTTGTATTAAGTATGTCAGTTAAGTAAGTAAGTAAGGTTTTGTTCATTTGTTTTTATTTTTAGTTAATTTTGTGACAATTTTAAAGACCAACCTTTAGTACGAATTCCTTTGTTCGAATACGAATGTCCACCAACGTCCTTTCTGGTGATTTTATTTCGATTGATTTGAAATATTTTCCTTCTTTTTATACCTTTTTGGAAAGCTAAGAAAACGGTCAGGCCAAGTTTCATAAAGATTTTGTTAGTTTTTGAGGCATTTTTGAGGAAAAAAAATCAAAAAAATATTGAAATAAATTCGTTTTCCGTCTCGAATTTTTAAATTTCTACCGATAATTATTATTTAAGCATTGACAAATATCCAGTGTGTAATCGTTTTTATAAAACAAAAGAAAAATATAGATTTTAATTAAGACTTTTTTTAAATACATTTTTGAAGTTGCATTTTTGACAAATTTTGAAAAAAACTAATAAACGTGATAAATCAAAAATGGTTCACTTTTGGATGATGCATATTAAAATTATTGCAAATAGTCACCTCTGTCACCTCCTAACGGATATACGCCGAGTTACCAATAACCCTGTATATCTAGCTGCTATGATTCAAATAGGTCAGATAACTCTTTAGATCGTATTTAAGTACCTACGTCCGTTGCGTGGCGTATCAAGACTACATCCGTTAACAATAATGAATGAATGAATGAATGAATTATCTTCTTAAGGTATAAAAAGATGAAAATTTACAAGCTATATTTTACATGTCAAGGTCATCGATCGCCTTCAACCTTAACCTAGAACGATATGGCGTCTATTCATTCGTCGTGATTGATGAGCTCGATATAAATATTTCAGTAAGCTCTTACGGTAAAGACGACTCATGAAGACGAAATATTCAGAAAGTTAATTTACCGCGAAAATCTCAGGAACTATTAATTTATTAGCAAATCATGTTGGTAATTTTGTGACGTATTTAACGAAAAAATATTTGGATTCAATTCAAAAATATTTGGTTTCCACATGTGAGGAAAAGTTTAATGATGATCGGTTTATTAGTTAAGGTTTGAAAGTGTAACAAACAAATGAAGAAACCAATCACTTAAGCCTTTACAATATTAAATATGCCGGTCGTTCTTGAGATTTTTATCGCAGAGTATTTATTTCATGACCTATGTATTTTACACAAGACTAGCGATCCTCCCAAATACAACCGTTTATATTTAACCTGACCGAAATAAGACTATATAATATATCTATGTAGATTTTTTCTTTTGAGATATTTCAGAAAAAAGATATGTTATTTATTCATTTTATAAAATGTTAGCTAAACTTTGTTCTCGTAGACTCTTTTTCAATTACAGCGATTATTTTTTATTAATAAAAAACGAATAAATATAAAAGTACAGTTTCTTTTCTGGATTATTCATTGATTATTTATTTTAATAAGTACATTCTGAATTATGCAGTGCATAACTTATTTAAGTATTTAGAATACAAGGAATATCAAGATTTCTCTATATACTTATATATTTATGATAAAAAAATATTCATTTAATATGTTATCCGAAACTTATACCCGGGAAATTATTCAAAAAAACAAATACGGAGATTTTTATATACAATACAGAAAATAAAACAGACAAGTGTCTTTTGATTTTGTTAGTTTCAAATAAATCCAATCAAAAAAGTTTTGTTTTCTCGTCCGACCGTAAACGCCCCTTTCAATACCCACTGGAGTTGAATTACGATAAATCCTTCTGAACAGATGGCAACGACACTTGTACAGCCCGCGTCTACGATGTCAAGGTATAACGCGGCGTTATAAGATATACAATGACAATTATAAATATAAATATCACTTAAAATTGCAAATTATTTTTTATTGCAAAATTATAGAGATGACCCAGTGGTTAGAACGCATGCATCTTAACCGGCGATTGTGGGTTAAAACCCAGGCAAGCACCGCTATATATATGTGCTTAATTTGTGTTTATTATTCATCTCGTGCTCGGCGGTGAAGGAAAACATCGTGAGGAAACCTGCATGTGTCTAATTTCATCGAAATTCTGCCACATGTGCATTCCACCAACCCACATTGGAACAGCGTGGTGGAATATGTTCCAGACCCTCTCCTAAATGGAAGAGGAGGCCTTATCTCAGCAGTGGGAAATTTACAGGCTGTTACTTTACTTTATAGTGTTTTTTGCACGTGAGACGCTTAAGTTTTTTTTTTTTTAATTCATATACGAATATATATTCCAACGGAATATAATAAATGGGTTAATTGGTTAGGTCTCCTCTAAACAGTAATAATTAGTTTTGGTGTACTCCAGGTTGAGTACTAATGTAAAAATTACAGAGAAAGGGTTCATAGCTTTTTAGTTTCCAAAATTGGTGGAACATTCTAGATTAATGGGTGGTTATGGACCACTTACCAACAGGTGATCAATTGATTCATTTATCTACCTATTAGAAAATTAAATATTAAAATTTGGTTACATATATCATTTTAAATTAAATATTTGAGTATTTTGTACAAAAACATTTACTATAGACAACCGATACATCATTGATAATGACATTTTCATCGTTGTAAATATTATTATATCCTGAACAAACGATTCGAAATGACTGACTTAATATAAATTGATGTTTGCCCATTTCAATTTACATAATTTATTTTTCTTTGTATTTCACACAAGCGCTTTAATCGCATTCGTATTTATTACCATTTTAAATTTGTTCGCAGTTTAGATAAAGATATATAAATTAAAAATAATGTTATGACATTCACAATGAAAGCTCGAACGACGTCTAACAATAGCGATTCCCTGGGGTGACTAGAGTAATGACATAATCAAATTGTCCTGCGCATCTGTCCTATCCTGGGGTTCTGTCTATGGCTGTTACCTCAGAACAGAAAAAAACACAAGTATCATCAATCATTTTTTTGATCGTAGCACAATATATCACATTACAACAATGAGGACGGTCGCTTCGCTTGCAACAAATGTATTATAAAGGTACTCAATATTATAACATTAATGTTAGAATACTGATGGAAACAACAATAACTGACTGTACGCTATATATCAGCATCAAAAATCAAAATCAACTTTATTCAAGAAGGCTTTTACAAGCACTTTGAAACGTCATTTTACAATTAAGTGAAGCTACCACCGGTTCGGAAAGTAGAATCTACCGAGAAGAACCGGCAAGAAACTCAGTAGTTACACTTTTACTCTTACATCAGCTTATAAATATTGTTCAGAGCTATAACATATACCCAGTACCTATACTATACCTTCTAATATTATAGATTAATAAAATGTATCAATAAGCGCCATCTATTGGTATAAATAAACAATTTTACAAATTTTTTTTTAAATATAAGCATTCGATTATATTTTTAATGGAAACAATTATTATTAATTATATTTAATGCTTTATTGAGATTTCAAATGATCTTCATAATAAGAATATATTTTATATTTATAGATCGATGTTACTTCCTCACGTCCCTTGTTCTAAGGTCAATACGCACGAATACCCTCGATAATAGCTTCGATACATGCAGGCACAAGGTGATTTATTACACCTTAAACGGATTGTTGCTGCAGATTCGCTGTATCGATGTTCGATAGTTTTACGCCGCTTTGGAGGGGATGCGTCGTATCGCATGCTTTGATGATGTTCAGTTTATTCGGATATTTTATAACGATTTTCTTTTTTATTGTGTTGTCTTCGGTACGTTCTCACTACTTATTAAAACTAAGATACATCATTTAATAAATTACATTCGCTAAAAATTTATATATATTATTTGTAGCAGCTTAATAAAACATATTTGTCTTGAGTAATTTACTATTTCAACTTATTATAATATACGTACTTGTTATTTATTTCTGAATGGAAAATGAAATAAAATTTTGGAAAATTCAATAACTTTTGTTTGGTACGAAATGATGATTCTGAAAATTATATGTTGTATTTCAAGAATTTTAAATGAACATGTTTTTAAGTTTTTATCGTATGCAAATTATTTTCGATCATACCGTTTTAACAAATAAACCCGTTTAATAATAGGTACTCAGAGTGAAAATAACCAGTATTTAGTTCAATTAACATGTTTTTATAATAATAATAATAATAACCCCCCCAGGGAATGAACCTTGTCGTGGTGGGGGGGCTTAATGATAGCAGGAACAAAAAACAGGTCTAAACATCTTGACCAAATACCCCTTTAATGGGAGAATCTATGAAGCCCAAATAACCCAGGCTACTCTATCTAAACTAATCATTCCCAACCCCCGTGGAGCATGATGGATAAAACTAATAGATATAATTTACGGTCGCTTCCCGGGGGTCGCCGGGGCGCATCTGGAGCCGGTGCTGGATGCTACAGCATGCGGTCCACCGGCGACGAGGCGTTGAGCAGGCGGGCCCTCGTCGCAAAACAAGCTACAGCCGATCATCGGGAGTTGAACAGGCGGGCTTCCGATGTCGAAGTTACAGCTGAACCACAGGGATATTCTCAGAACCCATCATCAAACCCTGCATCCTCTCCAAAATCTTCATTTTCATCAATATCCTCTTGTACACCCTCTTACATAAATACCTTTAACCATCCTAATTCTTCCACAAATACCTCTTTTCGCAGTCATTCTCCGTTATTAGTTGAAAACGTTGTGCAGTCGACAAATGTTGATGACTCTGCACCCGTTAAGACTATCAAGCGTGCGCGCAAAAAATGGACTAAAGAAATGAACATGTTCATCCTGCGCACATATTATATTTTAACCTCATTAGAAGAAGATACCACATCCTACTTAACCGACTTGCATACAAAATTCTTAAAGCAATTCCCGGACATGGAAGTTAGTAAACAACGCGTAGGCGATCAACGCAGAGCAATAGAACGTAATAAATTATTAACGCTTGAAGATAAAAACAAAGCACGCAATGAAGCCAAAGCATATTTACATAGCTTAGCAATCGATATATCAAGTGCCAATAAAGTTGATACACTTCTACACGCAAATCATTTAACAGAATTATCATCACATTCACCCACTCAAACGCATTTCACTCAGGGTCGGACTAATCAAAGAATGCGGTGGAGTAACGAAATTAACGAAGAAATAATAAGGTTGTATTATAAGATTACACACATGAATACTAATAGGACATCATATAGGAAAATACTACACCAAAAGTTTATTGAAAAATATCCACATCTCGTACATATAAGCGAACAAAGAGTAGCCGACCAAAGAAGAGTAATAATAAACAATAAACTTATACCCAGTACTCGATTAGAAGAACTAAAACAGGAGGTCACTAATGAGATTGGCATTACAGACATAGCAACTGATAAAAGATGCGAGCAAGATACAACATGTAATGAAGATAATGAGGATAATCAATGGAAGATAATAAATGACTTAAACAGAATACAAATAGATGATCATATACAAGATAAAAATAATAAAGAAGAAACTCCTCAGTATATAGATTCAGAAATAGACGATACTTTTCAGCAAGCGTTAGAATATTTCAAAACTACTGATCCAAACTGTCGCCCCTATATACCGAAACAAAATACTTCAAAAAAATTAGCAAAAATAATAACATATCTTAATACATCAATCTTACCCAAATACATAGACGAAAATACGACATTTGAAAGTGAACAAACAATCATATACTCCGCAGCATGGACTTCAGCTAAAATTAATGGAACAAAATTAAGTCTCCCTTTCCATAATAAAACCCTACCTCAGACCAAGAATCAGAAGCCAAATTGGCAAAAACGCTTAGAGCGTAGGATACTGAAGTTAAGAAAATATATAGGTAAACTGACACAAGTTATAAATGGTAACAACAATTGCGCTCTTAAACTAGAGGTAGATTCAATATTAGAACATTATAAAGTACACACACAACATGAAGAACATAACGTACAACTCAAACAGTTCTTAGACACTCTCAAACAAAAATTGTCAGTCTTTAGTTGCCGTCTTAGAAGATACTTAGCATGCACAGCTCGAAAAACCGAAAACGCTCAATTCAAAACTAATGAAAGAAAATTTTACCAAAATATTCGAAGTCAAAGCACTAATCTAACTAATTGTACTAAAAACTCAACCATGCACGATACAAGTCTGCCACCCAGAGACGAACTAAGAAAATTCTGGAATAACTTATGGGAAGCCCCAATCAACCACAACCATGAAGCTAACTGGATCAAAGAAGAAATACACAGACATGAAACTACTGAACCGATGGAATTCAGACAAATCCCGATAGAAACATTTAATATTGTATTAAAACGATTACATAATTGGAAAGCACCCGGTCCTGACCGAATTCATAACTACTGGTACAAGAAGTTCACTTATATACACCCCTATTTGTATACTCATATTAATAACTTTATTGCAAACCCAAGCTCAATGCCACAATACATAGCAAAAGGTATTACTTACATGCTTCCCAAGGACCCTAATGATACCGCAAATCCCTCTAAATATAGACCAATTACCTGTCTTCAAACAATTTACAAAATCATCACCGCATGTCTTACACACTCTATTTACAATCATTTAGAAAAAAACGCAATTTTAGAAGAACAACAAAAAGGATGTAGAAAAAATTGCCAGGGATGTAAAGAACAACTAACCATCGATGTAGTTATTTTAAAACAAGTGCAAAAAATGAAAAAAGATCTGTATACTGTCTATATTGACTACAAAAAGGCATTCGACTCCGTGCCACATAGCTGGTTAATAAATATTTTACACATCTACAAAATACACCCACAAATCATAAATTTTTTACAGCGCGCTATATCTCTTTGGACTACTAAACTTACAATTAGTTTACAAAATAAAACTATTGAAACCGATGAAATCAAAATACAACGGGGTATTTTCCAAGGCGATACTTTAAGTCCTTTATGGTTCTGCCTTGCTTTGAACCCCCTTTCTACTATTTTAAACTCTACATGCAATGGATACACATTACAATACACAAACAGTCTAACAAATAACATTGAGCTTATAAATATTAATCATTTACTTTATATGGATGATATAAAAATATTCTCATCTACAGAAAAGGGTCTTGAAAACTTAATTAAATTAGCTGAAAATTTCTCTCAGGATATTAAAATGGAGTTCGGCACTGACAAATGTAAAATCAATTCAATTAAATCAGGTCATAATCATCTAATGCATTATCAACTACAAACCGGAGAAACAATAGATCCCTTAGAAGAAAACGATACGTATAAATATTTAGGTTACAATCAGGCAAAACAGATATTAGAAAAAGAAACCAAAATAAAAATTAAACAACAATTTAATTATAGACTGAATAGGATATTGAAAACACAACTTAATTCCAAAAACATAATTAAAGCCATCAACACCTTTGCTATCCCCATTTTAATATATTCTTTCGGTATACTTAAATGGTCAAAAAACGACTTAAAACAATTGCAGCGAAATATTAATACCACCATGAGTAAAAACAGAAAACACCATCCAAGAGCTTGCGTACAAAGACAGACTCTGCCAAGAAGTGAAGGGGGGAGAGGTATTATAGACATAATAAACTTGCACAATAACCAAATTACAAACCTACGAAAATACTTTTACACTAAATCTAACACATCAAAACTACACACTGCAATAGTTGAAACCGATAAAAAACTCACACCACTAAACTTACAGGATAAAAACACGCAAAAAAATGAAGAACAAATAGATCGAAAAGTTAAAATAAGCGAATGGGCCCGTAAGTCACTACACGGAAGACATCGTCAAGACCTATGCCGTAGTAACGTCGACATAAATGCGTCGAACGCGTGGCTGAGTCGAGGCGAGCTTTTTCCTGAGACTGAGGGGTTTATGATTGCAATACAGGACCAAGTTATTGAGACTCGTAATTACCAGAAATACATTATGAGAATACCTAACTTAAGCACTGATTTATGTCGACGCTGCAATAGTGTTTCGGAGTCCATACAGCATATAACTGGCGCATGCAGAACAATAGCACAAACAGATTATAAGTACAGACACGATCAGGTAGCAAATATAGTCCACCAAGAACTGGCTCTAAAGTACAAATTAATATCTAACAAAACAGCATACTATAAATATACACCCGAAACGGTACTAGAAAACACCACTCACAAATTATACTACGACAGAGCAATACTTACAGATCGAACAGTTCACTACAACAGACCTGACATAACAATAGTCGACAAAGTACAAAAATCTGCCTTTTTAATTGACATTGCCATCCCTAACACACACAATCTGCAAAGCACCATAAATGAAAAACTTACAAAATACACGGAACTAAAAGAAGAAATAGCACGTATGTGGCACTTGCAGAAAGTTACAATAGTCCCAATAGTTTTGTCCACTACTGGCGTCATACCCAAACAAATGCACATATCTGTAAAAGCTTTAAATCTTCCAAATTTTCTATATGTAAATATGCAGAAGGCCGTGATACTAAACACTTGCAGAATTGTACGCAAATTTTTTGCAACTGATGGGGAACGGGAATTGCTTTAGAGCTTTCAATTTTGAAGACGTGTCTGACCACTTGGCTTCGGCCCGTGAGAATGACGTAAATACCGGCTCTAAGCCGAGTTGTTAAAAATAACAAGTAAAAATAATAATAATAATAATAATTTATTTATTCTCTCCCACATTACATATATTACAGTTTAAACGTATCTTAATAATAAGTACAATAATGTGTGGGAGACAGGAGCCCAAACTAGGTTGCCCTGTGCTAAGGGTCTCCTGGCTCCACCTCTAGGATATCAACAATTTGTTATATAAAATTACATGTAATATGAAAAAGACCAAATATGATATAGACATTGTAAATTATGAAATAAAGACAAATAAAATGAAAAGTAATTTATGTTCGTGACTTTGTTGTATGTGTGCGCGCATCTGCGAATTTCCGTGTATGTGAGTGTGTGTGTGTGTGTGTGTGCGTGCGTGTGTGTGTGTGTGCGTGCGTGTGTGTGCGTGTGTGTGTGTGCGAGAGTGTGCGTGTGTGTGTGTGTGTGTGTGTGTGTGTGTGTGTGTGTGTGTGAGTGTGTGTGTGTGTGTGTGAGTTAGTCGGATCGTGGTTATGTATAGCCATTACATTATTATTTTTTCTGTCTCGTCATAGTCAAGTGTTAATAGCCAATCAGTTAGTTTTTTTCTTACATGAGAATTTAATTAAATTTGAGATTGTAAGTATTCTATTTATCTTATTATACAGCCTTCCTACTTTAAAATTATAAAATTTTTGGGCAAAAAAAGTTTGAACTCTTTGAGTTTCACAGACCTCATAAGATCTTCTTGAGTCAACTGTATCTATTTGTGATGTATTTATCATTGAGTGTTTTTTTAAAATCATATTTTGTATGTAAAGTTTTCTGACAGATAGAACATTTGCCTCCTTATATACATTTACTGTTGGGAATAAGCGAGGCTTAGAGAGAGCTACTTTAAGCAACATTCTTTGAGCTCTTTCCACCTCAATTATGAGCGTTTTATTCGAGCCGCCCCAAACTGATATGCAATATGCTATTAAAGATTGGCATAATGATATATAAACAGTCTTGACGAGTCTCCAGTCAGCGATATTTCTTAAATTTTTAAAGATATAAGTGAGTTTTCTAATTTTTTGACTTATTTGCATTAAATGCCCTTTAAAGGTGAGGTTCTGATCGATTGTAACACCTAAGTATTTAGTTTGATCGGTTCTGTTAATCATGGGACAGTTACATGTAATGTGATTTTTTTGATTGCAGGAATGAGCTATTAATTCATGTAGAATTTTATTACGGTAGGTGTTGCGTATAAAAAAGGTTATGTATTGAGTTTTTTGTGGATTAAGCGTGAGAGTGTTTAAAGCCATCCAGTGATTAACCGTATTAAAACCCTCTTGTGCTAATAAAAATACCTCATTCCATGTTTTACCATGAAATGTAAGAGTGGTGTCATCGGCGTATGATATTATTTTACACTTGCTTAGATTAAGGTTACAAAGCTCATTTATATAGCACAGAAATAGAGTTGGGCCTAAAATGCTGCCTTGGGGAATCCCATAGGTGATAGGACTCTCATTGCTAATCACATCACCTATTTTAACCTGCTGGGAGCGATCTTGCAAGTAATTTTCAAAAAGTTGTAGCTGTTTACCTCTTATACCTAAAGCTTCTAACTTCTGAACCATTTTATTAAAAGACACCGTATCGAAGGCCTTTTGAAGATCTATAAAAATTGTAAGGCCTTTTTCTTTATTGTCTAATTTATCTACAATGTAATTTGTGAGGGAATGAACTGCATCTGATGTTGATTTTCCTTTCCTAAAGCCATATTGTGAATCAGATAGTAATTTTTTATCTTCCAAATATTTCAGAAGCCTATTATTTATAATTTTTTCAAGTAGTTTAGAGAGGGAAGGTAATATCGAAATAGGGCGATAGTTTGATACTATGTTTCTGTCTCCGGATTTGAAAATTGGTTTAACGATGGATTTTTTAAGAGAAATGGGGAATACACCTTCGGATAAACATCTATTAAATATGTAGGTCAGTGGGGTCACAATAAATTCATTTAAACATTTGAGTACTTTAGAGGAGATGCCATCCCAGCCAGGACTACAGTCTGTTTTTAGGTTGATGATATATCTCCGTATTTCATCTTCAGTAGTATCTAAGAGAACAAATGAACTCTTTTTGGTTGATGTACTATGGACGTTGGTTAATGCGGGTGGAAGGTTTAGGGTTATTTTTGTTGCCAGATCTGCACCTATATTCGCAAAGAAAGAATTTATTGAGTTTACTGATTCAAGGGGTGTTTTATTTATATTTAGTAGTTCAAATGGTGGGTTTGTCGTTTTGTTTAAGTGATTAATATTTTTTATTACATTCCAAATTTTTTTATTATTATTTCCAGCTGCTTTAATTTCGTTTCTTCCGTAGTCCCGTTTACATTTTTTTAAAATTTGATTACAGAAATTTCTATAACGTTTGTATGTTATTCTTAGAGTCTCATTATTTACTTCTTTCTTTAATTTGTAGTGCATTCTATCCCTCGTTCTTATACATTTCAGCAAACCTATGGTTATCCAGGGTTTTTTTATGATTTTACTTCGTGGAAGTTTTTTTGTGAGAGTATTTTTCAAAATAATAGTTTGTAAGAGATCTATAAATATCTTCATGCACTGATCTGGATTTTTATTAATATCATATATACCACTTAAATCTAAGTTTTTGCAATCATTTTTTAATGTTTCAATATTTAATTTATAAGAGTGTTTTATTTTATTATTAATATTATTCGTATTTTTCTTCAAACAAAATAAAATTGGTTCATGATCAGTAATAGCTGTTTTTAAAATAAATGTAAAAGAGGGTAGTTTTGATTTAACAATTGTGTGATCTAAGCAACTGTTCATTCGAGTAGGTTTGTAATATGCCGGGATTAAACCAAAAAATGACAAGATTTCAAGATAATTTGAAGTGTCCTGGGTTAATTCAGCAATATTAATATTAATGTCTCCCATTAATAATATATTTTTATAAGACGAAAGCTGCTTGAGCAAGTTGTGTAGGGATTGGATGAAGTTATCTAGCTGGTGGAAACTAGGGGGTCTGTATATAGCAATTATCACCGTATCTTCATTTATTCTTATCGTTAGGCAATTTGCCTCTAACATGATGGGCTCCTCAACTTTGAAAACAATATTATTGTTTAAAATTACAATGACACCATCATTTTGATTGTAATTAACTGAAGTACTAAAGCTCGTGTAACCCGGGATATTTGGAAGATTTGTGACGTTAGAAAGCCAGCATTCAGATAATATAATAATGTCACAGTTGAGATTTAATCTCGATAGTAACACATTTAGGCTATTAAAATTTTTATATACGCTTCTGATGTTTTGTTGCAATATTTTAAGATAAGCAATAGGTTTCGAAATTAAGGTATTACAATATTCTGGTTCACAACATATTAAGTCTGTTAATTCAAAACTATCAATATTATTTATATTATGTAAATCTGCCATTGTGCTTTAAAAAATAATATTTTAAGATAATTTAGGGAATTTATGGTGTATCTCAAATTATACTCACAGTAAGCCCGTTTGCGTTGAGTACGAATATAACTGAACAAATTAATTATGAGCATAGACATAAAAGCTGTATATCTACTTACTATAGTATACATTTTTAATATCGATTGACCGTATTGTGTGAATGTGTTAAATAGGTAGAATGAGCATTGTGTTTGTGATATGTTTGTGTGAGTGTGAAATGTGTACATATTCATAAGATTAGTAATAATTAAAATAAAAAGATACAACATTAATGACCGCGAGTCGCTTAAGTAGTTTGCAAGCGTTTGAGATCTAGTTCGTTTTTTAAACGAATTGAGGGTTCATTTTCTTTTTTGCGTAAAAATATACTACCTGGAGTGGCCCAGCAGAACTTGTAATTATTTTTCGCAGCGAAATCTCTAGCCATGAAATGCAGTCTTTTCATGCTCGGTGTAAGGAAGTCTGATACATAAATTGTTGTTTGAGGTCCATCGAGGCCCAGGTGCATGGTGTTCAGTCTGACACCGTTATTGTCCTTCGTGAGTTGTTTTATCGATCGCAATATTTTATCCTTCGTGCTTACCGTTGAAAATTCCACAATTACGGGTTTAGATGTTTCATTCTTTGAATATCCCCTGTGAATGTTTCGAATTTCCTGAGGGTCGATGTCGACCTTGAGTACATTTCCAAGTGATTTCACAATATCATGCAATTCCTGCGCTTTTTCTGTTTTTGAATTTGGAATATTTCGGATTTCTACACAGGTGGCGCGACTTCTTCTTTCCAGTAATTCAACCTTTTCCTCCAAATTTCTTATTTGTGCTTTGACTTCTAATTTTTCTTGCAGTAGTGAGTCATATTTAATTTTTAATTCATCATATTTTTGGCTCATGAATTCAATTGATGTGGAAATTTGTGAGTTTTGATCTTTGATCATGTTAATAGTACTCAGCAGTGATTCATACTTAGCGTCTTGTGTGGCTGTCCAAGTGGAGAACATATTTTCAAATTTTTTTATAAAATATTCCAAGTCATCTCCCTGCTTACGCTTTAATCTCTGTGATCTTGTTGTTACATTCTGGTCTACAGTTATATCCGGAGAGGATTGAGAATGCTGCAGCACAGTAGTAGGTGTTTTTGGTGGAGAATGTTCAATTGGCATTTTTCAAGTTAATGAATAAATATAAATAATACCTCGTATTTTTCGTTCAAGAGGAGGTCCAAGTACCAGGGCAACAGGATTTCGGAAGCGGTACAAGCAAACGATAGAATCTCGTTGCGCTTGCAGATACTTCGTAGCGTGGTAGGCGTGGCCTTATAAGTTGTAATTCCGAAGCGTAGTGCACAAAAGTACTAGGCGCAGTAATGAGTGTGTACCTCTTGTTTGGTCATGCGCTCCTATTTATTGATCGGATTTATAATGTTTAGTATATGAATATATAAAATTTAACACAATTCACACTCACAGACACGTGCACTCAGTAAGCTATCCAAAGAGGAAGAGGATAAACAATGAGGTTGAATATTTAAAAAAAAATACATATCATATAAAATCGATCCAAAGTGAGAAGTGAATAGAAACCTGACAAATGTATCGCGAATATATCGAATAACAAAAACTTAATCATTTCCAGTCAGCGAACAGAAATATTTTAACAGTCTCGCTCCTTTTAAGTTGCCAGTTTTTCGTAACGAGTTTCCGTAAATTTGGTTGCTACGATTTTTTTTCCACCGGAAAGTTGAGAACGAGGAAGGAAAACTGGGACGCGCAAACATTGCGACAGGGGTGACTTGAAGAAGGGAATAAATCAGAGAAAAATAACGAAATTTTAAACGAACGGCACCGGGGGAAACGGATAGTCATTTATAATTTAAGGAATGAAGCAAGGGTGAGCCTCTTAAAAAGCAATTTCCTTGCTGCCAACTTAATCTCTAGAGGGAGAACCGCAAGGGTATAAAAAATGAAACGACCTCTCTGGACAACAATGCGATTTACAAACACAATAGTCGGTGACGATGGGATGACAAGAGCGTGCATATACTGCACTAGTGATGGACGTTTTATCGTAATATATCGAAAACACAGCAATACTTCACCATAAACTACGGCTATCGTTAGTGTTCTGACCCGTAACTATAATGTGAACACAGCCAATATTTATTTTATCCACTGAAGGTTCTATTTTGAATCACTGAATAAGTAAAGATAAAATGTATTTACATATTGCTTAACGTTATGTAAAGAAATTACTTTGATAGTTGTTTTTATCTAGGCTAATAAATGCCTCATTTTGCCTTATATATCCAACAAAAAAAAACTTATACCAGATGACGTATGGAGAAGGCTTTATTTTATTCTAATATTATATGACTAGCTGCACTTCACAGTTTAAATTTGGACTATTCCCTTGTCGTGCGTTCACGATCTTGTTTTATTATAAGCTGCAATATATTTGCACAATATCACACATATATTGTTATCGGCATATTTATGTACAGCACTTAAATTGATATGACCCTTGCTGTCAAATCCAAGGGGAAATGCTGGGGTAGTATGGGAGACGTGAAATGTGCAAACAATTAGAATGAGCTCTTTTTGCGGGGTGTACCTACAATGGCACTCTATGGTAACGACAGCTACCATTTTATACTATATAGATTATAAATATGAAAACCCCATTAGTCGTGTGCACTCGACATCTGTTCGTTTAGCACTTCCAATGAAGAATACTTCAAAAACTTGGAGTAGTAACAGGATAGACTGCATATGCTAATCATCATGATATGTGTTTTTAATAGCTCGATATTGTTTACAGAGTAATATACAGACTATATAAATAATTTACATTGTTTTCTGAATAATTTATAAGTATGCAAATCCTGTAGTTATAAATTATCGGTGTAATTTCGAAAATGAAACGTTGAAACTGCTAATTCTTTATTGTTTTCATAACGGTGTAATGGTTGGTCCTATGGCTGAGGATCCATCGAATTACTAGAGTGACGAATTGGGGTGCAGTGATTGTGTGCGTGCTTGCACACATACTTCATCAATAAATGGTGTCCTGCGCAATTGATTTTTTTTTTGGTTAAGAATGACTATTATTACCGATACCAATACACTAAACTTACCGAGTATCTTTATAAAAGAATAAATAAAAAAGAGACATTATTAGACTAAATCAACTTAAAATGTATCTACAGAATCTACTAAATTATCTAAGCTAGAAAAAACAGACTTTATTTGTACAAGACAAACACACACACACACACACAGAGAGATATTTCTCATTTTTTATACTCTCCTAATATATTTAAGCATAAAATTCAAAGTTAATAATAAGTCTAATAAATGTAAACACTGATTTGAATACACTGGACTCAAAAAATATACGGGGTTTCCTGATTTAGGGGTACAGGGCCTCTTTGATGTGTCAACAATAAATATATTTGTTATTTGATTTAATTTGATACAGTCATCATATCAAATACTTAAAATACAACATAGAATTATTAGTTGCAACGCATTTTAACAAGCGGCTATAAACTAACAGGATTGTTTTATTTATAAAGGAGTCAGATGGGCATGTTACCTATCTGTCAGTATGCTGTTACTTAGATGGCTCTTGTTGAGCATAAAGTTTGGAGCTTATCTCATCACGTTACTCTCATGCTTTGATACAATTTTATTTGATATATTAGTGCGTCTGATCGAATTTCGATGGTACTTCAAAATAAGGATTTCAAAATGTGGAAATCATTTCACCGCGAAGCGGGAGATTAATTTGAGATCAAATATATTAGAATCTATTGCGCTTGCCTGAGTTGCAACTTCCATGCTTCGGTTTAAATTTATGTGTTCTAGGCACTGGTTCATTACGTTACTCTAGCAGCTATATTTATTATTTATTTTTTAAAAAAAGCATTCTTGATTCGCTGTTAATCGACAATATCAGCTATATCACAATAGATGGTTATTTAAATAGTTTACACATGTAGAAAGAAATAAAAAAAAAAACATAAGATTTTCGAAAAAATATAATAAAACAAATTTAAACGTCACCTATGTATACGCACCACACATACAAGGTAGTGGTCAATTGGAAGAAAAGGTGTACATTCGTAAGAGAAATCATCACAACATACATACAAGTCGCTCCAATAGTTATTCCATGGCAATAATTTAACAATTACAAGGGAGTGCTTATAAATTTAGCTTAGTCGTTAGTTTACTAAGCTCTATGATAATAATTTTCAATTTCTAGAAATAGGCACTGCAAGATTTATGTGACGTCGTCTATTTGTATCTATTGTAAATATTGAATTACGATCTCGAGATCCATTTTTCTCTTAAATATATAAGCAGTGGCAATCGGAACACAACGTGGATCCTCTCTGTGAGAACCCATTCGATCTCATGCATTTAAATTCAGAATTAGTGAAAAGCTTTGCCCACGTTACTTTTTTACCGAGGTAAGCAAACGTTTCTTTAAATTCATTCCGATAGCAGTTTTATTGAAAACGTGATTGGTTTAATGGACTTTGTTAGCATCTTTTATAGCTATTTGATATCAGAGTCTTAGAAATGATACGCTACGGCTGGATTTATCAATGTAAGTGAAATTACTTTTTGATTACTTTTGTACGATCTATTCAAATCCATTAAAAACAGGTATCGACTGTTCGAATTGTTAGTTTAAAGTTCGGTTGTATAAACTGCGATCGGGTAATAATTTAGCATGTTTTATGGCTCATGTCCTAGCCTCTATTATGTGCAATGTTAAATTGGAATTCGTTGGTCCGTTACGTATTCATTGAATTTAGTATTCAACATGACCTCTTTTATTTAAACTTAATCTAGCAACTCTTGTATTCGTAGGGAACCAATAAAAATTTTAACGTATTTACTGAATTGTACTGACCAGGATTTGTTTCAACAATAAATTTTAGATTATCTATTGGTTGATTATATTAAAAAATAGTTTCAATTAAACATATCACAAGCATAAAATAAAGTATCAGCCCGTAAACCCGCGACTACGTAAATACCCTTTATTCTTAAGTAGGAAGTTTAGAGTACATTTCACTAAGCTATACCTCTGCGAGTTGGTGTATACATATTTACTAGAATCATATTCAATATCGAAAATATTTCCCCAGGATAGCGAAATCTAAACTTGGTTTAGATTGATAGATTGATGATAAACACACGTAAAAACTTTGCGGTATTTCTTAATATTTAGACACAATTTTCTGTCAACATTCACGTCTCTTATCAACTATAAGGTATATCTTATCTCATGTAATATAATGTAACGATATCGAGAATCAATAATAAAGAATCAACGATGGAAGTTGTTAACATAATGATTTCTTTTCTCTTTCCTCATAGACCGCTTTCTCTCATTTACCCACGATATATTACCCTACAAAAGACCTCTTATTTTTGACATTGACAAAATTTTATCTTCTTAGATAAGGGACATAAGCAATATCCCATTCTGTATCACCCATATTTCCTTCATTGTAATTGCAATTTTTCCGCTTGACAGGGGTCGCCACTAGCAATCAGCATACCTTTCCGCGAACAGAGAACGTAAATAATCTATTCGGGAACGAGTCGCCTTTTCCTGGCGTTGGAAAAATGTATCTGCGACATAAAAGAAGGGGGGAGTGGTTCGTTACGTTTTGTCGCCCTCCAGGGAACAACTCGGTGGCGTCTCTACAACATGAATGTTTTACACCGCCGTCAGAGTTCTGATTTGTAACCACTATTCGACAGAGTTTATGGCTGTTATGGTTCTGCGTTCCACAATAGAGGTGCATTTATTGTGTCAATGTTAATAAAGATTTAGTTGTGCATTTATAATCGTTACAAAAATAATTTGGTGTTTTATAGCGATCGAGTACGTAAAAGTCACATCTTAATATTGCATGCGAAAGATGTGAGTACAAATTTATTTTCCTTTTAAATATACTAAGATTTATTTATCTATTTAACACGAGTAATATAAAAATACAAATAAAAAAAACAATGGGGATATGGATACTTAAGGCTTACGAAAAAAAATTAAAATATAAACAAATTATGTCAATACAAAATTATACGGATAGGAAATTTTAAGCTGGTCGCTATATGTTAAGCAATATTACACAGGGATTTAGCTGCTACGGGATATTAGGATAGTAAGCGGACGAGTTAGCTTGCGGGCTTTAGCCGTCACGAGCACGTTATTGCATTTTAATATCCAATTAGTATAAGATATTAGTTTGTATTAATTTGTAAAGAGTTTATTCTAAGAGTATTTAATTTTAGTATGCCACATATCCATTGCTGACTCTTTAACTACAACTTGATCTGATGGTGCGTGCTTATTTAGACAATACTTGTTGTTGAATTTATTACCTTTTGTGCTTTCAACGACGCCGTCAATTCTCCAGAGAAGTAGTGCTCCGTAGACTGTCAGGAGCATTTTGTAATCGTGGTACAAATAGATTTCACGGATCCACCTCATCTCTTCCCAATCTCTTGGCAGCGATGCCCTTGACACTCGGAGGCACCATTAGATTGTCCCTATTTATAGCAAAGTCCTTGATTCAACTTTGTTTATATCTTGTTTCTAAAAAGAGTTAGGTTACAGAAACATTTCTCGAACTTAATACATTTTTAATTTATTCTTTATTTTTTGAGTTAAGTTTCACGAATAAGTCATCAGAAGTACATACCATATTCAAGTTATGAAAACTAACTAACTATTCAAAAATAATTTTGATTAAAAAGTTTTGCTATGTTTGTATTAAGAATAGATGAAAAAAAAATTTGAAGAGATTGAATAACCGTTTTCAATTACATCGGTATAGATCACGCCTCGATTCACCACCGAAATCTGAAACAAAGATTTGTTTAAAATTAGTTTGAAGTTTTATAAGCAATAAATTCTACAATGACAATGTTTAAAGGAATTTTTTAAACTGCGTAAAAAGTAAACGCATAAAAATTCCGTCACAATGCCGTCAATGTCTCAGTTACGGGATAAAAGGATTTTGTGTAAAGATTTTAAAGGGCCATTGTAGCTGTGAAAACATTTCTTTTTACTCTCGGAGACGTTACGGGTTGCTTGTTGACGTCATTTCAGAGGGATTCCATTACGGCAATGATGCTACTTATGTGAGTGGCTATTTTATTTTAAAGGCCACCTTGATTTAGGCTGAACCGTGCACCTTTCGTTGAAAGCCGTCGTGGTAATGTATCGTAATATTCTCTCTGTCAAGTTGATTCATTTTACTACAGCCATCAAAAATGTTCAACGGTATTAAGTTTCCCTTTGTTCTTATAGTCGCTTAAGACTATTTTAGAACTGTTTTATTTATTCTTCTCTTTTTGAGACAACTTAACATTATTTTTTAAATTATCAATTTGTAAATAAAAGTACTAAAATATTTGTTTAGTACGAAAAAAAAACATATTTTGAAATGCATATAAAATATAAAATAATTTTTATATTGTTAAAGAAATAAATATATTTAATGACAAATAATAATTAGAATATTACATGATTGTTCCAATATTTAGAAAGTTTAATGACGGTTTTTTAACATGTAATAAAACCATACGATAAATGATCCATCGACCGATCGATATTTTACCAATCATGGTTGATTAGTAAAATCATTAAGCAAATTCATTGATATCATTAATAAAGTCGTAGTTACAGCATCGAAGAGACAGTTAGATAATTTAAATGATAAATTCCCTCGGTAAGGTTAAAATAACTAACATTATATCTAATTACTTTAAAAAGTTCGCTTTAAATTTAAGCAGTTTGAATTCCAAGAACAAAAAGGCATAATTACAACTGATTTCTCTTGTTATATTCATCATTTGAAACATTTATTAAATTTAGTTTTCCAAAAGAGATTATTTCATTTATTACATTATTATTTCAAATAAATGACATAGTTTTTCTTTAAAATATATGAACATATTATTAATTAAAGTAGGCTCATAAAAGTGCTTTTAAATTTTAATGTGTCGAATTAAAAGTAAAGGTACCGGTACGGTATAAGGAAGAACCGGCAAGAAACTCACTCAATAAACTGTTCAGCATGGATGTGGATGGTTATAGATGTAGAGGACGACCAAAGAAACGATGAAGGGATTGTGAAAGACGATGGTTGAATGGTTGATGGATGGTTGATGGATGGTTAGAAAGAATGTTACTTGTGAGATGACGTCTAACAGAGAAGTATGGAAGGAGAAGACATGCTGCGCCGACCCCAAATAAAATTGGGATAAAGGCAGGAGGATGAATATGTCAGTGAAGTGTAATGAAATTTATATTTTTTTTAATCCACAAATACTAAATCTACAGTTTTTGGTGCTATAAAAAAATAATTTGCTTACATCACTAATACGTCATCGACTTTGCGAACTAGAATGTTATTTACCTTGCTTGCCTGTTGCTGCCACATAGAATTGTTGTTTTACGGTAAAATATTTAATAAGTTGGTGGTACCTACCCAGATGGGCTTGCGTCACACCCTACTTAAATAGTTAGAGTGATCTTTTTTATGATATAAGTTGGCAGACGAGCATATGGGCCACCTGATGGTAAGTGGTCACCATCACCCATAGACAATGACGCTGTAAGAAATATTAACTATTCCTTAGATCGTCAATGTGCCACCAACCTTGGGAACTAACATGTTATATATATATATATCTTAGGGATGACCTACAATAACCTTAGCTTTCTTGCTTAGTTTTCTCTTGTATAGCATTAACGTAAAGTATTGTAGTTATGTTTTCATGTCACTAATTAAGTAATAATATGGTATCATAATTGTATCATTAATAGAAAAAGTTAGATCGCTTGTATATCTTCAAAATAGAAAATAATTTTAAACTAATTCTCGTTATAACTGATTTTAGAATGTTCTGGTTTTATAAACACAGAAGCCTTTGTTCTAGAAACGGAAAACCACATCAATAGAGATTATGTATTACTTAAATAAACATGTCTTTAAGTTTTTGCGACACAGTTAATTGTTATCAATATAAAAGTAAGAATATCACGTGATTGAGATATCAAATAATAGCAATGTCGATCAATTAAGAGTTTTATTTTTATTTATTAATCGTCCTATATATTTAATGAACTATAATATGATCAAATTGGTGTCTTTTATATTTAAATCTTGTTTTAATTTATAATTGTATTCCTGCAGTATAATCTTAATGAACGTAATTAACTTAAACTCTATAAAGAGATATAAAAGTAACATGGTATCGTTTTAATTACTCCCTTAAGCAAAACCTCCTTTATAAAACGAAGGTATTACAATATAATATAAAACTCATCTAAGACAAATGTACCGTTATTATCCTATAATCCTATTCAATAGACGATTTTTTTTCAACTAAACTTTATGTAATCTTATACATTCCACTTTATCACATAAAAATGCCTAAACATTTGCAAAATATCGCCAGTTAGTTGCAAAATAACGCCTAACAGGTTTTATTTAGTACCGTAATCTCGCCCGTAAAATGTATTACGGTACCTGTGCTGTAATCTATAGCTCCTTTGTGTAAGAAAATACGAATGTTCTGTTTAAGAATGAATAAAAGATTTTATTTTGTCTCTTAAATATTTTAAAGTAAATATCAACTAAGTAAATGTTCGTTTTACTGTGACAAAGGCCTATCGGGGTCTACGCTCCATTGCATATCGGCAAACCTTACACTATCCCTAACTCTATTTAAATAAGATAACAACTATAATATTTAATTGTCATTTCTGAAATTTAATATATTACAGTTTTTATTTTTAAGAATGCGTCACAACATTTTTGATAAGCTGATTTATATTAATTTTTTTGGGAAAAATCATTGATTTATTCAAAACATTGGCTTACGACTCAATTAAAATTAATACAATTATTATTATTTTTATTAATAGTTTTTAGAAGCAGTTATAGGAATCATATATAAAGTTGATTCAGCTATAAGAGCGGTGTCATATTTAGAAATAATATCAAGATAGTCTTCAACATAACGTGGAAAGTTTTACAAAAACTGATTTGCTTGTGCTTTAAGATAGCAACACTGTCAACTATAAAACTCTTTCTGCTACTGATTATTTAATTTTAAAATTAACATAACATTTTAACAAAAAAGAACATCAAAGATTTAAATGTAATCAAAATATCAAAATTGGCGGTTTTCTAGGGTAAGATACATACAAACATAAAAAAACAACTTAATTAATAACCGTTCAATCAGCAGCTTCATAAAAAATTCTAGTTAGATCTATCGTAACAAATCATTAAGGCATGCAGATATATTCAAAAATTTAAAGATAATATTTAAAATAGGATCTTTAAAATTTTTATATTTAACTCGTGAGAACAATAAATTATAAATATCATGAAATTTGTATGGGCATTTTTTTTTATAGAAAATTAATTGTACGCTATCGCAACTTTAAGCATTTCGAACGAAATTTCAAAGCAAATTATCGTTATCAAAGTACAAATATTCCACGCTTTTTGTAGTCTGCGGGTATAAAAAGAAATGAAAAACCAAATGTTTCCCAAGGGAGTCGTTCCCTTGTTTTATTCTTAGATAATTAACTCTTTGATGTCTGAGGACATCTGTTTACACTGTAGCTAAATTTATACACAGTTTCCTAATTAGATTGATACCTATAGAATGATTTATGTGGAGTTAAATTTTAGGATCAGGTTACAGAAATGATTGAGTATGTTCTTTGAAAGATTGCTAATGGTAGCTTGTTAAATAAGCTGACATATAGATAATAATAAACAGCGTTACTACAGACTGAGAAAAATATTGTTTAAATTTTTCAAAATGACGATGTAAGAAATAGTTTATATTTCTTACAGTGCAAATGTCAAACTGTGGTGGTGACCACTTACCATCAGGTGGCCCATTTCCCCACCCAATTTAATTTATAAAAATAAAAAAGGCTGAACAGACTTACTCATAACTAACAACCGTTTCAGACACTTTTAATACAAAAAATTAAATATACGTGCAATTTTGAATGCAATAATCATTTTAGAAACTTTTCCCGAAACCTCTTATTAACACGCTATCCTTTAAAGCTTATGTAAATGAAGTTAGTTTATAAAACTAGCTCGTGTACGTAAAACAGAAAATGTTTGCGACAAATGAATGCATTCGTAAACCTAAAAGACGACCTAACATGTTTAGCGTCCAGGGACTGTGTCTAATTTACAATTCCCTTTGTCTTTTGTACTCATATTAGTTTGTATGTATTACATTTGTACGTATAAACTCATTTTGTCCCGTCTAATATTTCCCCGCTTGTGAATAAATAATCATAGAGGGGTTACACTTTCGCGCGTGACGCTCGGACAAAGCCTCTATTGTGCTAACCTCGAAAGAGACAACAGCACTATATTTCAATAGTGCGATAGAGACGGCGCGAGACGTGGTGTGAATAATATTACCAGTATTTCCTGGTTACCAGTATTACGTACTTTTGAATTGAGTTAATAAATTTGACTTAACTAGTAACGTTTTGGAATACATTTCGTGTTTTTAATACCTTTTTGTCATTTCGGAATATGTTATAAAATTGGAATAGAATTGTGCATTATCTGCTTTTTATTTCGTTTTCCATTTATCATTTATTGTTGTAACATGTTTTCTCTTACATAGATAAGAGATAACTTATTTGCATAAACATTTCGCCCCTAAAATATTATTTAAAGCAATCGTAAAAATGTCGCGCTCGTGAAGAGAAATGATAAGAATAACACACACAATGTATGTGTGTGTAATGTGAATATATATATATATATATATATATATACTCAGAATATTTTTATCACAATGTTTTCAGCTATTAAATCCAAAACTTTATAAGACTGAGAAATTCAATTTATGTACTTAACAGCGAATTCTCGGACAAAAGTTACGTGTAGAACTAACAAGAAGTTTAATAAGATTAATAGTTACATTGTACACAGTGAGGTGTTGAAGTTGATAATTAAATAAATAAGTGACTTTTAAGTAATCAAAATTTTGCTTAACTGCACATTTCAAATACCGAGATGACCCAGCGGATAGAAATACGTGAATGTTAAGGGAATATTGCTGATTCAAACCTGGGAAAGCACCACTGAATTACTTTTTGTTAATGATACTAAATTTAGTGCTTCACAGTGATGAATAAATAGGAAGAAAATTGGAAATTGGTTTATATAGATAAAATTCCTCCTGGATAGCTTGTTGTAATAAGATCCAAACTCTCAAGAGAAGAATAAGTATAAAGAAGACTTTCGCCTGATTATTCTGTTCTAACTCAATCTCCTCACTTGAAATGCTTAAAGCAATAAAAATACCATTATACTTTCATCAATTTTTAAATAGTATAATTATAAAGAAAAACAAAATACTTTTTAATATAAAACCACTCGCCTTTGTTTACAATCGTCTCTTAAAAATATTTGTCAGGGTTTCTATACTTTCATAGTAAGACAAGAATATCTTTCATCAATTAAAATCATTCATGTTTGTATAAACATATGCATTTTTTCTATCATAAAGGATTTGGAAGTTTAATTAATAATACAAAGAAAAAAATCGACAATAAATCTGGAAGGCAGGTAAGAAAATGGGTATCTTGGTCACTTTTGTGCTTTTATGCAAATAGTAATTAACAATTACTCATTGTTATCTAAGATGTTATGTCTCAAGCGCCTTAATTACCGTAGCCACTGTAAGAGAGCCCACTTTCACTTCAAATTGTAACATAGTAGTACAGAGTACATATATTTGGCAACAGATTAATTGATTAGTGGGTGGTAGCCACCCACGCACGCCTGCACAAGCCCTTACCACCGGTGAATTGCTTTAAAAGCAAATATTTCACTAAAATGAAATTGATTGAAAATTACTTTGTTTCAAGTGAAGATGTCATCTCATGTCTTTATTGGAAATACTATTTAGAAAGATTTCATTTCTTCATTTCTCATTTTTCATTTTACACTTCAGTTTTCATCAAATCTAGAGTATGACTATGTATGAGTGTGAGTATGACAACTAGAAGTATAACTTCTTTAATCTGACGTCTGTGAGCTTGTTACACAGGCAGTGTAACAAGCTCACAGACGTCTATTGTATATTTCTTTGATATTTGGCGTCTTATCGGTATACATTCATTATTATTAATCAAACCAAAGTCAAATTACATATTTGCCAGATTAAATCCGGAGAGTTTTTCTATTAAATATTTGAAAAAGTATTAATATTTCTCACACACACAAACATGCATTTCTGTATAAACTAAAATAAATTGAGCAACGGCCTCTTTAGCAGATTGAATACGAATATTTCCATCTACTAACACTTAAATGCAGCGACTGGAATCTTTATGGCTTGCTTTGGCCGCACAAAAACCAAACATAAACCATTGCATTTGCTTTGATGTTACGACTAATGATGCGAAAATAGACACGGAAGTCGATTGTGTGGAGAATAATCGTGAATAAAAAAATAAATATTTGATAAAACTGAAAGCGGTGGGTAACGCTTACACTAATCCGATTTTTAAAATATATTATACGAAAGTATTAAATCATAAATCAAAATAAACTTTTTTCAAGTAGGCTTTTAAAAGCACTTTTGAATCGTCATTTTACAATTAAGTGAAGCTTCCACCGGTTCGGAAAGTAGATTCTACCGAGAAGAACCGGCAAGAAACTCAGTAGTACTCTTTTTCAACATTTAAAAAATACAAAGTCATGTTAGTTAATACAATTATTTAAATTAATATACCCTGCTTGGAAGTGAACAGGTATTAACTCCACGTTTTTTTATCATCTATAAAATCTTGTATCGAATAATATGCCCTTTTGTGTTTTTCAAGGATATCCTAAATAAAAATAGAAAAGCATAAATGATTTTGCTTATTTATTTGATAGTTTGTTACTCTTGAGTAATCAACAGTATATGACGTAAATATGTTTTCAGGATTGAAACGGGACATATTAAGGTACTAACACCACTCTTACACATGGGTGAAAACTAGAAAAAATATATTATACTTACGTATATAAGTTTAGAGTAGGTATTACGTAATAAAAACCCAGACAAAGCTGTAATATAGTTTCGACTTAAGCCCAAACATTTATAAGCATTACCTTACCTACTACAATTTGTTCACGTAATTAAGTAACTTTTCACATACACGTTGTAGTACGTACAAAGTAGTAACGTATGAGCTTGTACACGATTTGAAATTTAAGACATTTATTTAAAAAGAAAACAATTGACTTAATATGAGAAATACAGGTTAATCATTTAACTGAAAAGATGAATTACGGAGTCGGTACATAGTTAATAATTAAAATAATTGTATAGCACGACGACACTACTGTTACCGTATGGCACACGGCTCCAATTCCGCGGCTGTCTTGAAGACACTTTACACTTTTCTAAGGACAAGAATGCAACACGAGGTCTTGGAAGTTGCTGACGTGATATATATAGATTTATTGATATAAGGCAGACCAAAACTTTTTTTTTGTTACATTATATCATCATGTCTCACACTCGCGATGTCACCAGATGGTGACTGATGTCACCAGTTCGATAACTGTGACTCTAATTTCGCCGGACTCGAACAAATTAAGTAACGCTCTTATTCATATTGCCATAAATTGGAATTCTCTACCAGCTTATATGTTTCACCCCACTCATAACTGATTCCTCCAAACAAGGCCTGAATAGGCATCTCGTGGGCCGTCATAGCTAGGGCGACTAGTGCAGTAAAGTTTCTCTGAATGTACTGGCCGTCTATACGTCTGGACTCCACTACCACTAAAAAAATATTTAGGATTATAAATACTTAGAACTAATAATCTTTAGTTGATTACCAATATAATAAGTAACATAATGTAACATAATAAGTTGAATTTAGTGTTTAAATAAACAGTTATAATGCAAAATTACACTCCTCCAGTAAAATCATTGTTACCAATGTTTACTAAATATTAAACACAAGTAATGTACAATGAGAAATCGTTCTTACATTTCGGGTATATGAAATAAAGATGAATATATACATTTAAACATAGCCCCAAAACAATTTCCGTATCAATCTCAAGAGAGGCATGTCAATAATGAATAGCGGATTCGTAAAATTTTGTACGAATTACCAAATTTCCCTGAGGATGTATATCAGTGAAAAGCCGTAATAATATCCCATAACATTAATTAGCTGAATGTAAATCTTGTAGCGTTTTATCTTTTAAATACTTTTATTTGATAAGTACCTATCAACATTACTAGAGTTCCGGATTGATGGGTATGTCAAATCACGTAACTACAAAAGGGTCTTGTAATTCCCTAAGGTTGGTGTCACATTGGCAATATAATTGTTAATATATGAACTTTAAGGCAACGGTCTTAACTTAACATCATTTGGCTCATTGATCAAATTAAACTTATTACACTTAACAAATATATGATGATTTTAAATATTTTGACTGCAAACTGCACTCCAGTCTACTAATTTCTCATGTTTTACATTATAGATAAAAAAAAAATGATACAAAAATTGTGATATTGTTACCGAGTAATAAGATAATCGTATTTATTATAATGAAACATTGTGCAATATATGCACTGCTTTGTCAGGCCATCAGTTAGCACAAATCAATAGTTTCTGGAAAAAAATGAGTTGTTACTTATTTAAAATAGGATACCAAACTACTTTCTAATTGTATGTTACTTAATTTATTGTAACCATATGGCATATACATACAACAACAACAACAACAACAGCCTGTAAATTCCCACTGCTGGGCTAAAGGCCTCCTCTCCCTTTGAGGAGAAGGTTTGGAACATGGCATATACATATTTCTTTTAATTGACGTCACCCAATGCAGCATATTATTCTTAACAACTGTGTATAATAAATAATATATCATGGGATAGGGATCAAACGGAAAGTATTCAACCCTTCCTGTAACCGATAAACGATTAGATAGCAGAGTAAAAAAGTTAAGGTAAATTTAATTATTTATTTTTTAATTCGAGACCAATTTTCCTTATTATATATGTGGTATATTAGCAATAATAAGCGACTATTGATGAGATACACAAGTTACGTTAATAATTCCGTATAAAGTCGTAGCTAACGTAGAGTTAAGTGTGAGTATTTTTAAATACAGGCTCCTTTTTAACGGCATCCTTAGAACAATAACAATATTTGGAATTTGAATATATAGTTAGCAATTGTTTCCTAGATAGATGGCTATCAAGTATACAATTTTTAGAAGTAGCTAATTTTTATTTTTTATTTTCAACAGTACACTGTACTACTGTTAATTAAAAACATACTGTCATTGCCACCGCTTTGGGATATAAATGATGAATGATCGAAGTTTTGCTATTATTAACAACTGATTATAAGCAATCATCAGATACTTATGATCTGTTAGTATCTGATGATTGGTTAGAATTAGTTGATTGGCTATATAGAGCGAATTCTAGTAATTAATTAAATAATTAATTTAATAAATTAAAGTAACGATAAATTAAAGAATTATTTTTTAACCTGTAACTCAAATATAACATAGAATTGTTGATTAAAAGACCCAATCAACAGAGCCATGTCGTTGTTAATGAAATGTTCAGTCTGTTTGTAAATTTATAATTACAGGAAAGCAAATTTTGAAGTCAATTCCGGGGAAAATGAGATCACTAATTAGTACGGCTGGCCATTTTGCTGTTGTGACAATACTCCAATTGATAATCAAAATAAAGGCCGGCCGAACCAAATTTACTCTTCAGTTTTAATAGTTGACGCTGTTTAAAGCATCTCTCGTAATTCGATTCATTACCGCCTATTCTCTCTAGCACTGATTAATATCAAAGTGAATTTGTAGTTGAATAATAAATAAGCTAGATTGACCGTGATGATAGAACTTTTGGATTGTTATCAAGGATAAAGAAAACGTTACAACGGGCTTCGACAGAATATAACTTTTGATTTGTAAACGGAGGTTAAAGGTTAAACTCTGGTTTGTAAAGACAAATAAATATTGATTGGTCATGTCATTATATTCCAGTTAAAAGACATTTTGTTGACGTACATTTTTATAGAGCAGTTTCTTAAGCTGTAATCGCCTTTAACTAGTTAACATTTACTCATTCAATGGTTCGTAAAGACATTTGCTTATTAGGCAAAAATTTACGGTATTATGTCACGGATTTTAATTTTTCTAAAGGCTTCCCAAGGGCTGTGAACACGGGCCTTTGAAAATCCCAAAATATGATTGATTCTCTAGACTTTAAAGGAGAGTTTGCTTCAGCACGATACGCTTCCCACGTTGGCGGGAACATTAAAAGGAAAATTAACGGAACATCTTTATAGAAAAAAACGTTAATATTTATATATTTTTACATTGATCTTAAGAGAAAAATATGGGTGTCTTTTGTTACAGATCAAAAGAAAAATATGTATATTTTATAACGTTGTAATTAATTATGTTTAAGGCAATGTAACATTAGTTATTAAAGTAAGTTGAAATTGATAAAAAAAAACAAAATCGTATAAAGACATTGTTTGCTCATACAAAACTTGTTACAGAAAGTTTCTGAAGTTATTTTCGACTTTTACCTCGCTCGAATCTGATAAAAAATTGTTCTCAAAGAAACTTAATCTCAGAAAAGAATACCCTTTAATTCTCTTCGGGTTCTTTAATATAATAAAAGTAAAGGATGGACGATTCATATAAACTAGATATTTTTCTAAATGAAATTGTATTAGAAAACTAAAGACTACAAAGGAATATTATAGAATACAACCTACGTAAACGGTAGCTTGCAATAAGCATATATTAGACATACGGCATCCAAATAATAATGACACGCAATAAAAAAATGGATAAACATGTGGCAGAATTTTGTTGAAATAAGACACATGCAGGTTTCTGCTTGGATTGTTTCACCTGCATGATTGCACTAGACGAATTATAAACACAAATTATTAAGTGCATAAAAAATCAGTGGCGCTTGCTTGGGTTTGACCCTGCAATCATCGGTTAAGATGTACGAGTTGTAACCACTGAGTCATCTCGGCTTAAAAAATTACATGTACGATTTCAAAAATATGTTTTTTGAAAATTGTCTTCCTGTAATTAAAATTGATCGTTGATATTAATGTACTTACGAGGAAGTCGACCTTTTCAAGTTTTTACCGTCCCCATATTTCGCTGCATAATAGACGCCATTTTTGCAAATAGTCACCAAAAATATTGATTCTCATTATTATTTATATACCATTCTTCTTCTTCAAAGAAATACGAACAGCGTTCCGCGAACAAGCATAATTATGTATATGAAATGACTGAATTGAACAGAAATTGCACAAGTTTTACCGGATTCGCGTATTTTACGATTTGTCATTTAACGTTTTCTCGAGATTCAATTATAATGAGTCTTTATTTTTAATGATATATTTGAAAACTATGACGATAATTTTACTGTGTTTATAAAATATAAATGTATATATGTATGTAGTCAAAATAACTGTTAAAACCGAATACACATGCGTCATATATCAAAGCCAACCTAAACTAGGCAACTATACTTGTCAGATTAACTTCCAAGTCGACAGTAAGTTTAATACAAATTTCCCGTGATAAATAAATTTACTGACAAATTGTGTGTGTGCGTAGCAATAAAGTTACAATTTTATTAATAATTTTCATAAAAGAAAAACCTTTTTTGTATTCTTAAATATAGCAACAAAATGAAACTGATGATACTTATGATATAATTTTTCGACCTTCCTAACGAAAATTATGTTCACAAAGAAACCATTTCTGGAACAAAAACCTCTCCACTTATTATAATCATTTTAATTTCCCTACACTGCCTAGTGCCACTGCTGTTTAGCTTGTCACTTTTCATTTGTTTTTCACTTTTAACATTCTATCGTTATTAAGAATTAATTCGAATCTTGACTTACGATCACTATTATTGTTCATAATACTGAATACATAATAAAGAAACTGGCTATTGAAATTTACTCTTAATATATCATATTAAAAAAAAACACAAGTCAAGATTTCACTTAGGTTTTATATCAAATGTCAAAATTATTTCGTACAGTGTCTCCCATAACGATGAGTACAGGTACTTTAGTTAACTAAAACTTCTGCATTATTGCTCAGATTCGAACACGGTATATAATACCCAATGTACATACCCTCTACGCTATCACGTTTATAAATAAATGTACATTATCACGGTGGTCTAATTGAAAAACTTCTGACAAGGGTAAACTCGCCACTCGTGTAGTATTCCGACGTAAATTATTGTATGTTATTACATTCAGTGGCAGAACTGACGTATTTATTACCGGTTACATACCTTGATCTAACAATCTCGTCCAATATTATATAAGAAGGATTTTGCTTGAACGCAACTAAGGTAATTTCAAGGAGCTCTTATAATAAGCTGTTTTTAATTGAATAGTACATTGTTCTCATGGAACACTTACTCTTTAAGTTTAAATTATTTCTATTTTACGTTATTAATTTCTTTCTTAGGATTGAAGATGGTTTCATAGCAATTCTCATCAAATTCGGTTAAGTATTAACTGTGATAGCCTAACAGACAGAAAGCCTTCCTTAAAGACAACGCACCCGCCAGCGATTTTATACCATGGGCGGTGGTGGTAGTTCGTCACTTTTTATAACATGAGTTTGCTCGTTTACTAATTCGCATTTATTAAATTAGGTAATATAGATTAGAATGAAATGGTTTCAACTAAAACCTTTGAATTTGGGAACACCTATAAATGAACTATTCAAGAGTCACGTAGACGGTATTATTGCGAAAGATCTCTAGGATTTCTTCGTACTAAACTTGAGTTAATATAAATTTATTCGCTTGATTCTGTAAGTATTTCATTAACGCGTATATGAAGCCTTTATAATATTAAAAATTAATCGCAATAAGGGATTTAATCGTCAAGAACGTAGCCGATACCTACTTCAGAAATTTCATAAAATTGAATTGTCTAGGATAACATGGTGTACCTAAATATATGAAAGCTATAATCGCACAAAATAACACGAAGATAAATACAATATAAATCATGAAGTAACCCAAAGCTCAACAACAACAACAACAACAACAGCCTGTAAATTCCCACTGCTGGGCTAAAGACCTCCTCTCCCTTTGAGGCGAAGAAACATATTCCACCACGCTGTCCAATGCGGGTTGGTGGAATACACATGTGGCAGAATTTCTATGAAATTTGTCACATGCAGGTTTCCTCACGATGTTTTCCTTCACCACTGATCCCGAGATGAATTATAAAGACGAATTAAGCAGATAAATCAGCGGTGCTTGCCTGAGTTTGAACCCGCAATCATCGGTAAAGATGCACGCTTTCTAACCACTGGGTCACCTTGACCCAAAGCTCATAGCAATCATACGTTTTTAAAGATTTCTTTTTATCGACACACTGATTAGTATTGTTATTATTATACATCACCATCAGAATTTTAGTAAAGATAAAGACAAATGTCATGATAACCGCTCTCAGTTAAATCGAATAATAAAGAATTTTATTTGTTCTCATTTTCTTTTTTTATTTCTAATTTGATGGTTTATCTTATTGCTTTTATTAATTATTATTTATTGTATAATAGTTACAACAAATGTATTATACTTCTTATTTCTAATGATTGCTTATGTTTAATTTATATTGATTTTATGTTACTGCATGGTGAGACAACCTGAAAGTAGAACTTTGGCCAAGATAATTTTAAATTGTAATTTTTTATATGATATTGTATTTACAGTTGGTTGTCCTAATAAAAATAAAATCAAATATTGCACGTAGAAAATAAAACATAAAAAACAATAAATTCTTCCAACAAATCCACCATTCATCCATCTGATATCTGACAGTATTTTTACTATAACTTTCTTCCCAATTGTCTCGCAGACGTCTTGACATACATCTTAATCTGTCTCGAGAGAGTTATTAGATTTAAATTGAGCTCACTACTTCTTTGTCATTGATTTTGTAAAAAGAACAAAATATATCTACCAATAACCCCTTTTTTAAGGCCGAATATCCAATAAATGAAGCCGATCAAATTGTATCCATTGCAATCTGAAATACTAGCTAACTCTGCAGGATATGCTGTATTTTACCTGCACTCGCACACTATTTCCTCACAACAACAATTTTAGGGAATTTCCGAGGCGTGGAAATAAAGTAATGCCAATTTCCTAACACCGCGATACTATTGAGCATTTGTCAATATTGAAGTTCAATATCCCTTGTTTAGCTCTGTCTAAGTTTTGCAGCCTTAATGTTGTCTTAAATTTTCGCGATTACACATTGAAATAAAACTAGTTATAACGGATTTGAATCGCGTTTATTAATTATTTTTGGCATCCCGACGTTTCGAGCACTTTACAGCGTTCGTGGTCACGGGTATACTTTTGCAGCCTTATAAGACAAAAAAGCAACCAATTATAATTTAGTAGCGACTTATCCCGGCTTCTTACGGGTGCAATGTTGATACTTAATATACTACAGAATGTCTTTCAACAATTACAGCTTTTAAGTCATTACACAATGCAATGCTATGATCCTGCGTTTTTAAACTGTAGTATCTTCGAAGATATTAATTTAAATTTCATACTGTGAAGGATATATTAAATAATTTTAAATGGACAATGTATTTAAGGTACTTAATTGGATAAGGATTAATGGTGTATTGCTTAAAATTACTTCGAAAATAAGCCCTTATTTCTCGTAAAAGGTAATGGAAAAAATAGTTATTGTAGGTTATCCCTAATAGATAGACCATTGTAGTCTTTTTTGAAGATCTTTTTTAAGGTGTACAATACTTTAGTGCATTATTTTGATCTATATCGTAGGTTTCAGACAGATTTAGCAATGCGAGCCCAAAAATTGTTTATTTACGACATCACATTAGAAACTAATAAAATGATAATAATTAATAATAAATAAACTAATAAATAATAAACTAATAAACGCTTGGCCCTTGGAGTAGTGGTGCAAAAAGCTTCATCAAAAGTATAACACCTCGCCTCATTGCCTCCACTGGTGACAGGAGGGCTGGTTCGTTTTTTGCCCAGAGGATCGGAATTGCGATTCAAAGGGGAAATGCTGCTAGCATTCTTGCCACCATTCCACGCGGTCAGGATTTATACAGTAACTAGTTTTAGTTCATATTTGTATATATATATTTAAGCATTTAATGTTGTTAATTCTTATGTTAATAAAGTTATTTTATGCTTAAAAAAAAACCAAATGATCAGTGTTCTTTTACTATATTAATCACGTATTACATACAAAAACCTTCCTCTGGAATCACTCGATCTATTAAAATTCGCAGCAAAATGATGATGATAATGATTGTATGTCCCCTAGTAATTAATGCAATATCCCACTGTCCATTACTTAGCTATTCTTAGATAACGATGGGGAGACTGTAGCTAAACTTAACATAAGGTTCTTTTTATAAATGTAACGTATTTTACTTAGTAATAAAAAAGTAAAAAGATTGTATCAATTTGTAAATTGTACCGGACATTCCTATTATTTGGGGAAATGAAACAACCACGTTAAGACATCAAAGGACCTTTTGTTTCAACCATCAAGTCAAAAGCAAGTTTGAAAGCTTTATAATGGATTTATTTTACTAAACAATTGAAGATACCATATAAATTTCTATAAATAACAAAATTTGACGAATGATAAATTAACCAAAATACTATTTAATAATTTATTTTAATGTTCTTTGATAATTTTTTATGTTTGGTTGGTTTAATTTAAATGAAGCTCAAATTAGCAATATCTTTGCCATATTTTAATAGTATTAAAAACTCGTTAGTTTATTAGCTCAGATGGGCTAGATCAGAATTATTAAGCACAATTAAATGGGAGTGGGCTTCTTTCGGCTTTAAAATCCGGAATAAGAAAAAAAAAACATTTAGAACTACGTTACCCATTACACAAACTTAGAAATAATTTAGTGGACTGTATAATTTGCTGATTAAACTCAATCTCATATCAAATTCATGTAAGTGGATCAATCTGAATAGAACTAACTCATGACGAGTTTAACAACTGCATATGTACTATCATTGCACTTAAATAAAACCTATTTAAAAAAATATTTTGTAGAAACATGCAAAAACTTGCGGCAAGCTGCATGTTTCTACAAAATATATTTCTTTAAGTTAAGCTTTATAATCAATTATTTTCCTATGTAACATTAAACGAATAGAATTACTTAAACTAATTTATACTGTGAATGTTTGTTATATTTGAAGATCAGCGTCAGCTGTTGAGCCCAGCTCTGGACTAGATAATTAATCTATGTGTGGCTTGTCCGGGAAATTGAAGATTAAGGAACGGCTTCATCGGGTACACAACATATTATGCTGCAAACGTCTAGACAAAGTAATTTACTTTACATATATATTTATTTTGTGATTTCCTCAACGCTATACCCAAATACGTATAGAAATTTATAAGAAGATGTATAATAAATTAATTAAAGATTTCAAGTAGCTTATTTAAATATAATTATAGTACAGAATGTAGCTGAGATGGCCCAGTGGTTAAAACGCGTGCATCTTAACCGATGATTGCGGGTTCAAACCCAGGCAAACACCACTATATATATATATATATATATATATATATATATATATATATATATATATATATATATATATATATATATATATGTGCTTAATTTTTGTTTATATTTCATCTCGTGCCCGGCTTTGAATGAAAACATCGTGAGGAAAACCTGCATGTGTCTAATTTCATCAAAATTCTGCCACCAACCGGTATTGGAACAGCATGGTGGAATATGTTCCTAACCCTCTCCGCAATGGAAAAGGAGGCCTTGTCCTTATAGTGGAAAATTTACAGGCTGTTGTTATAGTACAAAATTATAATTTTATAGTTATTAATTTCAAGCTATTTAGCTTTTTATTATTAGATTCTCAAATACTCAATCCCTTTTAGAAAAACTGAACCTAAAAAGAAAATTGTTTAACTCCATTTACGCACATAATCCAAGGGAACACCTGAATCTTAGATTGACATTCGTATTACTAAAAGAGACAAATTGTCTCTTAGGCTTGCGGGAACTTCATTAATAGCCCTGACATTTCAATTTGCGACATACTCCTATCGTCATTGGATTTTTATCAGATTTACGTAATAATATAAATTGTTTGTTATTTTAATGAAATATTTCCTAGAGCAATCCAACCTATAGTAAATCAGTTATTATATGGTTGACACTAGGCTTTTTTATTTTGAAGAATGTAATGGAATAACAACCTACCACTTGAATCAATTAAAATCTATGGAATATATCTATTTAGTGGTAGAGTTTCTACCTTTGTGCAAGCACTGCTGAATATGGGTAGGTATCAACTAATCACATATTTTACCTCTAAACGATACTTACCATTGTTGTGTTCGGGTTTGGAGATCGAATAAGCCAGTGTCATTAAATCTACTAAACAACTGTGTAGTATCCACGGCGGTACATTGACGATATAAGAAATGATTTCTTCCAGTAACAATCTCAGCGGTGATGACCACATACTATTCAGTGGAATATAAGTAAGTGTACTTATTCTTAATATATAAAATCAATTTGACGTACTAAACCAACCCAAATTTAGATAGATATTGTATGTAGGAGTAAAATTCAACAGACTGTTCACACGGCTATTATTAAAGGTATAAATCATAAATTACACTAAGAGAATATTCTGTTTCCGTACTAAATTATGATTCAAATTCCATACAAATTACATTTAGACGTAACCACGGGCTATAATACTTAAACAACGTAAACATATTAGTATATATTAAACCACATAATAACAATCTACATAGGCATTGTGCTATTGAATATAGTTAGTACTATTTACGATATACTCGCGGAGCTTGTATTAAACGTAGTAAATTGTATACGTTCGCGAAACATGGCTTGGATTAGTTATTTTCAACAATTAAAATTAAACTCCTTTCAAAATATTTTTGGTACTGCTTACGATTGTGCAGAGAATATTATACACAAGTGAATATAGCCTTATTTGTTCTGCCTGATCTTATTCACTTTTTTTAGTTATCCATTCAATAGATCATCTGTTCGAAGCATGTATTTTATTAATAACGAGAATATCACTCAGAAATTTAAATGCAATAGTTGTAATGTATGTATGACACACAATGCTCGGCAAAGTTTTCGTCGTGCCACGACCGAGTGTTCCACTTGGGACCCCAGCGCTTTTCCCTGGTGGACATTTTTTGGAGCCAAGCATTATAAATGCAATGCTTGGGAAGAGAGGTGGTCGAAGAAGATAGTCTACTTCTGAGAAAACGTCACCTCGCAAATTGCCGCGGAGCGTGTTCGTGACCTGTAGGGCTCCGCTTAATCGCATTGCCGAAGTTATAGACTAATTCAGTTTGGAACTTAGTAGAAAGTACAAAATAGCCTAAGGGATCACAATCGAATCAACACCGTCCATAACGCCTGGCAGTTGATAAGCCGTTGAGTGTATATTAGCCTTAAAATAAACATAACAGAAAACAACAACGTAAAACGGACGTCGGATTTCGTATTAATGTTAATAAAAATAACCAATTCCAAATAAACATTTCCTTAGTACTGTTATTCCAATCAATAGCTATTACGTTAATTTACGTTGAATGTAAAACAAAACCTATGTTTCGAACAATATAGTATATATTTCTAATATTTCATGTTCATTCCCCTAAATTCTGAGTATTGCAGAAGTGGAAATTCACTACATATATTTCTAATAATGATAAAATGATTGAGCCGGATGTATGTTACAAGCCGATCACTATACTTGTCGATATATCTCAATTGTTTTTCAATTAAAGTAAACTGGAGATGTTTTTCAACTACTTTAATCATACCATATGACCGCAGCATAAGATTCCGGTTTTAAAATAAACTATTATTTATTTCATAGTCTGTTAAATAATCAAACTCATCTTACTAATAATGTTTGTGCAAAAGTTTGTGCTTCTATGAACAAAATAATATTGAAAAGTTCTCAAATTAAATCGAATCAAAATGTACTACATATATCTTATTTATATTAAGATTGTTGTTCTACCTTATAAGCTAACTATTTATAGATGTATTTAACATTATTGAATTCTATTATGGCAATGTTATTACGCGTTTGTATTTGTTAGACTGTTAGGATTTTAAGTCAAAGACGGCTATGCTAAGCCAGATCGAATTAAAAGTTAGGAGCCTCGAATTTCAGCTACTCAAACACACCAGTGTATTTTATTTACGACAATTTACAATTATTTATATTTATTTAACGTACAGCATTGAAATATATTAAAAATATTATTTCAAAGCTTTGTAATATTTATCATGGAACAATTTAAAGCATTTATAATTATAAAATGTTGTAGTTCCAATAGTGGAGCTACGAATCTGTTACCAATATCCGAAAACCGAATCTTACCTAGAAGCAGCATCTTAGCATGTTTATTGCCAAAAAAATGCCAAACAGCTTAGTAACATTATTCAAAATAATTTCTTATCTCATCTGAAAACTCCTCGAGAAAATCGTTACATATCAAATATCTTGCGAAGTTCGCAATCCTGACACTGGAAACCAACGCGGCTTTAATAAATCACGCAACATGAAGCGTGAGTTCTTTTTCGTTCTTTGTATGAAAACATGTAGGTTAATGTAGACTAATTTTTCTAAGGCTTTTGATAAGATTGATCATGACGAAAATCTCGGTGTGTATCGTAGCAAAGATGGATCGAGTCATTTATGAAAACGCCATCAAGCTGTTTGCGTAAAGGTGTGCGTTCTATCTTTCTGCCCATTCCTTCCAGAGTCTCTGCGTTTTTTGTGTATTAACGATACAGAAAATACTGTAATTAACAGCCCTCTGGGCGTTAAGGAAACAAAATACGAATTTCTCGATAACTTGACCGAATATTGTTCTATAATAAGTATCTTTGAAAATAAATAAACGTAAAAACTACATCCTACGCATTAAAATTCTATTAAATTACCAATCACAGTTTCAATTCAGTTTAAAGTTTGTAAACCATTTCATTTCCCAATCTCTTTTTATTATAAAAAAAAGTACTAAGCATCGAGGCAAACAATTTGACACTATATTTTTATCTAAAATAATTAGTGTTAAAATTAAATGTTCGTCCTTTTGCATTTCATCAGTAAAACCGCAGTTCTTTTTACCCCAACAGTTCGAAAAATATTTTAGTTTCTTTATGGATATATGAAACAAATTTCCAACTGTTAAATTTAACTTTCTATGCAACATTATGAGAAAGATATTTATCTCCTGAAACGTTTCTGAAAAGTCTTAAAATTAAATGACATCAAATAAAAATATACTTTATTCAAGTAGGCTCTTACGAGCACTTTGGAATCGACATTACAAGATTAAATTAAATTGAAGCGTTTTCAGCTCCAGCGTTTCGGAATGTAGATTCTTACGAGAAGGATTAGCAAGAAACTCTTTTTTGACAATCAGTAACAGAATATTAAATACAATTAAATTATCACTTATCATGCTTTTTTATATTATATATAGTTTAATTAGGTGCAAAATATAACAACAACAACAACAAGAACAACAGCCTATAAATTCCCACTGTTGGGCTAAAGGCCTCCTCTCCCTTTGAAGAAAAGGTTTGGAACATATTCCACCACGCTGTTCCAATTCGGGTTGGTGGAATACACATGTGGCAGAATTTCTATGAAATTTGTCACATGCAGGTTTCCTCACGATGTTTTCCTTCACCGCTGAGCACGAGATGAATTATAAAGACAAATTAAGCACATAAATCAGCGGTGCTTGCCTGGGTTTGAACCCGCAATCATCGGTTAAGATGCACGCGTTCTAACCACTGGGCCATCTCGACAATATAACGATGAAGTAAAATCAGTGATGCGTACATCACAGAGTGAATTAATGAAAGTAACGTGATTATGCTCACTAAACCGCCAATTAAATGTCACGTCGTTTGAAGTAGACCAGTTCTCACCTTTCCTTATTTAACAATGTATATATAATTACAGGTTTTTAATGTGTATATTTATAAGTGATGTTTATAGTTGTAAAAAGAATTAAATTACATTTATCTTAATAATAATTGTTATTTAATTATTTATAATTGGATTATTATTAATTTATTGTAATGAATTATTTTAATGTATTTAAAAACATTGAAGTAGTAAAGTCCCAAGCACCTTTTTATCAACTATATCTCATTTATCGAATGATATGCCTTGTTAATTAATAAAGCTAAATTAATATTTTAAACAAATAGGTTTCTGTTTGATTATCTTTTGCGGTTGTTGTTTCTTGAAATAAAATCATTATGAAATTATTTATGCTGGTCAATTGTATTGTTTTTTTTTTTTTTTTTAATATAAATGGATTTTCTCAGTGGCCGGTATTAGCCAAATAAAGCATATTTCATTTATTGTTTTTAGCTACCTATATACCTTCTTATATATAATAAATTACTATATACTACGGCTTGTAATATCGCTATATTATCTAAAATCGAGGGGAAATAAATGGGCCATACTTGAGGCAAGAACACCCTCTTTTACGAATTCTGAGGTGGCACTTGTATTTCCAAACCTCGAGAAGTTCCTTTGAAGTGATAAGTTACAAATAACGTAATATAATTTACATATTATATTAATCGTTGCTTTGCAAACGCATTGAAATCGGTTTGTTGGAAATTTAAAGTCCGGAGTAGCTACTTATAGCTGTGTAGCATTACATACATATTCTATAGACAGCGTTTGTAATATTATATAATACATCTCCATCTCCCTACACGATTCTTGAAAACATTATTTTGAAATTGGAACATATGTTTAAAGTAATCGCAAATACTTGGTAATACCAAGAATAAAACGATATACAAGCCCGTTTAGGTAGGTACCACCCACTCACAGACATTCTACCGCTATACAGCAATACTGAGTATTATTGTTTCAAGGCAGAGTAAGCCAGTTTAATTATAGAGACATAATATTTTTGTTTCCAAGGTTGGTCGCGCATTGGTGATGTAAGGAATAGTAGATTTTTCATAGAACACTATTGTGTATGGGCGCTGATGACCGCTTACTATGAGGTGGCTTATTTGCTCGTCGAACTTATATGCTAAAAATACATGTGAATATTTCATACAAATTATTAAATTTACCTCCGATTATAACGGTCTATAATCCCTTGTACTGTAAATGGTATAACTTAAACAATTGTTATTTTATAAATCTGGAATAAAAACGCTATCGACTATACTCAGTAAACACTAGAACAGTCATGTAAAATGATTTATAAATTAGTCATAATATATTAATTGCTATTGTTTCAATTAATTGTAAAACGTAGTGTAAATAAAAAAGAAGAAAATGTATTCACAGATGTAAATACATTTTCAAGCATTGAAGTTACAAAAAATAAATAAACGATGACGATATCCGTAGTCGAGAAGTGCTTACACCGGTTTTCATCGGTACGTCACTCCGCGGTCCCGGGTTTGATTCTCGTCCGAGTCGATGTAGAGATAGTTCATTAACTTTCTATGTTGTCTCCAATATTTGTGAAAATACATTGATACAAATACAAATCAAATCTACTAATGTGAAAATATCTTAATACATCTTGAGGCATCTTAGTATATTTTTTTATATGGAATAGTAATATCACATAGTAATCAGTGGCACTTATTACACATACTTATAAATTTTAAACCCCAAACACATGTCAAGGCTATTAAATATCACCCGAAAAAGTACAAAAAAAAACGATGAAGTAGTTGATACATTGTGTACGAAAGGATGTTGGAGGCTGACAGATTGCACCGTTCACTGTATAGATTGGTTCATTTGTCGAGCTGCTCAACTTTAACCTTTTTTGCACCTACGTAGTTTTTAACGGACAACCGGTGATGAATTGATGTTTATAAAATAAGTTGTTTTTGATTGATTCACTTAAATGCTTTATATGTTTTTTTTAGACAGTACTGGCTTAAAATAATAGGTTCATTACTCATGCATGGTAAAGCTAAAAGGTTTTTTCACGTTGGCTTTTAACGTCGGTCTTGGTTACGAAAATAATATATGTTTTTTTTTTCTTTATTTTTTTTGCGATAAAGCGAACGTTTTAGTTGTCGCGATTAAAAATAAAAAATAAAACAGCAGAGAAAACATAAGTGGACATTCATTTATTTGCATAGTTCGTTTTAGTACACAAATAATATTTAAAAAAAAAAATCATATTTCTATTTTCAACAGCAGACTAATAAAGCCGTATTGTTTTTGTAACAGTAGCTTGGCTTAGTGGCTAGCTTGTATGGCTGCGTATCATACAAAGTTTCGTCGATTACAAGTTTAAGTTATTTATTTAGTAGAAAAGACTTAGTGCGTGAAATTACAAGAGTACCAATACGTGACTTACATATGAAATTATTGGTATTAACTAATTACTGTCCATCAGTATATGAGATTAATTGAATGTGTAATATACACTTATTCGGACATATGCACAGTTAGTATAACATATTTGTGCGTCGAAGTACATATTTAAACTTTTGTGTAAAATATACGTGAGTAGTATTTAATAGTTTCAACGTGATCGAAATTTAGCCGAGATATAGAATTAATTGTTACATCTATAACTACACATCCAGTTATGTAAGCTGAAATGAGGGGACTTACCCTTGCGGCTACGAATATAAGGAAATATGTATTCAAAGCCATAGAAGTTAGGTAAGTATGTATGTACTTGTACACGGAGTAAATAAAAACATTTATATTGACAAGTAATACAATTTATACTGAATGTTATTACAAATGTTAAGTTAACTATCTCTCTGTCTTTCTCTCTCTCTCTCTCTCTCTCTCTCTCTCTCTCTCTTCACGGTCAAACCACAAATTCTAATTTGTTATGAAATCCAAGGAAACATAGGGTACTATTTAATACCTAAGCTCTGACAGCAAACTCCTAGAAAGCAAGCGAAGTATGGGAAGAACTCTTGTTGTTTATAAATATACCAAACATTATAATTAACGCAAAAGATTAAAGTAACATTGGCTTAAGAATAAATGCGTGTGGCAGATAAATGGATGGGCTGACAAGGGACAGTAATGGGGAAGCAATTTGTTTTGCGAGGTAGGCAATGGAAAAAAGTCGATCACCACATCGAGTGTTTGTGTTGAGAATATAGCGTGATATATCAGATACTCATTATGGTCTGATAGAGACAGTTTATCTTTTCACTTGTCCTTTTTCAGAATTTGATTTACAAAAATAATTATGATTTTGAATTGTAAAAGGAATGTAACTATATTGTTGGCACTTATGCAGAAATACTCACGACATTTAAATATATCTGAGCTCAGAGGAAAATAAATAATAAATTTAAAAAATCACTCAACTTTTCAATCGTCATTTTATAGCGTTGAAAAATTAATGTAAAGCTCACACCGGTTCGGAGTGTAGATTCAAATGTCACTAGTTACTATCTTCCACCATTTTAATTACAAAGTATATCCGTATCTCGTATTGGATGTAAAACCGCTAAACTGAAGGGATCTAACAAGGTTATCTCAGTTTTTTTTTATTTTAAAGGTAACTAGAAAAAAATTAACTACAAATAATATAAACATTCTTCGTCAGTACAAACACGTATTTTTGAAATGACTAATACATTTCATAATAAATATATCTATCGTTAAAATTATAGAATGTATTTATTAATTTTGCAAATGTTCTATATAAGAAAACTGAAGGAAATCTACAGCTTTACTTTGTAATAATATGCCAGTGATATTCAAAGTTCCACGAAATCGTAGTAATCTACGCTAACACTAAAACTTCTCATAACACCATCAGCGCGCGACCAATCTTGAGATCTAAGATAATATAAATCAGTCAGTCAGTCTGGGATGAAACTGCCTCACTCAACCTCTGATTCGAAATAAAGCAATATAAATTAGTAAATAAAAATACTTTTAAGGGTTAGTAATAATTGGTGAGAAGGTGGAACGGGAACAAAATTTCGTCATGCACCTTTCCCAGCTTTAATTAAAATATCATTCAACTAAGAATTTAATTCACTTTGTAACGAAATATGTTCTCGTATATTTTGCGAATAAACAAATCTGCTCTTTAGAAATTGAGTATTTATTTTCGAATAAATAAATCAGTTCTGTAAAAATTAAATAAAAAAATGTAATAATATAATACCTAATAATATTCTAAAATATACTATTTAAGTTTCTTGCAGGCGATTAAACATATATAACTCTAGCATTAATATAATTCATTATTATCCACTGTTTTTTTACGATGTAATGGGTTGAGACTAGAATTAAAATCAATGATAAATTTTAACTAAATTGACATATATTCACAGTCAATATATCGGTATTCATAAAGTTGTAATATTTAATAATTTTAGCCACACATATGAGTCCAGAACTATCTTCGTGTGCTTATTTAAATCAAGTCAGACTGAAAGTATTTTATTTTAATAAAATTTTGGAATAAATTAATAAAATAAAATTAAAAAATAAATTAAAGTTTCCATAATCGAATCATATAAAAATATTATATTTCATATTGAAATTTTATTCGTAATAATTTATTTATAATCAATAAATTAACTTCGTCTGGTGTAATTTATTTTAAAAATGTGCTATAATGTGCATTCAAGTTTTTTATTAAAAAAAAAATACATTATTTTTTTTCTGAAATAATATTGTTCATAACCAGGTTTAAAATATGAGCTTGTAAAAAATTTAAAAGTTAATTAATTTATCAGTTGTAAGTGAAGAAAAACACGAATGTAAATTCGTGTTTTTTATAAGACTCTGTTGAAGTAATAATAATAAGTACTTCAACAGAGTCTTTTAAAAAACACGAATTTTTATTTCAATAAATAAAAGTAAAACAAAATTTGTTTTACTTTTATTTATTGAAATAAAAGTAAAACAAATTGATAATTCCTGCAAACATTTCGAACAAACTATTAGCATATAGAATTAAATTAAGAAATATTTAGGTCCGAAAATGCCTTAAACGACGCTTTCAAACAGTTTCATTGACAATATCATACTTTTTACGTCGTAAAAAACTATAAATATTGCGCTAAAAAAACTTTAATAACTTACTTCGAACAGCCGTTTAAATCCCACAGCATTTTCCAAATTTTCACAAACGATCACAAATCAACAAAACACTCGCGACTATTACGATATATCCGTCAACACTTAAAATCCGAACGTCAGTTTTATATATCGTCACGTAACAATTTACGAAGAGGCGAGAACGGACAAACACGTCCCAGCCTCCACACGAACTGGAGACATCTAAAAAATCTGAGTCCTGGAAGCTTATTGCTATGCCGCTTCATGTCAGAGCTTCATTGCTACCGAACCGAGCGATTTACAACCCTATTACAAGGATATAGAGTCGATAGCCGAAAAGTGAGTTTAGATGTTTTGATTCTGTGCGTTACAGATAGGGGAAGAAGCACAGATGCTGCGCGCATGCGATTTAGACTACTCACACAAGCACAGTTAAGTATGTTCGTATGTGTGTGACAGAATGGAAGACAGCGCTATATTGTTTGGCCCGTACTGGACGCTATTGTTGGGAATAAGTGTTCGTTCCATATCCTAGAGGCAAATAGTTACGTTCCTTGTAGAAAACTGTTAGAATTGGATTCCGACCCTCCAAAGAACAAGTATTGTCGCTTAAGATATTATTTTCTTGCAATATTAACTTTGTTTGAAATGAATCGTAAGAATAACCGGCTCTTCTTGAATTAATATCATACAAATGTATTTGAGTATTACAATATTATTTAATTTAACCACCAAACAAGGTAGTCTTTGTAAATGATGAGCATTGAACATTAATAAAACATATTGTACTTAAGATAGTGCTCCAAATGTACAACGTGAATATAATCAATGTAATTTTAAAAGGGAAGCTTGTCAAGTAAATTAAAGTTCCCATTCGCTATAAAAAAATCATGATTACTAAAAATTATGTTTGAGGCAGCGTCGATTTTGCGAAAGGACTACTATGCTCAATTGTAAGTCCAACAGATCTCGTGATAAGTTATGTTTCGTTAATGTAAATATAGATTGTTCTTATTATCATCATACATACCAAGCTACAATATTATTGGGTCGAGAAGACTCAGCTTGCTGAGCTGTCTACTCATTAGCGTCAGCGGTCAATAAATAAGACGATAAACTGAATACGGCTCGCCTGGTGTATTTAATTACACAGGGTTAGTGGACTTTGAATGCACTATTAGAACAGGAAATAAAAAAAAATATTCAATAATTGTTACGCACAAAACTCCACAAAATTTTAATATAAAACAAATTAGGTATATAAAATTTATTATTGACAAAAAAGGCCTGTTAACTGTCAACTGGTGGGCTAAGTCCTCCTATTCCTTTGAGGAGAAGGTTTGGAACATATTCCACCATGCTCTTCCAAGGCGGCTGGTGGAATACACATGTGGTAGAATTTCTATGAAATTTGTTGATACATGCTGGTTTCTTCACGATGTTTTAAAATATTAATAAATAAAATATAAGTAATCTCTAATGGACAAAAAAAGACCCGCCCGTTCTTCTCAGGATATTTTCTTTTCCGAACCGTTGGTAGTGTTTGCTTTGACAATCAAAAAGTAAGTGTAATGTTTCTATATTGAATAAAGGAATTTCATTTGATTTGATTTGAAATGTTGGAAATGTAATCTTGCTGTGACACAGTCGCCGTTCCTGTTCAGATCTGAGATTATATTTTCGAACCGTTGGTAGTTTTGATGATTATAATTAATTAGTCGTATACAATAACTTTTGCTTGTAATTTAATGGTTAAAATTGAAAATTTTTATCCCTAATTTATTAAAATTTACGTCGTTTAGTGAATTCATTAGTAACAAGATATTTTTTTCTATTAGAATAAATTTGACGCACGGAAGAAGCTATACAAAACTTTAACGACCGCTGTATATACATAACCGTAAATTGATTACTGAGTTGTCTTAATGTAGTCAGTTCTATTAACATCAATTATATAGAAAAAATCAAAATCAAAATAAACTTTATTCAAGTGGACTTTTACAAGCACTTTTGAATCGTCATTTAACAAATAAGTGAAGCTACCACTAGTTCGGAAAGTAGAATCTACCGAGAAGAACCGGCAAGAAAGTCACTGGTTACTCTTTTTCAATATTTAAAAAAATACAGTCATGTTAGTTAATACAATTATTTAAATTAATATATCCTGCCTGGAAGTCACCAGGTATTCATTCCACGCTTTTTTATCATCTACAAAATCTTGTATCGAATAATACGCCTTTTTTACCAATGTATTTTTTATAAACGATTTGAATTTACGAGACGGCAAAGTTAAAAATGTCTGCGGAATTTTATTATAGAAATGGATACCATGCCCCAAGAAAGATTTATTGACTGAAACTTGGCGTTATAAGCTTATCCTTACTTCTAGTGCATATATAATGATTATCACTGATTTTATCAAAGTGATCAATGTTACTGTGAATATACATGATATTGTTGTAAATTTATTACGACGGACAGTGAGTTATCCTACTCTGTTAAAAACGTCCCGAAGAGAGTCTTTAGCTCCAAGATTATAAATAAACCGGATTGCTCTCTTTTGTAAAATAAAGACAGATTCAATATCTGCAGCAGTACCCCAAAGTAATATGCCATATGGCATAATACTGTGAAAATAACCAAATAAACTAAACGAGCGGTATCAATGTCAGTAGTTGTCTAACTTTTCTAACCGCGTATGCTGCGGAGCTGAGTCCACTGAAGTCTGGAATCCAATTCTTTTCCCAAGAACACCATAGTATCGGCTACATCAAGCCGGCCGCCGCTTAAAGATATATTATAATTTTGCTTTCAAACATTGGGTAGGGTAAAAACTACACATTTTGTTTTTTGTGCATTCAAAACCAAATTATTTAGTTTAAACCAATCGTGTATCTGTGATAAAACACCGTTAACATCGTCATAGTCAGTTTTTTTCTTGTCAACCTTAAAAATCAGTGAAGTATCGTCAGCAAACAATACTATATCATAAATATCTTTAACAAAGAAAGGAAGGTTATTTATATATACTAGAAATAGAAAGGGACCCAAAATTGAATTTTGCGGAACACCCATTTTTAACGTAGATCCAGAAGATTTTATTCCATTAATGAAAACTTGCTGGATTCTTTGACTTAAGTATGAAGCAATGAGATGAAGAACCCTACCTTTAACTCCGTAATATTTGAGCTTATAAAGAAGCGTCTCGTGTTCTACACAATCAAATGCTTTAGATAAATCACAGAATACTCCAATAGCATTCTGTGATTTCTCCCAAGCAAGATATAATTACAACAAATAAAACTGATTTGTTCTTATCTTTTTTTGTCCAAAATTCAATACATTAAGAACTTCGTTACAGAACACAAAATAGATCCAAAAAAACACACAATGTCAAAATATATAATAACTTCATATTAATCAAATTATAGTTAATAGTATCAAGACATGACAAAATATTTATTCGATACATGTTTCGATACTATTCGTGTAAAATAAAAATAAAAACAAACGACGGAGTTTTTACTATCATTAACGTCATTTATGTTTTATTATTCATGAGTTTACAATTAGACACACATTACTAAACACATGTCATCTAAAATTACCGAATAGGAATAAAACGTCACAAGAGTCACATTTCATGCGATATCTCGCCGCCACGTCATCTGTCATTTTCAGAAGCTGAATCTGTTGGGTTAACGAACGTTAAGGTTAATCGTTCATCGAAAACAAAATCTACAGCCACTTGTAGAAGGGAACTTATATTTAACTAGCCGGCCGGGATTCTTGCGTAGTCGAATTAGAGTTTTATAGTTGACATTCCATGAATTTTTAAATAAAATTATGTAAACGGTCATACAATCTTAACGAAAGGCCCTAGTTCATTCTAATGCCTCTGTACAAATATCTGAAAGTAATGATTCCAATTTTAAAAGTTCGAATGACAACTTTATTCCAACTAGGTTTTAATAACAAGATATATTTTTTTTATTATTTTAGAATGTTTAATATTGTGTATCAAATAAATTGCATTAATGATATCATAATAATTTTTAAAAAGAAATTTTGAAATTTATTCGTTAGAGATATCGCAGTTAATAAAATTAATATAATAATAAAATAGATTTTAAAAATTAATAGTAATTTATTTTAAACACAAAAGAGTTTCGAAATCCAAATGCTTGAAATATTTGGAACTGCAATATATCTCAACAAACGTAAACAGCGCCGCTATTTATATCCAGTAGAGGATTAGCCTTAAACTGGCAAGGTGTCAGCCGTTTTACGATCTGCCATGTCTTATGATAAACAAATTATTATATTTAGACATTACAACTTAAACATTAACGTCCAAAGAGATTTTGAATATTATATATTTTACATATTATTGTTGTTTGTTGATACTTGTATGGCCGATCAAATGACGAAATAAACATCAAAATATACTTTATTCAAGCTATAAGAATTTTTTAATAGCCATTTAACAACTATACTAAGTGGACTACCACCAGTTCGGATCGTAGATTCTACCAAGAAGAACCGACATGAAATTATTTAGTTACACTTTTTCAACAATTAAAAAAAAGGCAAAGTAATGTTAGTTAAATATAATTATATTTGTATGTAATATAACCTGCCTGAAAGTCAGCAAGTGTTAATTCTACACTTTTTATAGTCTGAATAATCTTGTGTTGAATAATATGCCTTCTTTACCGATTAATTTTTTACAAACGATTTGAATTTATGAAACGGCAAAGTTAAAATATCTGAAGGCATTTTTGGCTTAGAGAGATGGCTAGGAGTAATTTGCTAAGAACCGAATATCAGCAAATTGACGCTTTAAAAAATATATATTTATATACAATCTCTTACAACGTCTATGCGCCAAGAATCTTGGAATTTAAGTCACATGTCTCTTGTGGCTGCATTTATACTCAGGCTGAATTTAATAATTAAAATATTTTTTTTCCAGAATAATAATTTAATTTTAAGTAACAAGTTTAAATAAGATTTACGATCCACTTAAAAATTAAAAAAATTTAACGTTCGAAATTGCTGTTATATCATTTAGAATTTCACGTGGAGCTCTCATAATGTTTCTTGGAATGATTAATCCCATAAACGACAAGCTAATATATATTAAAAACGATTTCATTTTCAACCACATACATTTAAATAATATCAAAGGCAATCTCTTTGACGATTTTAAATATTAAAAGCGTACATTACATACTTGGTGATCATTTAATTCGTATTCCTCTATTACGATTTGACTTTGAGTGGGCCAGTGTAATTACAGTCTCAAAGCGTACATGCCGCATGACATCCTTGTTCCTGTGGTTGGCTGATCATTGGCAGTGAATCGAACGATTTATATTACGTTTCCAATATCTATGAAACGTGATAAGTAGTTAATATCAGGTAACCCATATTTCAGTCTGCCTACGCTGCTTTATATAATTATTATCATTATTTCAAAGTTAAATAACTTGGCATTGTAATTTGACGTTGCAAAAATAAAAAAAATAAGAAAGAGAAGAAAATGCACTCAAATTGTCTAAAAGATTTATCTTTAAATAATATTTCAAATAAGAGAAAAATCTTGAATGCCGTTCCATAGCCACAATTATCGAGTCGTAACGAGAAAACAAAGGCGTATGGCATAAGTCCAAGAGAAGCTTAGTACAGATACCAGCAAGACCTCCTGTTAAGACTCAAACATTGAGATAAACATTCGACAAACGTCGGAGAGCTTGGCAAGACAGGTAGAATACTTGTCTACACGCTAAGCCTCGTCTAAAATATGGATGATATAAATGAGTTATTTCCATGTAAATTAAAACATTCGATTTAAAGTTGTGAAGTTTAATATTTGTACTTCTTGGGATGTCATTTAAATTATGTTGGTCGCAAATAATCACAATTGCCTTTAAAAATCAAAATTTACTTTATTCAAGCAGACTTTTGTAAGTATTTTCAAACCATTAGTCATTTTACATTATTCAATTTTAGGCTACCACCGGTTCGAATCGTAGATTCTACTGCGAAGAAATGGCAAGAAGTTCAGTAGTTACTCTTTTTTGTCAATCAATAAATTGATTATTAAATACAATAATTGAATCCCGAATGCTTCATTAATCAATTTTTTTTAAATATGTGATTCAAATTTAATTAATAAATTAAAAAGTTAAAATTATTTGATGAAGAACCTCGCCAATGGAAGGATGAATTGCCAATGCAAAGATAGAAACCACACCTGGTTTCCGTCTTCTACATGTCTATAGACATTGGCATGTGTATAAAAATCTCGTATAAAAATCATCCCTTACAACATCATGCCATCATCCCTAGGATCTATACTGATGTTATGTACGGTGTTTCTAAATAATATGAATAATAATTTGTCGTCATTTCAATCACTTGAAGTTTAATGTGTTATATTTTGACAAATATCTTTATTCTCCTCCGTTATCACCAAAGTTATCTTCAACATTATAAATAAATTTGTACACTATATAAAACCATTCGATGTAAAAATTTAATTCTCACAAATGAATCTAAACTTAATTACTTACAGTGTAAAAATGCCAGCTTCATACGTTTACATTTAAATATCAAATTAGTTAATCTGAACTTTTTTCTTAAAGCATATTTTTCGGGCTCAATCCCCCATCTACTCCGGAAACTACACATAATATAATAACATGTGATAGAAAGCGGGCGGTACTCGACATCAAAAAGACCGCACGACTCTTTCGATCCTTATACAGGACGGCGCTTGCACAGATTTTGATTTGATTCTTTGATTTAGGTTACCCCAGGGACCAGTATTGGAAATAAAACCTAATAATATTATTGCTTACAGTCATTTCAAATATATGGTTTTTAGTACAATGAAGCCAAATGAGCCGAGATAGCCCAGTGGTTAGAACGCGTGCATCTTAACCGATGATTTCGAGCTCAAACCCAGGCAAGCACCACTATATATATACATATATGTATGTGCTTAATTTGTATTTATAATTCATCTCGTGCTCGATGGTGAAGGAAAACGTCGTTAGGAAACCTGCATGTGACTAATTTCAATGAAATTCTGTCACATGTGCATTCCACCAATCCGCATTAGAATACCGTGGTTCCAAGCCTTCTCCTTAATAGGAGAGGAGGCCATTAGCCCAGCAGTGGGAAATTTACAGGCTGTTACTTTACTTTTATTTATTTTTTAGTACAATATAGAACCTTAATTATAAAATATAAATAATTTTAAATTATCAATTAATTATTATCCATATACTACCTGAGCTTATCTATGGTTTTTCATATAGAATTACATTGGAAAATTTAAAACAAACCTGCATAGCGGTATTAAAACCTTATTAAAATGAACTTCTCTACGTCATAGCCTATATACGTATCTAAATCAATTTAACAATTTTAATTAAGAGGGCTTTTCTTTTTGACTGTATTTTAATTTTATTAAAAACTGCAGTTACGACTGCTATTTCCTCACGTTCAATAATTAACATTAACAACAGTCAACGTAATGCGGTGTTTAAATGCATAAATTCCGCATTTCCGAATACGGTATCAATGTTTCAAATGACATTAACGTACACACACATGTATCACATACGTATATTCATTACGTATCTGATATCGATCGTTTGTTTGTTGTATTGAGGTATCGTGATTGCAGAATGGTTGAACAAACAGCCACACGCATACAATTTGCAAATATGAATATCAATTCGTACATCCCGGTCTTCGTATTTCGAATAAATGGCTCAATATAGTACAGGGCTTATCCAACTAAGGATATACAATGTTGACTAAACGCTTGTGTTATTTCGAGGTCCATAATATCGCAATGTTGAATAATTCTACTTGGGGCTAAAAAAATTTTTCAACAGTTCTAATTAAAATTATATAGTATACAAATTTTATAAAACAGTTTTTTTTTTGTTGTATAATGATATGGATATTTTTTTAATAATTTGTTTTCTCTATTTTTGTTGTTTGTGTCTTATTTATACCTACTTATAAATTGAGCTCCCAATTTTATTGCATAGATTAAAAAAAATGTTAAATATTATTAAAAGCTGTTTGCTTTTAAATAAATGGAAGAATTTAAGTGTGCGGTTTAAACAATAACGATTCCTTTTATCAAGATAAATTTTTAATTAAATTATAATTCCTCGCAAAAGCTTTAGCGTAAAGATTTGCCAGTATGTTAAGTGTTAAATTACTAGCAGTTTTCATCGGCTTTATTCAGGCAGGTCGACTAATCCGCTTAAGCTAAAATCTACCACACATAGTCGGCGGCAAGTGTTTCGTAATATCCAATATTACACTACACTAAGATTTCCTTCAAAATGGATTCGTTAATATTTCGAAACATCCATTTTAAAATGTTAAAACAAAATTTGTCGTTCGTATTTTATAATTTTATGAAAAGTTTAAGGCGTGTAAAATTTTTCGATCCCCGTACAAAGCCGTGCGATTACTTATGCGAATCAGGCATTCTCGACTTTGAAAGTCGATATTTTTATGAACTTCACCCGTGCTCAGAACCAGAAGTTCATAAAAATTCTATCGGGTGCTAAAGAGTTTAAGCAACTCGCTGAACTGGTTACCGACGTCACCATCACGCGAACCTTCGTCCCTTACTCCGTTGCTTGCCATTGTCGAGGTGTCAAACGTTTGGTAGATTTACTCAGTTAGACTGAATGGCTTCGATTATCCGTTTACAAAAGTCTCGAGCTCAATTCCTTTCGAACTTGTTTAATTAAACTTCTTGCACTCTTTTTTGCCTTAGGGCGGAGGAATAATCTCTTGTTTGGAACAGGGACAAACATCGACATGCTTCAAGAGATATTTATTTTATTTTGTTATTTGTATTTTTACTTCAAAACAGTCTGAAGTATATTAAATAAAAATTGTTAAATGAAACAAAGTAAATATTTAACGTCATAAAGGCACAAAGGACATAGCTTAGTTTTCAAGGTTGGTGGTGCATTGGTGACGTAGTAGATGATTGACAGTTTTTCTAGCACCATGGTATTGCGGTTATGACCACTTACCTTCAGGTGGCCTATATACCCTTCCGTCTACAAATATAATAAAAAAATGAAGGGGGAATTATATTATTAACAAATTAACACAGATATTTTGAATGGTAAGCTAATTTATTACAAATGTACTGAAAAATACATTAACAATAAATATGTTATGGTCTTTTATTTTTGAAGTCGGGTAGAATATTTATGATTTATTTTTAAATGGGTTATAAATATCGTGTATCATTCTGGTTATTTTCAAGATTTCTTTGTAACTAGATTAAGTTCGATAAAAGCTAGCAACCGCATTACAAAATTGTACAACAAAAACGGTGACTCCACAACATTCTCTGTCTTAACAACGTTCCGAGTTTTTGTACTCAGTATTTGCTTTTGGGATTCGAGTTAGACTTTTTATATACATATATGATATATGATGGAAGTATTCTTGCATTCCCATTCACGATATAACTGGTAATAATTACCTTCTATAGCTTCTAAGCCCGTGTAATTGAAAACCCTTGCTTTATTTAATAAAGGTAAAATTTTACAGTTTATTTGGATACTCGTTTTTCATGTTTTCATAAGAGAATTTAACAAAAATAAAATGATGGAATTATAACAAATAATATCCAATTTACAAATTTTGTAATTAGCTTAATTGTTGCAGATTTCAAGTGAATTTAAAATCAGTCGATTTAATTTAAAAGTATTAAACTAAAGATAGACATAGATGGCGATTAAACTATTTTAATTATTTTCAACTTAGCAGTTAGTAAGCAGGTGAAAATGTGTTATAAATCCCGATATAAAACATTATATTAAATTATGACGATGGTAAGGGGTAAAAGAATTATCCTAGTCTGTCGGAACCGAAACGAGTCATGCGAATTTTCCCGTTCAGAATCTGCGAAACTTTAATAATGTTAGTTGTACTTCTGAACTAGTTATCATGGAAATAAAGCCTGTCAATCACATGAACAAACTTGAACTACGTATTATCATATTTACCGAAATCTAATGTTAATATTATAAATGGGAAAGTTTGTTTGACTGCGATTATGAATCGTCCTTAAGTGTAGTGTTGGAGATTGAAGTTAACCTTCCTGAGGTAGACTTCCTAAACTGGAGAACGACAGAATAAGAGTGTAATAAAGAGTAGATCGAATTATTCCATGCGTACGAATATTTTTGTAAGTGTCATGACTTAGATAAGAAATTCTAAATCAAATGTATTTGATTTGAGTTATTTTTAAGATAGTACTTAATCCAGGCCTATCTGAGTAGATACCGTGTCATCAAATATTCTTCCCACAAACATCATTGCTTTGTATTGTTGTGTTTCGTTTTAAATGTACCAGTGGTTACATGTACATGGTCCATAACATCTTAGATGACGATGTTAGTGACACAGCTGTGATAATATGAGGAATTATTCATATTTCTTAGAGTATTTTATGAACACTGTCACTTACTACCAAAGTTAGTGGTCACTACCAACTTACTAAGAGGTGGCCAATTTGTCGGCCCAGATAGAATTTTTAATAATTCAAACATAAAATCAATATAAATTTTATGATTATTAATATATAATAATGATTAAGAGTCTAAAGTATTTCTAGTGATACCACTCGCGAAATACTTTAGACTTTTTCAATCTCAAATATTATTTTGATAATACAGTTGATAAATAACAAATTATCGTAATTAACAATACATGATTAGGTACTGTTTTTTCCCATTTATCTAAATTCAAAAAGATATCATCAATTTTCAACTAGAATTACAGTCGTATTAAAATGATAAAATCATTTTCAAAATAGTTTCCTTGTCGAGAGCCATCTGGTGACTCATTATATATAAATGTATCTTATCTTATATATTTATGTATATGTATATATATATGTATTTATATATAATATGTAATTGTTTTGTTGGTTTGCTTAAAGTCAAAAACATGTAGATCGATTTTCTTCGCTTGAATACAGCGGTGGAAACAAAAAATAACAATGAGCTATAAGTTTCAAAGCGATTGTTCTTCCAAAAGAAGTCTTAAAATATCGGCTAAGGTCCAATCGGCTTCTGAGCAGAAGGCTTAGAGATTATTATATACATTCAAATCCAAAAAATAAATAAATAAAATACTTGATTGCTGACACCATCTTGGGTAATGAAAGATATCTGTTGTTATGTCAGTATTCAATTGCGGATAATGAACCTGTAGCAAGGAAAGTTATGTAAAGTAACAACCTGTAAATTTCCAACTGCTGGGCTAATGGCCTACTCTCCCATTGAGGAGAGGGCTTGTAACATATTCCACCACGCTGTTCCAATGTGGGTTGGAGGAATGCACATGTGGCAAAACATCAATGAAATTAGACACACCTCCGAGCACGAGATGAATTATAAATGCAAATTAAGCACATATATATACATATATATATATATATATATATATATATAGTGGTCCTTGCCTGGGTTCGAACCCGAAATCATCGGTTAAGATGCATGTATTTCAACCACTGGGCCATCTCGGCTCAGGATAGTTAAAGGATAAGATATTCATATTGGATGGTACTGTGCTCGACAATACCGTCCAAAGTTTTGAGGTTCACATTCATGTCGAATTCTGCTCAGTGAAGTCCATCAAGTACTCATGTAAACATTGGAGGCGATATGACCCTTTTTGGTGAAAGAATGCAAATGACGAAATATCTCAGATGGGTCGCAATGTGACGAGGCGATTGAGATTCACGAATGACGTACTAAATAGCTGGAAAATTTTGCCTAATAGGATAGAACAGTAAGGCCACCTGCGACCAAATTAAAACCTTCTTCTAGGTTTGTCAATCAGATGCTTGATGTTGCAGTGAACGAAACCGTTAATGAAATGTTTTTTTTTTATGGAATAAGGTGGCGGACGAACATATGGTAAGTGGTTAATATCACCCATAGACAATGACGCTGTAGTAAATATTAACTATTCCTTACATCGTCAACGCGCCTCCAACCTTGGGAACTAAGATGCTATGTCCCTCGTGCCTGTAGTTACACTGGCTCACTCGCCCTTCAAACCGGAACACAAAAATACTGCGTACTGTTGTTTAACGGTAGAATATCTGATGAGTTGGTGGTACTTACTCAGGCGGGCTTGCACAAAGCCCTACCACCAAGTATCAAATGAGCCAAATCATCTAAATCATTAAGAGTCAGTAACAAAGAACACGGATGTAAAGTGGATGGACATCGTCATCTTCGTCTAATATATTTTTCATTTTATTTCAATCGCCTTCATTGCACTTTTGTAAGCCGACATGCCAATACACCTGAAGCGGTTTGTAGAAATCCTATCAAGGTCGGAAACAAGAATGACTAGATTAAAGACATCCTAATATATTTGCTTTATATGCTCTGTGTCATATATGTGACACAGAGCATTTAAAGCAAAGCACTAGATGTAATGAAATAAATTGTAGGTGCTACATAGTTCACCGAGTCGTCTAATTACGTACCATAATGTACTTATTGAATGGAGTTGCGTATGACCGATTTTTCTCTTATGTATAGCTCTTCTCTTTCACTCAAAATAATTCGAAATTCAATTTTTATTTAGATGATGATTTTTAAATACTCACTTTGTCCGATTAAACTGAACTGCAGATTGTTCCCCTTATATCAGTGTGACATACAGTATGCAACTAAGCTAATAAAAATGAAACCCTCAAACTTAGGTTAACCACTGTCATCTGTCAGATAGAAGAAAGGCGAACAATTAAAAAAAAACATTAATCCCTTACTTTATACTCATCTGCTGTTCAACCGTCATACAAAAATAATTTGAACTATTACTGATCCGAATTGAAGATTTTGTGAGCCAGGTTAACAAAATAACAAAAAACATAACATCTTAGATTCGTTCATACTTATTACAACGTCAGTGTCAGTACGGATATACTATTTACCAAGTATTCTATTTACTTGTCAGAAGCTTCTAAAAAATAAAAAAGTACTACGAACGTATAACTGTCGACAACTATCAAGCTTACTGACCACATATCAACTTTCCCCACGGATAAATAAAGGAATGTTATATTTCCTTGAAATATAAGCTATTCCCTAACAGATATGTTTCAGATGTATTTACACGTTTATTCATGTAATGCATGTGGATATGTAAATACTTTATGTGTTATGTAAATGCTGCATTCCTTTGTGGTAACATTAGATAAATAAAATAGAAAACGAGGATTCTGGCGAGCTAGAGCCATTCGGAACAATTGAATACCGCTTTATAGAACTTGCACCTAAGAGCTGAAATTGATATTTTGTGCTATAATACATTGAAAAAGCTTTTGTGATAAAATTTATGATTTTTATGTATACGAAGATCTTAATATGTTTTTGGTTAACGAAAATTTTTTATATTTTTTTAGACGGTCATGTTGTATGTGTCAATTTATAAATAAATAGATTATTCTGTATGGAAAATAGATTTACGAAAACAGTCATATTACCTCAATCGTGGTGATTTGAATTTTGAATATAACAAAAAAAAGGACAGTTTTCGATTTAAGCATTCGAAATTCAAATTTTTAACATAAATACAATAATCCTCTTTTTAAATTTGAAGCTAAAATAGTTATCAGTAGAACGATAGCAGAACTAGTTTAATGCGCTCACCACAAGCAATGAAGATAAAACTCAAAGTACATTGAAATTGTTTGCTGACTTTCCAAGTAATAACTGATTAAACTCGTTAAACAAGTCTTTATTACTCAGCAAGATTCTCAATGCAGACAGATATTTTAAATTATTAAATAGGAAAAAAATATTATTACTGTTTTATTAATCTTCGAGGTTTTATATTTTATAATCTGGATTTTCATTTACAATTTCATCGGTCTGCTGAGAATTGAACGTCGTCATCAACCTTATAACTATTCATTAAGGGTTAATAAATAGCCAGTTAGAGCTACGTAGCAGGTTCTGTTAAAAATAATTACTAACATTTTCCTTGGAATTAAAATGTTCGTTTAGTTTAATATTATTAATAATACTCTACAAGTTGGTATATTTTTAAACTCAATTAATTATAATGGAAAGTTATAATACAACATATTTGTATTAAAATAATATGTGATTGTATGATGTATTTTAATAATTATATTATTCCGACTTTTTGTCATCTTTCTCGCAATAACATAGTAAACAAAATCAAAGGATTCAAAACGACATAAGTATTTTTTTGCAATTCAACAATATCGTAAGACTAACGTTTATATATAAATATTGTTTGTATGTATATAAGGAACTCCAGAAATAATGACCCAATTCTATAAAACACTGTTAGAGTTCTGCTGTATTCCTGCTACCTAAAACGTTAAAGTAAAAAAAAAAAACCTTTAGTTTTTAAACCCGATAATAAAAAAACTTTCTAATATTCAATGTATTTACCTGGTCAATTACCTACAATACTAAGTTGTAAGTCCGTTTTCAGTTACATGATATTCGTTTGGAAAACCAATACGTTTTATTTACTATGCCTGCCCTACATAGCGTAACTCTAACCCAAATTGAATAGTAGGATAAATTCCCATTGGCAAACATAAAGCCATACTGTATTGATAATTTATTTTCCAATGGTATCTTAGATTTGACTTAAAGTTCATAAATTGTTATTAAATGAATGCGTTCCAACAGATCCACTATCTTAATCAATTCCATACATACTGTGTAACAATAACTTCATATATACAAAGCTCACGTAAACTACAAATCAGTTATATAATTTATATTGTATCCGTAACCAAGGTAACATGTCTGGTTTTGCATTACATTGAGTAAAATATAATATTTTAAAAAATAAAAAACCCATCTTCCAATAATTTATTTAAAAAATAAGGCGACGAAAAAGATCACTTTACAGAAAGTATAAGACAATATTTGAATTTTACAATATAATCGTATTTATGGTCTTAAATAGTTTTGTTGCAAAATTATCGATTTACTGTTTAATTTATGAAAACTTGAATTAGAAAATGAAAATCAAATTGCAAAATATAAGGAAATAATAAATTGTAAAAAAAATATTTATATTTCCAAATGAAAATAAGGACAAAAGATACTCCTTCCATTATACATAAGAGCAATCGTATCTACAGATTGAAATGAAGCCTCGGTTAAATGGTATTGACACCGATATCAATGAATAGCTATTGTCATAGAATGATAGAGGAGGGTACGTAGAAATGCCCTGCATTCAATTATAACCTTTACATGTAACGCTTTACGAATCAAATTGTAATTACAGATTCGCACATTTAAATTCTTTTCAAAATACAAATGCAAATATCAAACGCTGATTTTATATTTCACTCGTTAGTAAATTAAAACCACCCGGAACAAAAAATATGTGCGTCTATGATTGTTTTTTTTTTACTTTATTTTAAATACATTTCTGTTCAAATTCACTACAATGAAGCCTCAAAAATTCACAAATCATACAGATGTCCTACATCATAATAGCACGTTTTATTTCTGATACTTTAAAATTGTCGTGAATATATTAAAATTAGCGTTAACGAAATACAGACTATGCTATTTTCTCCCATTTAAAATTAATGTTCGTATTTTAAGAAATGTTACTGTACAAGTGGAGACTACCGTATTTGGTGATATAGCTTCATGCAAGCCACAGCGCAAATCCAGAGAGGCTTGGACTTATTACTTGTTGTACCACCAAACAGAAATTTAGCAACTTTATATTCTGGTGAAAGGGCGTTAGTGTACCTAACTACAAGCACAAGGGACAAAACATTTTAATTCCCACGGTCTGTAATATATCGGCGATCTAAGGATTGATTATTATTTCTTAATCGAGTTTGTGACTATCAACCAGTAAGTGGCAAATGTGCACGTTGTACCTATTATAAACGAGCAAGAAAACAATTAAAATAAACCGGTAAAATATTAAATAAATAAATATTAAGATAAGAAATCTTTATCGCAGTACTATAATTCGTCATTAAAAAAATAGTACAGTGTTGCTATGCTAAAAAAATAATATAAATAAAACACAATTAATTTAATATGCTTGTTATAAAGATTGATTTAAGAAAATAATTGATATTACTTCAAAAATAGAATGAATTATAATAAAAACATTTTCATATTAGAAAAATTGAGCGTCGAATTAAATAAATGTTAAACATTTTGTTTCTGAACTACGTCGAATCCTTATATATCATATGAAATACCAATTATAACGAATTCCAAATATTTCTCTAGATTCATAATTCGTCGAATAAAACTACGTAACCTCTCTGACATACCGAAGTCGATAACAAAGTTTAATTAGTTAGGGTAGTTCAACAGTTCCGCCCTAACTATTAAATGGCTGATCATTACCACAGATAATTATTCGTGCCTTATTTGAATTTGTTGAAAGCTAATACTTCAAACCTCGTGATTTATTTTACTTAATTGTTTAATCATAATAGTTTACCAAATACGTTCGAATGTAAATTTATTTTTTAAAACAGTATACATTTCATAAAAAATATTATATTTGCGTTAATGAAATATTATTTTTACTCGCCGGTAAATGTGTGATGAATCAGTTGTAACTACCAATATGGTTTTCCAAAGAGGGTACCGAATAAAATATAAAAAAAAAAAAACACAAAATCAAACTGGAATACAACAACACAGCGGTTGATGCATGCTGGAATATAAGATATGTAAGTGGCATTTAATCTGTACCGATGGTAGGCCTTGCACAAAACACTATTACCAAGTAAGGTATATTTCAAATTATATTATTACTATATAAGCTTCTGCGCTTCCGAATAAGACCGCTTTAAATTTAGAAAATTAGCGTGATAAGCGTGAATTTCATGTTCTTGTAATAGATATTTGATATTAGCTAGTAATACGTATAATAACATTGTACCTCACTTGGTCTTACTAACATAGTCACAGCTTTACACGTGGAATTATAAAGCAACTCGAAAGGATATTCGATAATTTAATCATATGAAAACATATTTTATACATAAATGTATACATTAACTTCTGCTTCTGGTAAATGAAGCGTTTAGGAAATAGTAACTGAAAAAAGAGTTAAATATTGAAAGAAGGCTTAAAAGAACGCAAAAATAATTGTAAAACAACAACACTTAGGGGCAACTAAAGCCGTCAAAGCCTAGTCCTAAAGTATAATAGTATTGCATATTTTAATTTTATACATAGAGCAACTCGAGCGAACCGTCTTATCGGTCCAATTTGCATAATACGTACACGCCTGCAACCGCTTTTGATATTGCTAGGAGATTATCGCCGTATAAGCCGACGTCTTTGCTACCCTCAATGAGATTCTACGTCAGCCTCGCTCTACTATCGACTAACGGAATCACCATGTTTTCCTTGCCTGTTTAAATATACGCTGTGCCAGGAACAATTCATGAAAAGACAAGGCCATTCGTGGCTTAGTTATCTTCAACATTACGGTGGGGATCTATGACGGCTTCTGTTAAATAATCTGTTGATGTGTGATGTACAGGTTTATGTGTGTGTGAAATTCGGACTTCTAATGCAACAAAGGCTTTTATTTGCATCACACAAAACCAATTGTATTGGACAGCATAAATACTGCTTGTTCCAGATATGATTGATTATATTTTATACCTACCTTGATGTATCATGTCATCGTTTTATTTTATAATTCTACCTTTATTGGTTTTACATTATATGAAATAGAAAAAACTTATTGTTTTTGACTTTGCTAGTATTAAAATATAGAATAAGCATTTATTTATTATTTTGATATGTACATGGTGTTTTTGAGACTTATTTGCTTCTTATAAAAATATTGTATTAAATGGAAATTAATTAAGTATTTTGTTTAACTTACTTTTTAACAGTCTTAATTAAAACATAGTTTAAAATACAAATTAACAGCTGGTTAATATCACACTGCTGGAATAAGGCTTTCACTTCTTTTGAGGAAAAACCTTCAAATTTATCAAGCTGCTCTATTGCGTTTCGGTAGATACATATGGCTGAAATATTAATAGGTGTGACACGAGAAAGTATCCTAACGATTTTTTCCTAATACTTGAGCAAGGAATGAAAATCTAAAATAGCAGGAACATTTCTGAAAAATGTTTACCCAGCTAGAGATCTTGCGTTGAAGTTACTGTGTTGTCATAAAAAGTTTTCAAACAGACAAAACCAGTAACGTTACAGATCTAGATCGTAGATATATTAACTTTTTGTAAGAATATACTAATTTAGTCATAAAATTATTAGCGCTGGGAACATATGTATACAATATTAGCGATAGTGTTGTATCTTATAAGCTAGTATACTAAAGACCTTACCAATTAATAGCTTGTATAGAAGACTATATTAAATGCAGTAAAATATATATTCTAATCTGAATTAAATTATATGTAGTTTATATTTGAGTTGCACTTGTTTTCACATAAAAATAATACTTTAAAGAGCAATTGCAACTATTTCTAAAGCGATAGTCCTCAACAAAAATCCAAAAATAATAAAATATTTACGATCAAGCATATTATAATAACAATTTAAATATGTAATAAAAAATCAAGTAAAACTTTAGAAGTCGTAATAATTTTCAAGAGTGCACATTATAACTTAGAAATGATAAAATATCTTTCTTAAATATGAAATGTTGTAATGATCTTCTTAAACTTTCTGTCTGTCCAACTTTCACAATTAATAATGCAGTAAACTTAACAAATAAATGTATGAGATACGGTGTACAAGAGCAGAAGTACGACCGGTTCAATTCTGAAAACTTCGTACGATTGCTCTCCGCATTTCGTCGCATAATTCATGTATGTTACTTAAATATTATGAATATTCATTTTATCAAACGATTCATAGATCAAAATAACCAATAAATTGTTATTTATCATTATGATTGAACATTTATAAGAGTTCATCTCTAAATAAGCGATGTTATTGTTTTTAGAAATAGGCTTAAAGCAATTTATAGATGGTTCGATATACAAACCTAGTCCAGCAGTTTTACAACAAAGTTAATTGAAAGAAAACACAATATTAAGTGACTCTTTTCAATTTATATTTGATGATATTACCGAAAGGAAAAACAAGGTAAGATTCTTAGGTGGGATAATATTTAGATTTTTGCATCTGGATCGCAGAATACATTTCCACGTATCCTCTCAGGGCTGATGCTATCACAGTAATATTATTCAGTTTATAAAAACTTGCGTTTTTACTATTATATCTTTATACTTTAGTGTTAAGAGTGAAATTTATTTCACAATAAAATAAACACTTACTAAACTTACTTACTTACACTTAAAAAACGATCATATAATTTGATGTCATTTGAATCTTGAATCGTATAGATATTGCATATGTTTGTGATCGTAAACTTCTAAACGATAGGCCGATTGGGGTCACGGACTTTATTGAATGCTTCGTTGATCTAGTAACAAGCTTATAAGGCTGTTGATTCTGAGATCCTGACTTCAAAATCAGGTCAGAAAAATAATAAATGGTTATAGTTACCGTCGGAGAAATTGCAGCCGTTTTTACCTCTAAATTATTATTTGGGAATAGCCACCTAGGCGAAAATTTTATATTGAATAATTAATACTTTACTACTTTACTAATTAATAGCAGTGAGAGTGCCAGATAGTTGGCTCAGCAGTCTAGATATCATTAACTACATTCAATTAATATTATTATCAAAGATAATTGTAAGATTTATTTATATTTTATTTATTTATTTATAATTTTACTAGTATTATATATTAAACTAAAACTAAAAATGAACTTATTTATTAATAGTCAAATTAAACACTACGACCGGTTCGGAAAATAAAATACCGGCGAAAGAAACTCAGAGAGTCATACATTAATCTTACAAGAAAACCTACTCTGTCTAACAAATATATACTTATGCAGTACACATTAACTTATTACATTTTATTAAAAAACCTATACCAGACGAATATTATCAAAGCTTTATTTTATATGAAAGGAAAAATATAAGTAATTGCTTGTTAAGTAGCATCATTCACCTCGGGTAAAAGACGTTCATGCAAAGCTCATGAAGAGTTATGCCTCATATTTTATAGGAAGGCGGGGATCTGCATCCATATGTTCGTTCAGACGATTAAATCCGTACCATTTTCCATATTCGCTTAAACCTTGCACATCTGCAGTCTTATATTTCAAATGTAAAAATAAAAGTAATTTGTGGCCGAAACACTTTGAGCATTTTTCGAAATTCGCTATCTATAAAACGAATATTAATCGGAGAGAGTAGGAAGAAATTTATCTTTAAACTAATGTTCTTTTTTTAAAAAATATGAATGTGTCAACTAAAAGACTAGCACTAGGAAAAGTATTCGAAAATTAGTACCTGAACTAAGAATTTTAATTGGTCACTAACGAGACAGGTTCACTTGCGAAAACATCTTGAGACATAAAGGCGAGTCGCCTTTGTGTGGAGAAATGTAATTTCATAAGCCAAGGGGTACTGTATACTCTGCTCTATTTAAAAATGTCCCATAGAGCAAACTTTAAAAAAATACGTTTACGAGTCGTAAGGAGCGCTGACAATTAGATCCATGATTTTTAATGACTCGCATTGCCAGTGCTACAAAACTTCATTAATTATGTAATCTTTACATAAATCAAAATGGTTTAAATCTTCGTAGAATTTTATTTTATTCTAAAAACCTTTTTCTCTCTTCAGTGCAAATTACTTAAGTTAAAAGTGAGATATATAGCTATATATAGCTCGAGAGGGACGGATCAGAATCGAATCCGTGATTTTGGTACATCCGTATTACCGTTGAGCTATTGAGACCCTGAAATCTAGACCTGAATAAAAAATTTCTGAATAATAGACAAAATCATAAGTATATTATTAAAATAAAGTAAAGAATCATTTCAAACAAAAATTTTACTTCAATTTTACACATTTTTATTAGCTTATCTTTTAGCTATGTATTTAATTTAATTTCGGAACGACCCCCTTCAAAACGTCGGATGTAATCGAAAGTTTGCACCCTTATCAATGACCTTAATAATACCATAATATAGTAATCACTGAAGTGATCTGATGATGAAGTTCAAAGGTTTGTGAACCCTGAAATGTTTACTATTATATCAAATAAAGTTTGGATAAATTATTTCCACATAAATAATTATTTGCATTTATTTATAATATTCTAGAGCAGCCTTAACCAGTGAACTTGTGAGACTAGAATACTAATAAAAAAAATTAATGCACCTACTCTACTTACAATCAAAGTGTGTTTTGGCAAGGATAACAAACAATAAACCTGTACTCTTATAATTCCCGGGAAGGCGTATGCAACTTGTATACTAAGTCGGGCATTATCAGTGACGTTACACAGTGATATATATAGAATCCAGTTATTTCTCAACTGGGCAAATGTTATTTACTTTAAAAAGAGTTAAATCTCTTAAAAGCATACAGTTCAAAGAACGGGGTTGCTTCAAGATAACATGAAAGATCTGGATTCAGATATGGATGCGCCGTCACCGATCTACTTAAACTGATAAAGAGAGAAAGAAACACTATTCAGTTAAAAATATAATAATAAAGCTTTGCTAAGGTTGCCTGAAAGAGACCGCTATGTCGCGATAAGGTCGCCTATTTATACGCCTGTTTTGCTAAGGCCAAATCTATGTTGTATTATTTAATTTCTCTGTGCGGTGTTCAGTAAAGTATAAAATAAGTAATACTTAAAAAACTATAAATATACATTTATATACGTACAAATTCCTAGAGCACTCAAAAGGAAAATTAAATATTACTGTCAGTACTCTTTTTTCCGGTAACGGCTTCAAAGTAAGCTATGTCCAATAATTCATTAAATATATATATTATAATTGTGAAAGCCTGGGGCGTCATTTACTTAATTTTATCACAAATTTTAATCATTCGAATCACTAATGTACAATTTGAAATTCAATTTATTACAATGAATAACGACTAATGACATTAATTATAAATATAGCCTAGTCCTTTTTTCTATCTACTATAGGTGAATAAAAAAAATATTTATAGTTTTTAAACTATAAATAAGTTTTTATATTTTTCATAGTTTCGTTACGACAATTTATAACATCTCAGTATGTGTCTTGTCGCAGGTGAGCTAAACTTTAAACCATTATAACTTCGATAATAATTCAACCGTTAAAAACCGAAATAAAACATACTTTTCGTATTTTATTTATAAGAAAATATAAAAGCATAAACGTTTTTAAAAATCTTCACGTTCATCAATTCATCATGTTTAAAGGTTTCATTACGTTATATAGAATAGATATGATGAAGTCGACCCACTTATCTGAGGGTAAATCAAGTTACAATGAAGAAATGTTCTATTTGAAAAATGATATTTCTATCCTTAACCATGAATAAGAAGGCGCCGTCATCTATAGAATAAACGAGCTCAGAAGAAACTAATATAGTCGTGGCTTTCAAAAGCAATTTTATTAGTGTATACTCTTGAATCAGGGTACTTTGTTGCCTGACGAAGATTAAAGATGCTTTACATAGTTTCTGTTGCTTGTGATCATGACATTTTCAAACCGCTTTATGAAAATTTTCCATATGATAGCGGCTTAACAAGATTTTGAAATTGATTGCATATAACGCAATGTTTTTGCTTTTCAGAAAAAATATAATCAAGTGCATAAGTCCAATGTCCAATTTTACACGTAGAGTATAACTTGATTAAATATCTAGTTGCTTTTTTTTAAAACCTACTAAATAACATACCATTATTATTTTGTACTACTTACTATTATTTAAAATCGTGAAACACCTACGACTGACAGCGTGACTGATTACGCAAGTCTAAACGTAAATGACTAAGTAAGAGATATACTTTTACTTTACTTTACTTTACTTGATGGTAGGGCTTTGTGCAAGCCCGTCTAGGTACCACCCACTCATCAGTTGTTCTACCGCCATATAACAGTACTCAGTATTGTTGTGTTACAGTTTGAAGGGTGAGTGAGCCAGTGTAACTATAGGCACAAGGGACATAACATCTTAGTTCCCAAGGTTGGTGGCACATTGACGATATAAGGAATAGTTAATATTTCTTACAGCTTCATTGTCTATGGGTGATGGTGACCACTTACCATCAGGTGACCCACATGCTCGTCCGCCAACCTATACCATAAAAAAAACGATTTTTATTCTTGACGGCTTTCAAATTATAACTAAATTTACATCGGTGCAGTAGTCGTTGTAAGAAATTATTCTATCCCGACAAATTAGAAATTAAATAAAAGATCCAGTACTAAAATTTTAGACCACAGTAAAAAGTTATATTAACGATATTTACACTATCATTGGAGAACATGAAGGATTTGTGAAACATTTAAAAGATTTTAATTCGTACATACCAAAAAAAATTATTAAATAAATATTCTATTTAAATGATCTTCAATATTTTTTGACATTAAGATCACATAAAGTACAGTGGAATCAAATCATGATTAAATTAAAATTTATAGAATTGGTAACAATAACTCTAAACGACGATAAATAAATAAGCGCTAAGCTTCCGACTCCGCAAAGTAAATAAATACATCATGGGGTAATGAAATGGTTTTCCATACTAAAAAGACTGTAGTTATTTTTAAATGTTATGATTACTAAATTTAAATCATTATTAAATATGCGTTTATATGCATTACTTATGAATATGTCTGAAGTTAATATTGAAATAGTTATAACGGATTTGAATCGCGTATATTAATTATTTTTGACATCCCGACGTTTCGAGCACTTTACAAGTCTACCCGTGACCACGAACGCTGTAAATGATTCAAATCAGTAATAACTAGTTTTATTTCAATGTATAATAATCGCATAATTTAAGACAACATTATGTGAAGTTAATATTTTAGGAGAGTTTCGAAGTTGGCTTTACTTACAATCCCATATCTCGAAAATTACGCTAATCCGTTGGTTTTGCGCGTGAACTTCTATTCGTGTCGACATCTATTTGTTTTCTGATCGGATTATGATATGACCAGAAGACATGTGTGTACTAACACTTTTGCGATATAATTCGAAGTTAGCAGTCTTGATCCGTCGTCGTAAACATAGTAATGAAAGTTAGGTAACATTATTACAATGTAGTTGGCTAGTTATTATTTTAATAATTAGTCCACTAAATGTAATATCTAATTTAATTTGTCATTAAATTAGTTGAAATATTTCGAACAATGACTGTGTAAACTTTGGGCCTATTTACAACTAACATTTTGATATGGCCTAATTTTTTTAGGACTTTATATTATATATTTTTAACATAAGAATTAATAACATTGAATGCTTAAGTATATACAAATATGAACTAAAACTAGTTACTGTATAAATCTTGACCGCGTGGAATGGTGACAAGAATCAAAAAATAAAAAATATGTTTTAAATATATTTTTCACGGATCTATTAAAATGTCAATGTAATGTAAATATAATATACTAACAACTTACATATCGCGAAATACATAATGAAATCGTACATTGCGTAGATAAAGTAAAATATTTGAAATGTTTGAGTCGGAATTAATGTGCCTCGTTAAGTAAGAAAACGTGTACATATATACACACCTATGTACGTTGGTTTGCTGAATAGATATTGAATATTCAAAATTATACATATTACAATATGCATATTACATATTTTAATCAGGGAAATTTATTGATAATTATTTGTTAAGGAATTGTTGATTTAAATATATTCAGGTATAAGGAGAACCGAGGTGGTTAGAACGCGTGCATCTTAACCGACGATTGCGGGTTTAAACCCAAGCAAGCACCACTATATATATGTGCTTAATTTGTCATCATCATAATTCATCTTGTGCTCGGCGATGAAGGAAAACGTCATGAGGATACCTGCATGTGTCTAATTTCATCGAAATTCTGCCAACCCGCCTTCCAACAATCCGCATTGGAAAAGCGTGGTGGAATATGTTCAAAACCCTGTCCTTAATGGAAGATGAGGCCTTATCCCAGCAGTTGGAAATTACAGACTGTTACTTTTTTTTACTTAACAGGTATAAATTACTAAGCTAAAATACGAAAAATACCTAGCTAGCAATGACAAAATATTTAGGTTAAAATGGTGTTTGATTATTAACTACAAACACAAAGTTAGAGGATAGAATACGTAAAGCGATACCGTTTTATGAGGTCCTGATAACAATGATTTCACCAGCGTTTAATATGGGACCGTTTAAAATTTCAAGTAAATAATATCAACAAATTGAACGTAAAACCTTATCGTTTTTAATATATTTCTATTAAAGAGAATCTATACAACAATTATATCGAACAAATAATCCTCAAATTATTCGTTACAATTTTTTCCATGAAAGACCACTTATGAGTGATTAGATTTTTTTTTGTATTTCGAAATAGTATTTTCCACCAATTAACAACTATTAATTGTAATTGAGAACAGACGAATATATATTATTTAAACGTTATTTTCTTTCAACATTACAAAACAATTTATTACGACGTATTAAAAATTCCAACGATATTTATATGATGAGTGTGTTTTATTAAACACGTGTATTAAGTATATATGTAAACTAAATATAATCAAATTCTGTAAATATATTTTATAATACCATCTCGAATCTTATCGCTGAACACGATCGTGAACTGATAGCAGTTATAACAGTGAAGCGATACATACATTAAAATAGCATATCAACGTATGAATCGATATTTCACGAGTGAGTTGCGAAGTTAGATCTTAAAAAAAAGATGTATTATAAAAAATATTGTTATTGCCTTTGTGGCACCTGATGGAAAGTGATTACCAATGGACATCTGCAACACCCATTGGCTTGCAGGGGCATTGCCGGTACCATGTTAGCATTTTCACCAGAATTTAATTATATTACCACCAATACGCAAACGGTGTCATGTTTTATTATATATAAATAACATTTCTTAAGAGTCTTTTTTAGAGATGGATTAAAAGACTTAACTACAAATATTTGCTGTCGAGATGTTGATCTCAACTCTTCGTGCTTATGATTAACAAATTTTTAATTTTTCAAATAATAAGTATAATGTTAGTGCAGTAACTAAATGTATAATTATAATAAAAACATATATTTTGTTGTTTATTGACATTACAGTATTATATAATTTTCCAATTTATAAAATATTTGTTTTAAATAAATAAACATTTATCTCATTAATGATATGTCCTTGATTCTATTTGTTTAGTTTACTTGTTTTTATTGTAATTGCAAAATCTTTTAGGAGAAACTCAACGATTTGTTCGAAAATTTTTCACGACTTAGCTAAACTATTTCCCAAAGAATTTTCTACAAATCGGGTGTTAGAGAATTCTTTTGAATTCCTTTATATGCAACTTTCGCGAGCGAAGCTATCTATTCTTTCTGGCAGATAAAGAGATAAAGTTTTCCGAGTACACTTTAAGTTTAAGCTCATTCGCTTAAAATGTCCAAGTAATTGCTTTAATTTTAAATCAAATTGTGACATTCGAGATACAATTTTGCAATAAAACTCGCTTATATTTATGATAATGATAGACTCATAGATTCACTTTTTTTCATTTAAACTCAACGTTTATTGAAACAGCGTTTATTTAGACGTATCGTATATCGGTAGTCACGTCCAAGCACTGACGATAGGAGTATAAAAACAATATGATAAAGGATGCAAAAATAGTAAATTGTTTCTACTTTTTATATGTGTATATTAATATGAAAAATGACAGAATCAGCAATATACTAAAGCGAAATCTTATGTTAGTGGTCATAAGGAAAATTAGTAAATAAAAGCCTGAGAAAAATCCACTCACAATATTACATTGACACATAAAATGATTGCTTAAGTATTACAGTATATAATACTTAAAAAAATGTAGATATAGAATTACTGGTTTCATATTGAATATATAAAATTGTAATAATTTGTGTATTGCTTTTTATAAAACATTATATGTTTATTATCTTATTCGTTCCATGTAAGCGACGTACAAACGCTCTTGCTGATTCTTTCGTAAAAATATAAAGTCGTGCAAATCTTTTATACGGTTTTTAGTATCTCTTATAGTTTTGGCAGCGTTCGCTTTAAAAGCGCCGGGACCATCAATTTTATCTCCGACCATATCAGCTTATTATCTGGATCTCAAAAAATATACAACATATTAACTTGAAACTATACAATCAATCGACAAAGGAGTTCCATGTTAATCAAACGACCATTTTTTTAAATCTTGTTATGTAATAAGTATATGTATATATATTGCACAATATACATAAAAATGGACTTTGTAATATCTTTTTCAGTTATGAAGTTTCAACGTTATTTGGTCAAACATCATTGACATGCATTTACATGTATATACATGCAATACATGTATTATGTTTCCTTTAATGTAAAAGGCTTTGTTTTAGCTCGCCGATAGCATTGCAGCACATCAACTTTTATACCGTTCAATCGATCGCAGTTTGTAGTGTTTATTGCAGTTTACCAGTTTAGAGGCTGTGCGAACCAGGCATAAACTCTTTAAATTCGATTCTAAATTTAACGGCGCAATGTCAGTATTTGTCGATATGTGTCGGTATTATCTGTGAAAGTCGATGATTTGCCATCAAGTAGCTCATTGGTATTTTATACTCTTATATTCAATATTTATATGAATTAATCATAAATACTAATTACGACATGAAAATAATTGCCTATTAAAAACCCGCAATATTCAGTTAAGTCACATAGAAACTGAGACACTTCAGCATCAGTTAAATCTGATAATCAAAGTGCAGTCTTTTATACTTAAACAAACTGTATTAATGGAAATGCATGCAAAAATATAACACTTTATAAAATTGATAAATATCGAATTAATGAATTTATTTTTATTGTACATCACAAACAAAAATAAAGAAAGCTTAGGATTAAACACAAAAACCATTATATACTTTTAATATTGCAGACTATTCCAAAATCTGGCAATTTTTTTTAACATCTTCATTAAACGTACGGGATGGGGCAGATAAAATATACGCTTTTGGATTTTCTAAGATAGTAATAATTATTATTTTTTTTAAATATTACTTACATACTTACTATAAGCATAAACAAAATTAACAGTAAATTAACAGTTCTACTATTAACAGCAAGCAGGAATAATAGGAAGCAGTACGATGAGACGTTTTTCCAAGATATTTCGACTGCAAACGGAAGAAGAGACTATAATACTTACATCGTTTGCTCGATTCAGCATTTCAACTACATCTACTATGCTACTATGGGCTACATCGTGCCCCTGATAAGAGTCAGTATCAATGTTTTATTTCACGTAGCATTTTTAGGACAGACGTACGTACATTCTGTTTTACCGCCATAACAACTTAAATTATTTATAAGAAAACTATTAGTATTTGAGATTAGTATTAGTAGGTAAATTTTATATTCTTTCCGTATGTTTCATTATTTCATCCACGTGCTCCTACCCTTGTGTTATTGGTTTAGACTTGATGAGTCATCAAATAAAGGGACAAAGTTACTTTCGCGTTGGTAATAATTAATAATAATTTTGAAACTAAACTACGCCAGGGAAAACAAGCCATTAAAATATACCTACATAACAATTCATTAGATTCTATCAGACCATTAAGAAACGATTAAAAATACTTTATTACATATATTTATTAATTTCTGATATGAAAAACCTTTTTTTATTATTATTATATTTGTTCAGATTTTAATGATAAGTTGTTTCGGAGAACAACTGATAAGATCGTATTGCTTCGATAAGTTTATTAATTGGTCTTTAACACGGATATATCTAATATAATATGTATTTATTTGAAAGATATGGACTGCGTTTTTCACCTAATTGTGAATAGTATTTTTTAATTCGGCGATTGTATCATTAATTATCATATTGTTTCGGCTTCCAATATCATTCATTCAAATCATATCATTCATTTTAATACAATATAATCTTTACGTCATATTCGTGAGCAATTTAATCACTAAGACTTCCTTGGTAGTAAATAAAATTACATACTTTAAAATATGTATTAACAAATGTGTTAACGAATGGCAATAATTAATCAATATATTTTCATTTACCAATTCAGGTAAATTAATATTTTTATTATTATTATTATTTATAGATATTTCAATAAAATTAAAAAATAATAACTTATGTTATATTCATGTTGTTTGTTTATATTTATATGAATAAACATATGATTTAATTACCTTGTTTTACATTGATGAAACCATAAACAATGTGTGGTAATATATCACAATATTTAAAACTATCTATACGCCACCATATAGACAGATTAAATAGAGACACATATTTTTGCTTGAGTTATTGAATAAAAAAATCATCAACAAAATAATCATTTATTAGTATGTATCAAACTATGAACTATAGCGCCTTTACGTGTTTAGTCTATATAATTATTGCAAGAAAAAATAATTTATTCATAAACATTTACATAATAATGAATGAATGTTATATTTGATGGCTGAAGTTAACCAAAGCTAAAAGGTGTTTTTGAATAACTGTTTCCTTGCATTTTTAATAATAAATCTATAACAAAATAAAAACTATTACGCGAATGATAAAATGTCACTTTAAGTTCAAACTTATTTGCTCAAATGTCATGTCATGCACTATTTTTTATTTTTTAACGATCTCTTATATTTAATTGATGATGTCAACTTGTCACGCGCAATCTCTTTGTAGTAAGAGTACTGATATGGCAAATCCGACACTACCGGATAGAGATTGAGATTTGAACTTATGGCAAATTATGATCTCTCTTTTTTCTAAATTTTACGAAAAATTTGCTTCCTTAACCTTCACAAATATACCATTTTTTATAAAGTAGTCTTACTATAAATTTATTGCGTATAAAATTTTTGAACAAACCAAATAAATGCATTGTATTTATTCAAATGGAATATTTGAAACTTAATAAATAGCTCGGACTCAATATTGCATAAATCATTAAATGTAATTTATCCTCACCTAACAAACAGTTGCAATGTCAAAAAGAATTCACGATGAGTTATATTTCAACACCCCTTAATTTCCATTTCCTCAGATATTGAGTTGACACTTTAAGAAAATACAAAATTGATGTCGAACCGTTTTACGCTAAGTACTTAGGGTTGTACAATCAACATTTTTATTTTGTATTAATAACTCCTTTATTTTAGTAAAGTAAGGCAGCCTGCCTTTCCTCACGCTTAAAATGTTGATATATGGTTGTAGACTCACCAGCGATTATATCATGGCACCGGTGGTGCGACATTATCGCATGAGTGTGTCTGCATGAGTTCGTTTCATTTTAAGTAGCATTTTCTCTGAAATTTTCCTCTTCTTTTAATTCTGTAGTATTACTAATACTATGAAAAAAAAGACGCTGGGTTTCTTTCGCCGGTTCTTCTCAGGACAGGGTTTTTTCTTTTCCGAACAGGTGGTTCTATTTCAATTGACCATCAATAAGAAAGTGTAATACTTCTATATTGACTAAAGCAATTTGAGTTTGAGTATGGAATTGTACATAATAATCATTTAAAAGTGCTCGTGAGAGCTTGATTGAGAAAAATATATTTTGATATATATAGTGAGTGAGGAGGCATGGCGGAAAAGAGGTCAAAATGTCATACCGTTTGCTGTAACGGCAAACAGTATGACATTTTGACCTCTTTTCGGTTTTGATCTAAGGAGCATTTATCCATTTTTTAAAAGATGTTTCAAAAACATACATTTTATTTATCTTGAGTTATATTTCAACTATTAAAAATACCTTGTCTTCTCTTGACTAGATGCAATTTCCAAGACGATTTCAATGTATTTTGGATAAACATATTACAGAATCATCACAATATACAAGTTATCATTTGTTACCTAAATTTTAAACCGCGATCTTTGGAAAGATGAAAATGCAACCTATGACTTATTAATAATGATGACATACCTTAATATGACTGCAACGATACAATTGTCATGCTTAGTACACCAGATTCAAAGTACCAATTTACACGGGTCAAGGTATCTTATCGTCGAAAAGCTGACGATTATCTAGATTAAAATTCTCGCGTCCCATATCAGATAATAAATTACAATACAAAGAATAATATAGGACCGTTTATAAATAGCTTATTTTTTGTCATAGAAAAGAGTCTATAAATATCCAACTGCATCACAAAGGCTTTGGATTATAATTAGCTTATTCCGTGACGCCATATTTTGTGGGAACTTTGTGGCCTAGTATTTATGAGACATGCAGGGCTTATTAGTGGAATCATAAACACAAAGTCTCTATAAGAAATCTCTATTCCCAAGATTCACATACTTTAGTCTTTGAAAAATAATTCAACTGAAATCCACTTTATGGATATTGTTTCAAATATATATTCAGTAAAATTAAATTTTAACTATAATTTTGATAGCCCTAATACACATCGAAATATCTATAAAATAAATTGAAGCAACGGCCATACCGTGATATAGTTGTACTTTTGTCACAGTTAAGAAAGGTGATTTACTATATGAAAAAAATTAATATGGATAAACAAGACTTTGAAGAAATATTTAATCAAATCAAAATCAATTTCTGGCTCATTGGGATACCTTTTAATAAGCCAAAACTAACTGTCAGATATTTTATTTTATTGTACATCATAATAACTGTCGCGTTAGCGGAATTAGCCTTTTTCTATTCGAAACTTTCAGTTGAAAATTTGTTGGAACTAACCCAACTCGCACCCTGTACCTGCATCGGCGTTCTTTCAGTTCTGAAAATCATATTCATCACAATTAAAAGGCAAAATATTATTGAATTAACAGCGTGTTTGAAACGCTTGTACGAAGAAATTATAAACAGCGAGAACAAATGGGAGTTGATAAAGAAAGATATTACATTTCTTAAATATTTGGTGAAATATTTTTTCATTTTGAACGCAATACTGATAGTTGTTTACAACTTTTCAACTCTTATAATAATAGGATATAATTACTATTCCAAGGGTGTTATCATTTATACTTTACCTTACGCTGTGTTGGTACCATTTCTGACAAAAGACTGTTGGTACGTTTGGTTGTATAAATATATACATTTAATTATGAGTGGTAAGCATTACACATATATATGATTAGTAATTAGTTGTGCACATTAATAAGTATTTACTTGTAGCCTGATAATTGCATATGATCTTATATACAGATACACCTTTAGCATTCCATTCCTGGGCCACCGCCTTTTCAACCTAAACCATATTTTAGCGTAAAGAAAGCTTCATAACGACTAACGGAAATACAATTTAGTCTTATATATTATCACGTTATTAATAGACCTATTTATTATATATATTTTTATTTGGCTTGAATGGTACATGTTAATGAAATAAAAATGTAAACTCATTCCGTTAAACTATCATTTAATTAAAACCTGTTAACAGATATTAAAGATACATATCAATTCGTACAGATAAATAAATAGCCACCTGTTTATTTTTTAATATGTTATTAATATTTTTATTGAGGACTGACATTGACCTTGAAATTATCATAATAAGATATCGTGGATTATATTCCAATTTCAAAAATATGTACATAGATATAGTAATTAAAAGTACTGTAAGATATATTTATACATTTTACATGGTGGTAGAGCTTTGTGTAAGCTCATCTGGGTAGGTACCACCCACTCATCAGATATTCTACCGCCAAACAGAAGTACACAGTAATGTTGTGTTTCGGTTGGAAGGGTGCTCTCACCCTACAGAGCCAGTGTGACTACAGGCATAAGGGACATAACATCTTAGTTCCTAAGGTGGCGCATTGACTATGTTTGGTATGGTTTATATTTCTAACCGCTAATAATGTTTATGGGCGGTGGTGACCACAGGTGTTCCGCAAACTTAAGGCATAAAAAAACAAGAATTCACAAATTAAAATGAGTCAAAACATTAATTAATAAAGATAGAAAGAAGTACACTGATGAAGAATACTGATGAAAAATTCTTCCATATCTTCTGATATAATGATGTTGAAGTAAGGTCTATGTCATCTGGCAACTGTGGAGGAAAGCAGTAGTGGGACGTTAAGAAACTGTTAAAAAGCCGTTATCAACACGAAGATAAGAAACCTAATATTCAATATCCCTAGAATCGCTTCCACGTGTTTGAGTAACAAGATTGTGTTACATAAAGTTTAAGCATATATTAAGGTGTTAATATTTCAGGATTTATATGCGTATTATATTTCACAACAGTGGATGCTTTATATTACATAATGACTTCACACCTATGCAGTCAGTTCGCCGTATTGAGTAATGAACTAAAAGCCCTGGATGAGAGCACTTCCCACTGCCTAAGGGATATTGTGATAAAACATCAATATATTTTAAAGTAAGTCACCTATAATATTATAGTGATTATTGCTTATTTGTAATCGATAAACTGGAAGCTACTGAATCGATTTAAATAATTTTTATGCTGTTAGAAAACAATATCTAGGCGTAACATTATCAATGTACAGTACGACACAACTTAGATGTAGCATCGGAAAGATTCGTAAAGCCGATTACGTCCGAATTAAGTACGCTATCCCAAATTATCAATACTCTATAATTTCTTCTGTGAATATGATCTTTACACAAAAGTACCTTGTAATATCATATGACCTAATATATTCGTCAATTTGACACGTCGATTTACATGCACTTGCTTTGAACTGACGCGAGAATCTATAGCGACGAATAGCGTCAACTGGCGTGATAGGAAGCTATTTCTATTGGTTGTATAAATCGGTTTCATTGCACTTGCCGATGCTACACCTAAGTTGTGTCGTACTATAACAACGTAATGACTGCATGAAATAATAGCCCGAATATTCTATAATACAGTTATTTTAACTTTGCCGATTCACTAATTCAATTCATTTGTAAAAAATGTATACTAAATAAGAAAATATTATATCTTGTATTGACAAGATTATATAGATAACAAAAAAGCGTGGAGCTGATATTTGTTGATTTCCAGGCAGGGTGTATAATATACATACATATGTAATGTGTTTAATTAACATGACTTCGTATTTTTAAATATTGAAAAATAGTAACTACTGAGCTACTTGAGTAAAATCTGAATTCCGAACCGGTGATAGGTTCAATTAATAAATGCTTTTTAAATGATGATTCAAAACTGCCTATAGAAACCTACTTGATAATTTTGATTTTGATTTATGAATTTTAGCATCATTCCCTCAGGCAATAAACCATGGACCAGTCTTCACGACACCAGAGACGCACAATTATTATCCCTTAATTAGTAGGTTACATTATGCCTCGGCAGGCCTTTGATTCCGTGCCAAATCTTTATCAAGTTGCAATGGATTATCATTTCAGTCATTTATACACCGACAATATATATATAGTTTCGCAAAGACGCTTGTCCATAAAAATGTATTAAATCTAAGTACCTTTTATTATATTTTTATAAAAAAAAATATATTACCTTTTTTAAACGAGAAAATTAAAAAAAAATACATTCATGCTTTTTCCTGTTACAAAAACAATAATCGCTTCCAAGAGATGGCTTAAGAAAAATATGAGGATTAGATAACGTAAATAATATAATATCGTATCGTATATAAATCCATCGTAAATTCTGGATAAGTTTCTTTTTAAATAAAACGCGCATACCGGAGGTATTACTCGTATAATTAAAATATCTATTACTTCTATACGAATATATCTCTCTCACAGTCCAATTATTTTGGCATCCTTAAATAACAATCGTATTGCATCGATAGGATTACTAGCGTTAGATATTATTGAATAAATGTATGTGCACTAAAGGTACTCCAGTTGATTGCTTTATAAAATTATACACGATAACGCTAAGTAGATGCACTATTTGAATATCAATAACCGAAAGGTTGGCAGACTTGACTGATACAAGAGCTCAGTGTCAGCACACCTGACTGGATATCTACAGTCTAAGCTCAGCAGTTATTAACACCCTTAATCGTCCTTAAACCTTGATAAGATTTTTTGTGTCTCTTTGCGTTGATATGGAGTGTATTTATAATATATATTTTTAACTAGTTGTGCCCGCGACTTTATGCTCGTTTTATATATTTAACAAAATAATTATCGTTATTGCCATATCATTTACCAGTGAAAGACCCGTCAATATCCCTTTCATAACAACAATAGATCTGCCCCAACATTATGTTAAGTAATTCGATAATTTGTTGTTTCTTCGTACATTTGTTAACTTTTACTGCTACAACAATGTAGCAGTAATTAATCTAAAACGCCTTTATGGGGCTTGTAAAGTGTTATTTGACATATACTAATATGTATACTTTGACATACTTTGGCATTACTGTGCTAGATGCAAAATGCTACATTTAAAATTGATTTAAAATGTACATTTTATATTGCAGACTATCGCAAGATCTCGAAGAAATTTTTCGTGCCCCTAATTTATTTAATGTATTAGTTGGGTCACTTGAAATATGCGCACTTGGTTTTTCTTTGACGGTAATGTATTATAAGATTATTAATATTAATTACTTTTTTATTATATTTATATATTTTTTAAATATTATATAGTACAATTTCATTTAATTGGTACGGTGGTAAGAGGAAACAGACACTTCTCAAGGAATCGCCGCTTTTTAGCTCTTTAGGCGCAAAATTAACAATTTCTATTGTCAGAATTAATTAAATGAAATAAGTCCATAAATAAAAATATGTCCTGTTCCCGTTACTTAAATTAAGTGTTTCAACTGCAAACGATACATATATGTAATTATGGATTAGAGAAATATTTGACCAATTTTTGTGCTTCAGCAATTTTTTCTGCGTTCTCAGGGAACTGCAGATACTGTATCAGTTGGGCTTTAGCCAAGATAATTACCTTAATTTTTAAATGATAATTTCATTTATATTTGATATTGATAATGTTTTTCCGTTAGGTTCATAATTTATATGTTCTTATCTTGGACTATGACTACCTTCACGGCAAAGGGTCTTTACGACGTGCTAATTCGTCAAGTCTCGCTAAAGTAGCAAAATACAGCCACAAAGTTACTTTCGGAGTTTTTGGACAATTAATACAAATACAAAACCTCACAATATAACTATCCAAATGACATTATTTCTTTCCGTAATTTTTTACTTTATTATATTTAAATTCATCTAACCCGGAAAAGGGCCAATGGTGGTGGAAAAATCTTATCAAACCCGGAAAAGATGAGAACAATATTTAAATATTTTTTCTATACCAGTAATTAATGTTATATCTATGTGTCTATTCAATGAATATAGATTCGGATCGGTTTATAATGAGTTAACTATTTATTTTAATTGTTATTTACAGATGGGAAATTGGGCACAAATTCCTGGTGTTGTATTGTTTCTAGCGTCCGTGTTTGTTCAGATTTTAATGATAAGTGTATTCGGAGAACAATTAATCAGAGAGGTAAAGTTTGTGTTATTATTGTGTAATGAACTAATATAATTATATTCATAAAATATGACGTGAAAATATCACTATATATAATAATTATGTTTACCATTCAGAGTAGAAAAATCGGAGAATCTGCATTTTTATGCAAATGGTACAACATGGATAAAAAATCAAAAAACACTATTCTTTTGCTAATGCTTCGGTAAGTTTATTAATAAGTAAAATATATGTATCTATATATAACATATATTTAATATATTTATGTTTTCAGGGCCAATAAACCACAAAAATTGACAGCTTATAAATTTTCCGTAATATCATATGAAAGTTTTACTAAGGTATGTTATTTTAAGGAACGTTTATATTAAAAAGTAGTGATACGAATCTAAAATCTAAAATCATAAATAATTAAAGTTAACAATATCCTAAACTTTAGCCGCAGAAGAATATATTATAAAATATTATGAAAAACCGTGGATTAATTGAACCAACATTTGAAAGAAGGGAATAAATCCAAAAAATAGGAACGGAGATAATACGAAAAAACTTCATAACTTTTTGCCTTCAACTTATAAACTTATAGGACATCAATGATTATTAAGAAAATATCAATCCTGATTTATTCACCGAATGACCTGCCTTAAATGTATAATATTTAGCCCTACGTCTAAAGAATGTAAGAGTTTATAAAAGTGAATATATCGAAAAGTGGCGTTTATTCCCTTCTTCCAATTGGTGGTTCAACTCAACTAACTTGTTAATAATTATTTAATAACTGATTACATTAAAAAAAATATTTCTCTCGATATTTTATTCAATAATTTCGTAATTAATTTAACTATATCAGTTATTAGCCGAAATTTGACCATTGGAAATTTGATTGTTATGAAAAAATAGGTTTAGTTGAATTTTTCTAACCTGAAATAACCCCTATGTTAAAAAGAATGATTTTTAACTTTGACATGACGTGGGCTGTTATTGGCAGTATGAAAGTATTATATACATGTGTGTGTATTTAACAAAGGCATAGTAGTGTGTGTAATTATTATTTTTTTAGTAATTTACTGTGTTTCTAATATCATTCCATATACACTTGAACTGGTTTTATTTTCGTACTCCTCGGTTCGTGTAAGGGATACAAAGCTTTTCTTTGTTTATTAAATATATAACTTAAATAAATTACATATTGTTAAATAAAAAAAAATCTCAACGGATAGAAATATTTACGCAATATTTTTTGACTTAGAAATACTACAGATATAGCAAAAACTAAACATAATAATTACATGAACAACAATAATAGGAGCCTGTAAATTTCCGACTTAGGCTTCCTCTCCCTCTGCGGAGAAGGTTTGGAACATATTCCACTACCCTGTTTCAATACAGATTGGTGGAATACACATATGGCAGAAGTTCTATGAAATTAAACACAAGCCGGTTTCGACACGATGTTTTCCTTCACTGCCGAACACGAGATCATTTATAAACACAAATTAAGCACATGAATATTCATCTGAGCTTGCATAGGTTTGAACCCGCAATCATCGGTTAAGTATTCAAAGCGACTAGACACATACTATGTACAAATAATGTTAAATTTATGAAAAAAAAATTATATGTCTAACATATGACATTGCTTTTTTTACAGATCATCAGCACTTCTTGGTCATATTTTACAATATTAAAAACTGTGTACACGCCACCGGATACTAACTATGAATAAGTCAAATAATCGTATTAAACAGGAATATAGATGTAATTCTTGTTTGATTTAATTAATAAAAAAAAACGAATTAATTCAAATGATAAATACTTTATTGTTATTTACAAAGATGTGAAATCGAGACATTACTGCTTAGTAAGGATAACTTCTTTGAGTATTTAGTCTGTATAACCCGGAGCTGAAAGAAAAAACAAATGTTAGCATGGTATCATAAATATTTAGAATACTAAAATATTAACTTAAACTGTAAAAATGGGCAGTGCTTTTTTCTATCTATACATATAATTAAATTGGAGTGTCTGTTTATAATATTAAAGTAGCCCTTTTTTTCTCTTTGCATATGTACATATAACAAAATAACATTTTTTACAATTTTTGTCGGTCTGTCAGTCTGTTTTCTGACCGATTTTGACGGCACTTTCACTGATAGGTAACTGATATAATAGGTAGTAACTTTTTTTTGTTAAATTCAAATGCGTACAAGATCGCGGGCACAGCTAGTGAGATATATAATATAATTTTTAAGCGATATTATGATTAGTAGGTATTTCAACAATTTATTTAGAAATACTTTTTTTTGACAACAATAGATGTCTACTTTATAGCGTCAATAATAAAAGTTCTTACCCTCTCTTGGTTAGGTCATCATTGCCCATGTGTAAAATTTCACCACGACAATTATTCAAAGAAACTTGAAGCATGTTTGAGCACTTTCTACCCAAGAAATGATTGTAAGTCACGCTCGAAGCAAATAACAGCCATGCACGATCGTGATTACAGAAATTTGTCAAGCAACCAGGTTGAATGACGCCACCATTAGGGAAGAAGTCAGCATCAGCTACCGCTTTACCGATTCCTAGCCCAACAGGTCCTCCGTCGGTATGGATTGCTTCTACATAAACAGCGTCGGACGCTCTAATACGGTTGGAATTGAGATGCCACAGGGGCCCTGCTGGATCCAAACCTATAAAAAAAAGAAATTATCATATCTTTATTGTTATTCTTACTTGATGGGGTGAATAGTAGTAGGACTTAGTAGGGCTTTTCATCCATTTCATAGGGTATTTTCAAGGTATTTTCATAGGGTAGGTAATTACGAACACAAGAGACATAACACTTTAGTTTCAAAGATGCAGTAGATGGTTGAACGTCAACTGGTGACGTTAACCATTTAGTCTCATGTTAAATAGACTCAGTTACAAAACTTACCGGTAATGCGTGCAACTTTGCCGCCAAGTTCTCTGCCAGCGTGACCAATTACATGAGCGCCTAAACTAACACCAATAATGTGCATGGCTTCGAAGGGAGCTCCTGTAGCACTATGGAGGAATTCTAAGAATTGTCCCAGTCTACGACCCACCGCAGGCACTCCAGCGCAGGCAGTTGCGTAATTGGATGAAGCAAGTTTACTCCATTCCATAACAATTACATTTACGTTACTTTTACGAAGATATGCTGAAAAAAATATGTCTCTTATGTATTGTACTCTCTTCTCTTGTAGCCTCTAATATTATGTATATCAAAACTAATAAAAAAATAAATTGCCATATTACGTTTGGACGTATATTTTAGACTACACAAATTTTATTATTTAAGATGAAGCTATATAAAGCCTATTTAAACACATATAAATTTGACAAAAGCAGTTATTGTAACCCATAGAATTTAACGGTATACCTACCATCAGTGATAACTTTATTTAACTCAGTGTGTTGGTCATTTAACCATCCGTGAACAACGACTATAGTTGGATTATTGGCGTCGAACTGCGATAAAGCTATACTGTTGGAGTTATTAAATCGGAGTGTTTGAGAAACCACAGGGTTATTTCTAAAAAGAAAAGGACATAATATTATTATTGATTAATATGTAAAATAATTTCATATCATTCGGAAAAATATTATTGATTCATTACCCCTTTTCCAATAATGGCAAATATTGTTGAAAGATGTGCAAGTCTATCAAAAACCATTCGGCTTCAAAGTTGAAAACATACGAAATGTCGAAATGAATGGAAAAAATTGCAATTTTTTTAATACAGATATATAAATAAAAGCTTTGCATATTTTATTTGTTACTTTAACTGATATAATTAACCTAGACAGTCAATAATGCTACGAAAGTCACTAAGCAGATATCAAAATTAGTACAGGCCAAGGAACTTAGTTCGGTCCATTGTATTAAGCAAAGTACCGGATACACATCAATGATACTATTACTAAAAATTGCCCACTCGTTTATTGCTCAGGTGATACCTGCTTAATAGGAGCCGCTCACGGTGCTGAGAAAGCACTATTAAAATAACTAAAATATTACAATAAATAAATAAGACAATATCTTGCAATTGCAATTTGGAAGAAAATCATCCTACAATGACTTCTTCAAAAATCCATATATGATGGTAACATTTAATTTAATAGTTATTCGTCAGAATAATTACTAATTACAGCTAGTTCAAAAGAATTGAATATAAAATATTTACCTCGTGTACAGCAAGTATCGGTTATTGTCAGGATTTCTAGAGAAATCTTCTAATAATGCAGTATCCACTGGTGCCTCCAAATCCAAAGTGTGCAGAACACCATCATGGTCTGAATATTCGATAAACCGTGAATAATTTTTATCCACGCTTTTTAACGACGCAGCGGATGCTGTATACACTGAAATAAGCAAATATTTAAATATATTACCATATCGTTGATCACATAATTAATAATTTATGAAACTGTATTTAATTTGAAAATTATTTTATTTCATTTTCACATGTTATATATACATCAGAATTTATACACTCGTTACTTTTTCATATACAAATATACAAACCAGCAAAACACATAAACAACAGAGTATTCATCCTTTGAATTTAGTTGAAAACTTCCTTTAGTTGTATTTATACGATTAATTTTCACCAATCGAACGATAAAAAAGTTTTATCTCGTAAAACAATGACGAGTATTGATAATTTTACGCCTTTAGGAATTAATAAAAGATTACAATAAATGCTTTGTACGGTAATTAGCTAATCTTGTATTAGCGTTTGCGATATTTATTGGCCGTTATAATATAATAAACAAGTGCCTTAATGCGCAACATTAGAAAAAGCCTTTCGGGCTATTTTAAGATTTAATTAAAATAATTCATTCTACTAAAACACTTTTCTCACAAGTCGGAATATTTATCTATTTTTTTTTCAATGCATCAAATACATACATTACTCTGATCCCAATCTCGAGTGGGATCGAACCGGAGATTTCAGAATGGCCATGGCGTACCCATTGAAACTGGTGTACAGATTGCTCTATTTATAGTATAATTAAAATTATTTATAGTAAATTGTTTATAGTATAATTTAAGCTTATATGTTACTTTCAATTATACAGGCCTAAGAACAAATGATGATATCATTATTTTCACAATCATAGAAACAAATGTATGGAACTAATCGTAAGTATCCGTTCCGTATATTTTGAGTAAGAAATAAAATTCAAGTAATACGAATGAAATTGTATAAAAATAGCTGAGAACAAAATCATCCTTTCTCGTGTCAGATCCAAAAGTACTACATTACTCTTACAGCATTTCGACGTCAAATAGCCAACGAAATGTACTGGACCAGATATGCTCTAGAATGAAAGTCATGTCCAATGTTTCGGAGTTAGAGACTTAAGTCGCATACAAATAGTTTGACATTGGAGCTCCAATTGTTAGTAGTTTCAGCGAAAGAAGAAATAAAAACATTAATCTCACTTTATAAATGTTATTTATCAGACAATATCCACACATTATCCGAAATAACACAAACCATCGTATAAAAAAGTATAGTAATTTCTATCTAAATTTAACTCGTGGTATGCAATTTAGTGAATGATACAATAAAAACAATTAAAAATTTAATTCTGATTAATTAAAATATTATATACTTTTAAACACTTTACCTTAATTAAATCTAGCCGCGACTTCGTTCACGTGACTTTAGGCCTCAAAGGGTTATTACAGTGTTGACGTGACGTACGTGTGTATCTTTTCATCTGAGTAGCATTATACATAGTTCCCGAATGAAAGGATATATATATTATATTTTTTTTTTTATGAGATGACCTATTTGTGTGCTACAAACAAACAAACAAACTACAAACCGAACGTTTTAAATTTATAATGAATCTTAAAAGTATAATAGATATTTTTTATTTTTATTATTGGAAAATATAACATATATTACTCTGATCCCAATCTAAGTATATAAATGGCTTGTGTTATGAAAATTCAGAAACAAGGACTGTACCACGAACACCCAGACCCAATATAACATAGAATTAACTTTTTCTTCATCAGATTATTAATTCACGTGGTTATTTTTATAATACCAGTTATTAATTACGGGATATTTGCCATGTTTTTCATTTTTACCCGTTGGATCTCGATATTTCGACTTTACGAATATCTTGTTGACGAGACTGAAGTTTGCGGGTAGATATCGATAATGTTAGAAGTGTCCGTATCGGACTACCTTTCTTGTACGTTTACTGCGTTAACACCGGTCACCGCTACTGTTGTCAGTGTCACCCCTATCATTGTCACTAGTTGTATTTATTTTACGCAAAATCGACACTCAATCCCGTGTTTTACAAACGAGACTCACTGTATTTTATTTTACTTTTTGAGGGTATTTGCATAATTTTATTATTGGATTCCTTTTTTCTTCATCAACTCGGCCGGGAATCGAATCTGGGACCTCGGAGTAGCGTACCCATGAAAACCGGGGAACTACTCGAAGAGGTCGTCAAAATATAAAATGTTATGTATTTGTCTAGCTTTGGGTAATGTATATTAGATGTTATTACACGTAGTGCCGTCGGGGATTAAAGCAAATATTATACATAATATAACAGAACCACATAAACTTAGTCGTGTGCATTGGAAACTGGACTCGCCTAATGGCAATGAAAAGTCTTTTGGAGTGAGAAGGAACCGGGGTATAAAGAGAAAATCAGCTGCGCCGTACCTATTCATATTTATAGAATATTTATTTTCAAATGTAAGATGATGTAACACGACTGGACCTCTATAAAAAGATTTTAACCTCATCAGCTCTGGTTCCATAACACCCCGGTCTTAACAAACGCGACACATCAAGGTTACAACAGTTCAAATCATTAAAAATCGTATATAAATCGGTTAAGCCGATTCCGAGATTAATATAAATCCGGTAATAAAAGAATAGATAAACAGGTACAAAAAAATTATATTTTTTCTGATCTTTTGCGTTGCTAAATACCCCATTATTTTTTCTTAAATATCTCGTGTATAGATTTAGATCAGTTAAGATTTTATTATATCTATAGATATATCTATTTCATTTGAAATTATTATATTATTAGAATAGATGTTTATCTTCTTGATAATTATTTTTTACTCGCGTTCTGCCCCGACTTTGCTTTACGGGTACTTAATAAGTATATTATAAATCTTTATTACTTTAAAATTTCCAAATCCAAATGTGTTCCGTAGTTTTTTGTGAAAAAGTAACAAACATACCTACATCAATCCTCACAAACTTATAAATTTATAAAATAAGTAGGATGAAGTACCTTGGATTTTATTACATTACTAGCTTTTGCCCGCGACTTCGTCCGCGTGGAATAGTGACTTCCGGCAGAAAAGTATAGATAGCTGTGCCTGTGACTTCGTCAACGTGTAACTCCTTGTGTGTTATTAAATTAAAATGTATTGGTAATATTATTTTCATCACGTTCACATGGGGCTTAAGTACCTATAGAACCAAAATACTTTAGCGCAAAGCTTCCGGGTAAACTATATTGAAAGTTGACCCATCCGGCACGTGAACATAAAGATTTCTAGAACTGCTAACACGGGAAAGAGCAACGTATAACTGACCATGAGAGAAACAACTGACACCGAGATCTACTCCGGCAACATGAAAAGTCTGCCCTTGAGCCTTATTAATTGTCATTGCATAACACACCGAAACTGGGAATTGCGTCCTTTTAAATTAGAATGGAAAATTATTTGGTATTAAGGGTATTCTGGGAATAAAGACGGTTTCTCCTGCACCGCAACCTGTTAAAATTTGAGCCTCGATTATATTTTGTTGCAACTGGGTTACTTTTAGTCGAGTTCCATTGCAAAGTTTTGGTGGTCTTAAATTTCGGAGTAGAATAATCGGAATGCTAATTTTTAAACAAATTTCGTGAGAAGGAAGTCCGGGCATATTTAAAGAATTTAAAAATTCTATCGGGTAATTAATAGTTTCTTGTTCATCGACCATTCTATTTATTGATCTATAAACTTTGCTTTCCCCCTGTATGTTCGACAGTATTTTGTTATTAATCTCAGTTGCCTGATCATTGCGAGGAGTTAAAATAGATCTTTCGCATAACCAAGAATTGTCCCTATTCAATATATTTGTTACGTCACCGTAAACTGACGATATAAGATGTGATTGAGATTGCACTATACAACATAATTCAGGCGTCAGAATAAGTTTTCCTTGGTGTAGTTGTGGATAGGTACCTTCACCAATCTTTAATAATGTATCAGAAAATTGACTATCATCCGGGTTATCTCCAGTTCTCACTCGCATGTTTATAGTCAAATGCACCGACTGTATATCACGCCACAAATAAGAGCTTTTCAGGCAAGCCCTAACCTCATCAGCTCGGGTTCCCCGTGGTATTACCGGTAAGGTTTGTCGGAAATCACCACAAAATAAAACCGTGATACCGCCCATTGGTCGATCATTTTGTCTTATATCCCTTAAAGTTAAATTAAATTACACTCGCGTAATACCTTAGCTTTGTCACTATTTCTTGAAATACTACAGGTTGGACTTTCCGTGCAATCTAAATCAATTGGTATTTTGAACATTGTGTGAGCCGTTTTACCTCCTGGTAGCAATGTTGCAGCTATCCCGGATGAAGCTACGGCAAGAGCTATTTTACGTTGATTTCGAACATAAGCCAATATTAATTTAGTCAAAAAGGTCTTTCCAGTTCCTCCAGGTGCATCTAAAAACCATATTGTTCCCAAATTATTTTGGACACTTCTGCACACGCGATCATAAACTGAACGTTGTTCTACAGTCATTATTGGGATACCGTTTTCTAATGTTGTCAGCAGTTCCATTAAGTTGTAGCTAATCTCTGCGGAATATTCCCTATTAGTTACTTCTCCGACTGAGGTTGGTGTTGGCAAACCATATTCACATAGTGATTTACCGCCAACTGCTGTTAACTCATCCTGAAGAGCTAATAAGCACTGATTTATGGCAAGATCACGGAAATTATCATTAGTTGTGCCTTCATCGTTGTTAAATATATTTCTAAGAAAGTCTTCTGAAAATTTGTTTTTATATTTTTCCCATAATTGTACAGCATCTGACAAATTACAAAATGTAAGTAATGTTACAAATAAATTACGTAACCGTCTTGGATTATCACTAACACAGGATTCTGCTAAAGCGTCATCCCAATGCTGATCATTTTCTAGCAAATGACGCGCTTGGCAAGCTGCATGATAAGTGGGAAAAACAACATCGTCTACTTTTCTCAAATCTATAAATGAGGTTGGTCCTCGCACAGTATGTAATAATAATCGCAAATAGAAACACTCAGCGTTGTTAGGATGAACGGCGTATACTCTGCCAAGAACATGTTCTTTGAAAATACCTGACTCACCATCTACAGGCCTGCCACGGCGTCTTCGATTAAAGACACCTCGTTGCTTATCGTAGGTATAATACGATGGAACTTCCTCATATAAAAGAGATTTTGCAAAATCATCAGTTTGGCAAAGTCGAAAGAATGCTAATAAAGTTGTTTGTCTAGGGTTCTCTAACCGTTCTGTGACATTTTCGGCGTTGAAATATATACGTTGACCACCTTCAAGATGAACATCCAGATGAGTCACAGGTGGAAATCTTTCATGAATGTTGAAACTTAAGATCCGCCACACAGCTTCTGAAGAACTTATATATCTGCCTGACTAATATCTTGTAACTTCATCATGTTCATTTCTCAAAGCAAATGTAGCTTGGTCACTGCCCTTATTAATGTACTTACAAATATATTTTATTGACTCTACACTATTACACATTTCAACATTTATGTGAGCTTGAAATGCTCTGGACAACACAGGAGAATACGGAACGACCCACCTATTGTCTAAAATAACCTGTTGTCCAGATACTCGCTTTTCAACAGTGAAACCACCAGTATCTCTTGAACGGCGACGATATAATGGGTATCCATCATGTCCTGTTACAGTTTCATCCACTAAGGCTTTTGGATATCTTTTAGTGCAACGACCGTCTTGCATGCAAGGAGAATTTCCGTTAAATACACCACATGGACCATGTATCATATGAGATTTAACAATGTCGTATAACTCAGGATCTGCAATCGGACTTGGAATTTCAGCACTGATTAAACTGTCTACATCATTAGGTCGAACCTTATCTTTTAACCAAACCAGGATATGTGCGTGGGGTAAGCCGCGTTTTTGCCATTCAACACTATACATGTAATACTTCTCCAAAAATGTTATCTTTGGTAAGTAGATCTATCATTGATTTTAATTTTAAATGAAAAACTCTTGCGATGATATCATGACGGTCATGCGGTGCTTGACCCTCAAGAAGCTCCCGAGTGATTTTATCCCACTTAGGATTGGTAGTTACAGTAATAAAAAAGTCGGGACGTCCATATTTTCTCACGTAACAAAAAGCATCTTGAGTACGTTCGTGCATGTAGCGTGGACCACCAGTAAAAGAAGAGGGCAAAATAACTAAACGGCCCATATTCACCGTATCATTATCTTGCTGCATGGCGTCGCGAAGGTGCACGTATTCTTCAGCGCGCAGCTGCCTTTGATTAGATCGTATGTAAACTAATCTTTCGGTTTCAATTTTTGCGTACATGTCTACAATAAACTGATTGAATAAGCCACGAAAACGTTGCAAGTATACAAACCTATTCCGTCTTACTTGCAAGTGGTAACAGTAAAATTGAAGGCATGAAATCTTTTTATTATAAATAGGTGCGCCTGTACGCGGATCAGTTTGGTATAAAGCAAAATTATAACCATCTTCCCCTCGACAATATATCAAAGGATATTGCAAACTGTCGTAAGCTCTGTGGGTTTCGTAAATACGTTGCAAACGATTGTCTCTAGAACGGATAACGATATCACGCCTATCACATTCCTGGTCGACAAATACCACAGCAACTTCATTCGTGGATGGAGCATTGTAACGCCCAGGGTGCTCCAGCGTTGGACGCCTATCGGCATTTATAACAATTTTATAATTGTTATCATGATCTCCAGGAAGAGCTTCTAATGCCGATTTAAAACTGCATACATACGAATTAACCTGATGCAACATGTTCTGAAGTTGTGAAATGAGTTCAGCATTTAAATTCGGGAAATATTGATTTCTTATATTCGACTGTTCGTCGTAGTCGGATACAAAATATATTTGAAGAAACTTAGGTTGGTCTTCAGGCAAAAGAGATCCTATCAAATGGTAAACTTGACCTTGTATCTAAAAGTAGGCATGAAAGGACCTTCGGAGATTTGTTGCGCACCAAAGGATGTCATCTGAAATGCACTATTATAAGTGCGAATGTTGTCTAAAAACTGTTTAGATTGCACATGTTCCCCCAAAAGTAGTGATTTCAAAGGTTCCGGTGGGTCTTCGAATGAAGGCAAATTTATTTTGCCTCCAGAACAACAGAAACCAGCCGACTCCTTACTCCACTTTGAAGCATTACAAAAAGAACATATCACGTTCATATCGCCTATTACAGAAGATGATTTGTAATCAATTATGAGGTTATAAGCAAACCCACTTTTATATTTGTCGGACCATGCCACCGTATTTCTAGGTTGGTCTTCTATGTATACATCTAAGTTATTAAGACTATGTCGAAATCTGTCTGCAGTAAGACGGGCCTCTCGCTGTTCGTCCGTTTCAAGAGACCGAATATTTTCGATTCTTAATCTTTCATTAAACAAATTCGCGGTCAGCTGTGAGACGTAATTCCCTTTCAGTAAATGTTTCAGACTCGCGAGATAAAGTTTGTCGTTCGCGGTCAGCTGTGAGACGCAATTCTCGCTGTGAAGCAGTTTCAGCTGCTCGGGATAACACATGTTGTTCTCGGTCAATGGTAAGCCTCAGCTCTCGTTGAGAAAAGCTTTGAGACGCCCGTGATGTAGCTCGTCTCTCTCTGTCAGCTGCTAATCGCATCTCTCTCTCTGAAGAGCTTTCATTGGCTCGAGAAGTTGAGGCACTAACTCTCATAGAGTTTAACCGATGTGCTCTTTCCTCTGCCGATTCTTGAGAACGCGCATTTCTCATCCTCTTAGCATCTCTCGAATTTCGAGATAAAGATGGTCTTTTTTTAGGTGGCATTGTGTATTTTCAATCAACAGTAACCAAAGCTACCTTACACTTACGAAACCTATTAATATTATATAATAACTAAATATGGTATATAATTAAACACTACTTACATATATAGTAATAATTATATGATATACTTATATAGTAATAATTATTATTATATGATAATTACGAAAATAAACTATTAATATAATTAAACACTGCCACAATAACTAAAATGCGTACCTACTACTACTTCACTTATAAAGAAATAAAATTTTAACTAATAATATGCTTAGACTAAAAGTCGCGCTGAAAAGCACGGTTGGTAAATAACAATTATTGTCTGTCAATAAGGTCGAACACTCTAAACGTCTATTCGCATCAACAGCCAAATATTGTATGAAGCTCGCGCGCTTTTTTTTTTTTTTTTGTGTGTTGTGTATTGCTGTTGGCCCTATTGGCCTTCACAGCGTCACCTGACTTTCGGGCGAGAACTAATGTCCCCTGCCCTGAGGTTGAGCGCGGGGCTCTAAATTAAAACTAAATTAAAACTAAAGTTCGTCCTGAGGGTGTCTCCTATGAGATCGCACCTCGGCTCAGAACGAAATCGGTGGGGAGTGATTCTAGCACTGAGTGAATTTACTGACGTCTCGGCCGCCTCCGAGACGTCGCATAACTGGGTCCTCGTTTCCGCCGGCGGAAACGCTGTGGGTGTGTGGTGTGTAGTGTGTTATTCCCTACAAATGGTTTGTTTGCGATAGTGAGGCTATCGTCTGTGTCGTTCAGGACGTGCATAGGTCGCCTGAGTCTATTCGGAATATTACCTCTTCGAGAGGTGTATTGGCACGATTGAGCAATCAGCGGATTGCTGTGTTCTTTAGCTCTCTCAAAATACGCCGTCGATAGTATTTCGATAGTATTTCGCTCGCGCGCGGACCCGCCGCCTTTTTATACCTCCCGCGGCGTAGCGCGTCGAACGCGGCAACCGATACACAAAAATAATCCTTATGGCATGATTCTGTATTCACGCGCGATGACTTATAGCGTATTTCATGTATAACTTTGGTGTTTCTACACCGATTTACATGATTCTTTTTTTTATTGAATAGGTAATAATGTGAACTTTTGTAATTAGGGATGAGTGAGAGTATTGTAAACGTAAGAGTAGACAAATATAGTCAGAAAGCGCCGAATTGCTAAGCTTCCGGAAGTTTCACGTGTTATTGTGAGTCAACTATGAAAGATAGACATATGCTGTCGAGGAATTTATTTTTATATAATAATTTAAGAACATTTGTGTCGTACATGATTTCTATGTAGCTTTAACCATTAAGGCTGCACACGCGACGGAAGCTTAAAAAATGGAGTAACTTCTCCCGTTTTCCCAATATTTCCCTTCACTGCTCTAATCCTATTGATCGTAGCGTAATGAAAAGTATACTATAACCTGCCCAGGAGTAGGAAGAATAATTGTGCCAAATTTCGTTAAAATCCGTCGAGTAGTTTTTGTTTCTATAACGAATATACAGACAGACAGACAGACAGACAGGCAGACAAAAATTTTACTGATTGCATTTTTGGCACCAGTAGCGATCCCTTATCATCCCTTGATAGTTTTTTTTTAAATAAATTTCATGTACAGAAATGGCCTCTCTACAGATTTATTATAAGTATAGATTTATAGAAGAACTAAACGTTCACACATTTTTCTAAACTTCTAAACTCAGAAAGCCATTGCATCCATGAAAGTTGCATCCCGATTGCACTGGTAATCCAGTGGCAAAATTTATTTACTACTACAGCTGGAACCACTAGATCCTCTTATCTACGTTACTGGAACTACTAACTAACTTAGAAGTCTAAATATTTCCTTCAGCATATTAGAAATTACAATTCATATTTTCAAATGATATCATTTGTAGTAACAAATATTGTACAATACAATAATTTCCAGTCTACATTTAAAGTACAAGGACAATTATATCATAAAAGTCATTTTCATTCATTCGTTCATTTCTTCCAGTATCTGTAGAAAATTCGCAGTTTCGGCAAATTTATTTCATGGACAACATAGAATCTTTTTCTATGTAGTCCATGAAATAAATTTGCAGTTTTATCGACGATGCTTTTTGAGTACGACAATTAATCGAGAAATCATTCGTAAATTAAGGATTATGCTTCATGAAAATAATTGTTTAGTTAGACATCACAGATGATTTCAAAGTTATAATTGATGCATAAAGAACGCCATTGACTGAGGATGAAAGGCGCTTCCATGCTCCCATGGCTCCTGTAGCGCAACTGTAATCATCGGTAAAGAAATAACAAAATGAGGTACTGTTATCACTAAGCGACACAAAACCAAGCAAGGTGTCACTGAAACACACCGATCGTCAGACGATTATTACGATTATGCAATTCTGTTTTTGCGAGCAGATCATGGATATCATCTCGGACTGTATAAATGTACGTCATGTAATCTCACGCCAAGCTGTCACATCGAATATAGTTTGTTGAATGGATTGTTATGCGCATCGTATAATGATTAGAGATAATCAATCTAACCATATCCTGAAGTGTCGTCAACTGTTTCAAAAATTCATTGTTAAAATGTACGTTGAGGTCGAGAACGAACGATTAAACTACATTCGATACAACCAATCAAAACTTCGAACCGAAGAGTAAATTCTTTTATGAGGTACAATATCGAATGATAACCTGACCAAAGGTTTCCTAACGCTAGAAAAAAAAAAAAAAAATTACAATTAATTTCATTTCGTTTGTAATTTTATATAAATAAAGTAGGTAGCTGCTGATTTTGGACAAAGAGCAATGCTTCGTACACTGGAACATATGTAGGAATATGCTCAGTAGTAGGAAGATGCTTTGACGTACAAATGTTCGCGAGTATGGACGCGTTGGTGTGATGCGAACTTTTACAGATTATAGAAATTTTATTAAGGTATAATCAACTTTATATCGAGATTACACCAACGAAAACATTCTCATGATTCATATCATGATTGATATGTTTCCGGATTGAATAAAAAAAGCGCCTAACGCGTATAGTAGACCCGTTGCGCATGCGCCTGTCATGAGCATTTCGGTGACGCGAATCTATAAGATTTTCCTGTACCAAAATTTGAATATAGCGGCTATAGAAGTTTACACTTCACTAAAATTCAATAAAGATGTAATCTTGACAAATAACTATCGAGAACATCATCGAAGGAGATGAAATAGATGAAGAATATTAAATGAAAGAATATTTAAGAATTTAATTAGATTTCGCATGTTTCTTGATTTGATGCTTTATTATTTGTATGTTGTTAATAGTCAAAAATTAGTTACAACATAAATTGAAAAAAATATTTTGCTGCGACTAATACCCAGCGAAGCGGGCGGGTATAGCTAGTAAATTATTATAAATAATAATAATTTCATAAATTATTTCATCATTGGAAAGTTACACTTACTCGAGAAACAGAGGCTATATTTATTGCTATAAAAGAGTACGAATCCTTACTAAAACTTAAGTTACGTAACACAAGCTTTAAATAAGTACTTTAAACGTCTTTCGTCGCGTTGCGGAAACTACATGTTGATGATATATCAAAACTATGATCTACAATATTAAAGAATATATCAACATCTACAAAAAACTTCCCGATACCATATGTCAAACTATTATGGTTATGAAACAATAAACATTTTTACATTTTAAAAATTAATAGAAATACTTCTATTTAAATACTTGTCCAAATAAATTATATTATTTTTAAGATTATTTCAATTCATATAGATTACTTTCAAATCGACTATTCCATTCAATAGATATTACGTATTTAATATGTCATAGAAATAGAAAAATTAATCTCTCTCCCAGATAAGATTAAATACGTTAATTACATAAAAAAAAAAAAAAACAAAGAACGAATTAGGATAGTAAGTATAAATTGATAATGTGGTACTGCATTTAAAAAATATATATAACCTAGCTGTTGCCCGCGGCTTTGTTCGCTTGAAAAATGGTTATAAATAACTTAATAGACTAATTTTAAAATATTACGTCAGTTTAAGACCTCTTTGTAAAGAACAATGGTGGTTCATTCATGACCATGAAGTCCATTTTAAACATTTGATCTTGTGTTTTGTTAATTGTCTTCAAAAAAAATCCATTCATCATCAAGAGATAACTGTAGCCCCTATGACATTCCGATGGAGTGCCATAAGTATTAGTCTGGTGCCGTTACATATGGAGGTCTTAATAACTCAGTAATATTATTGGCACGACAATCTTTTAACTTAAAAATGACATCTCAAGACTAATGTTGTCTTAAATTTTCGCGATTATTACACATTTAAATAAAACTAATTATAACGGATGAATCGCGTATATTAATTATTTTTAAACATCCCGACGTTTCGAGCACTTTGCAGTGTTCGTGGTCACGGGTAGACTAAGATGACATTTGTCTATTTGAAGAACAAAGGAAATATTATTAACAACT